>NW_018744041.1:488202-1088202 GCF_001683475.1 Chenopodium quinoa | reverse complement strand
TTAAATTCACTTTTATTTTCTTTAGTCCATCTTTTCATACCCATGGCCATGGACCATCATAATAATACATTATCGGATTATCCCCAATCTAAGCATGTACTTAATTTTCTTTAATTCACTCACATTATTTGCTGGCTTAACGTGTGAGAAATGTTATTTCAATAGGGTTTTTCATCTTACCAAAAAAAAAAAACTATTAATACATTATCCCCAATTCAAGCATGCCCTTAATTTTAATAAAAAAAAAAATCAAAGGGCTTTATCATTTTTATTAATGTTATAGTAACATTTATTAAGCTTTTACATTTAAGTAAATCTAGGACGATAAAAATATGCTCAAAGTAAAATGTCTTGGTTATACAGTATCATGTCACCGAGGTAAAACATATTGTACAAATAAAATTGATATATATATATTATATATATGCTCCAATGATTTGATTTGATTAAAGGCGATTAATTGGTGATGTGGTCTAATAGATGGTAGAAAAAGAAATAGATAAATTCTAGGTTTTGCAAAGGAGATTGAGGGAGAAATTGATTGAAAGTAATAACAAAAGCTCTAATGTGTATACGTAACATTAACAGACCAACAGTACACCAAAGGGAAGCACAACACAACTCCTTAGCAAGGCCCATTAAATAAAGTAAGGTAATGTGGACTTGGACAATAAATTTGATTGAAAGTAATAACAAAAACTTTGGGCTGATCGAGCTCCTCACTTCCTTAGTCTTCATTTATTTGGACTTCAGACACAGTTAACATTACGCACATATTAATATAGTAATTTGACTTTATTTTTATATAATTAAATATTAATGAATATTATTATAAAAATTATATTATGAAACTTTATATTTAAATCTATCTAATAACATATTTTATGATAAAATATGGTTAGCTTTTGATATTAGTCATTTTTGGACGCAATGATGATGAATTTACACAGAAAATTATTTGTTACTTGATCTTAGACTGTATTTTTTACATGCAAATTTAAGGTTGAGCATAGATTGCCATTAATTCTGTTGAAGAATTAAGCCCTCCAACTTACATTGCATTATTCCTTAACATACAAGCAATAATCATTCTAAAAATGCCATGATTCTACATTTCAATTTCTAATTAAAACTGTCTTATTGTAGTAACATTATATTTATTCTAAAGGAGTTAAGCTAGGGAGTGTGTTATAGGAGGGGTGTTTCAGATATGTCGTCTGTTCCATCATGGAGTACGGTGACTCTGCACCTTCCAATGGAATGTTGGTGGCTTTGGTGGCACTCGTGAGTTTATGTTTGATGTTGGTGGCACTCGTGAGTTTATATCTATTGTTGGTGGTTTAAAATGGTGGCACTCGTGAATTTATTTTTGCTGCTGGTGGCTTTGGTGGCACTCGTGAGTTTATATCTACTACTGGTGGCACTCGTGAGTTTAAATATGCCGTTGGTGGCACTCGTGAATTTATATCCACTGTTGGTTGGCCCATTGGTAAACCTGCTTAAACAAAGAAAGTGTGTTATTGTGAGATATAAAAGCTCCCTTAATAGCATAGTCGTCAACGTAAAATAGAAATGATAGTAGATCGTTATGCTTACCAATTGCCATAGCAAAGAGGAGCACCAATAGTGTTGATTTAACATTCTTCTCCATGTCTTTGGATACTTAACTTGGAAGCTATTCGGACTCGAGCTAGTGGAAATCTATTTTTCCTAGGATGTGTCTGCCTTCTATTTATACTTTTATAGAGGAAATAAATAGAGAAATCAAATGATATGATATACCTCTAGTATCAATGTTATTTATTTATTTATTTATTTATTTATTTACTAGTTTAAGTCCCGTGCAATGCACGGTTTTACTTAGCATATTTATAAATTATAATGTTAATTTAATAATAATTAATTAAAAATAAAAAACAATATTTTTAATTGAAACAAATACTTGATTTTCTTTTTCATAAAATACCTATTATAAAATATTATATGTCAAAATATTTTCATTGAATGCATGTAGAATATACTTTATATATAGTTGTCAAAGTGAAAGTTAAATATTATAGGATATTATAAAATAATGTTCATAAATATTTGTTAAAAAAGGAAAGTAAAAGTAGCGGGAATTTTTTTATTCAAAACCTGACAAGTGTCATACCAGATTCACCTTTACTATAATGTAATTGATTTTTTTTTATTTTTTATTAACAAAGGCTCTAGTATCAATGTTATTTATTATCATATTACCAGAAAAAAAAAAACAATGTTAATATCATATCCTATCACCTTTGGTATGCTAGGATATTATGTTATGTAAATGTATTTATTTGATATAATATGTAATAATAATCATTGATTATATTATTTGATTATATATATTAGGCTGATCCAAAGTTATTAGAATCGGGATTCTACTTTGAATCGGTGAGTGGGGTAGAATCGAATCGGTAAAATCGTACGATTCTACCAAAATGTAAAATTGGGCTTCAAAATGTAACAAATGACTACATACATAATTTTATAGCAGTGAGAATGATAATAATATATATTGTTAATAACATAATATTGACATACAAATATAAAATAGTTTTTAAAGTAATTTCGCACGCGCATAACTCAAACAATACACTATAAACTATAAAGTCGGATTATTGGTACACATTCTTAACCATGAGAGTACACGACAGTTGTTGTTAAATTATGAAAAAAATAATGTTGTTGACTCGTAAAGTTATTTTCCCTAGACCCATGAATTATAAAAAAAAATCCAATAAAGATAGAAAACTAAGTGTCAAGTTAGTTCATTTAACGAGATAGCTAAAGAATGACAACTACAACATAAACTCATGTTATAAAAGTGTTTTTTATATGCCCAAAGTTGAGTGCATGAGATTCATGAATACATTCTTATGCCCATAAAAATTTAAATGGTTGGATAGAATCTTAAAAGCTATTAAATTGATGTTTCATAAGCTTTATTATGATTTAGATTGAATAATATGTAAGTCATTGACTAAAGTTAGGTTCAACTATGACATCCTTACACTCTTTACTCTATAACATAAAATATATAAATGATATAAGTACGAAACCAATTTTATCAGAAAGTAGACTTCAAGAGCTTTCCAATGATATATTATAAGCCTAATTCCGACTTCGGAATCAAAAGTTATGGATTTCCGAAAATCAGGTTTTTTGCAGGAGTAGAATCGGTAGAATCGGTATAGAATCGTAGAATCGGTACCGATTCCACCGATTCTAACCGATTCTACCGATTCTATGAGCGATTCTACAACATAACGATTCTACCAGCGATTTACATCGTTTAGGTGGATTAGGATCGTAGAATCGTACGATTCTACGATCTGAATCGCGATTTTAATAACATTGGGCTGATCTCTTATTGCACACTATAAATAGTTGTCCTTTTATCAATAGAATTAAGCTTTTAAACATTATTTTCTCCTTTTATACATCTACTTCATCTGTTTTTATTTACTTGCAACACTTCTCTTTTTACGCTTGCCGATGCATTATTTCAATCGTTTATATATTTAATTATCAATATGTAAAAATTATAAATGTTAGATATTAAAATAGTATAAATCGAGACAAATCTAAGAGCATTGCCACCAATGGGGAGAAAAATGCCCATGGGTAGTTTTTGGGGTTTAATAAAAAAAATAAGTCCCCATCAATGATACGGTCTAAATAAAAAATGCCCATGAGCAAATCAATTTTTGATCAAAGTTTGGGCAAAATTAAAATCTGACCAAGAAGAAATGGGCCCCACGTGCATAGCTGCAATTAAATTTTTTTTTTGCTCACCTTACCTCAAAACGCAGCATTTTGAGGAAGCGTGTGCTTTGCTTCAACTCAAAACGCAACGTTTTGAGGGAAGGAAAAGCAAAAAAAAATACTACTTGCAGCCCTGACAGGCGCGTCAGCACGCCCAATCAGGCGCTGACATGCGTCCTGTCAGGTAACTTGGACCAATCAGGAAATTCCTGATTATTGCAACGGTAATATTTTTGTAACGGGTATTTTGTGCTTTTAAAATAAAAAATAATAATAAATTTTTTTTACCAACGGCTAGAAAAAAAAATTCCCTACAAATAGAGACCCATTTTGCCTATATTTTCATATTTTCAAAATTCACATAAATTTGTTGTATTTACATTTTCTCTCAATTTCTCCCTCATAATTAGTCATCCTTTTAATATTAGTAATAATAATAATAATATTATTATTATTATTATTATAATTATTATTAATAAAATAAATATTATTATTATTATAATTATTATTATTAAAATAAATATTATTATTATTATTATTGTTATTATTGGAAGTATAATTATTATTGTTATTATCTTAGCAGTATTGTTATTAATATTATTATTGTTGTTATTATTATTTTTGTTATTAATATTATTATTATTATTATTATTATTATTTTTATTTGTGTTATTATTATTATTATTATTGTTATTATTGTGTTAGTTTTTGAAATTAATCAATAAAAATAGATATGGATCCCAATAACCCCTTTTACTCAATACTTTCTCAAAATTGTAATGATTTAGATGAGAATTTCATGAATCAACCTCAATTTCAACTTTTCCTACAAAGATTGAGCAACACCTCTCTGCAAAATCCTCCACAACAACAAATACCTCCACAACTTGAAATACCTCCACAAATTCCAACTGAAAACACTGATTACGAGCAATCACCTCCTGTCTACCAAGGAAGTAACTCTCAGTACGATGATAGCCAAGAAGAAAATGTGCCTGAGACACCTCAATACCCTCCGTCGACTCAAAGAATGCCGGTGGGTTCCAACCAACAACTCGCTAAAGCTAGTCGTATTTGGTTAGTCGCAGAAAATGAAGCTCTTATTGGGCTATATTTAAAATACAGTGGAAATGCGATAGTGGGTACGGGCATGAAAGCAGCTGAACTTTGGCGACAAATATCTGTGGCGTACGACATGGTTCAAGCTAAGCAGCCAGAAATACTACCACCCAGAAATGCGAAGAGTTTGGAGAACCGTTGGAGAAGGATGGCGGCAGATGTACTGTTATGGACAACTTGTTATGATGAAGCGAGTCCGTTAACTGGAAGTGGATTCAACGAAGTTGATCGAATTCAAAAGGCCTCGAAGTTGTTCCATATATCATCCAAACCACCACACAATTTGGTTTTACCCCACGCTTGGGAAATGAAAAAGAATGACCCAAAGTGGAGGCCGAAACTCAGATGGGCATTGTCACTAAAGGAACGACAAGATTGTCAACTGCGTTCGGAAGGGGACATCGAGGATAGCAGTGGAAGTGGAAAGAGATCGAGAACTGACAGTGAAGCTGAAGGAGATGTTCCTGTTGGTGGGTTTTCATCAGGAGGTATACCCAGACCCGACGGGGTAAAAAAAGCAAAGGCTAAGCGTAAGGGAAAAACTATTGCTCATGATAGTGCAATTTTAAGTATTGGTGAACTGATACAGGCTTGTACTGAAGTTAGAAGCTTTGAGGCAAATTTACGGCAACAAAGGTTGGACCTTGAAAGGGAAAAGGAAAAGAGGAAAAACAAACAGGTCGAATTACAAGAGAAGAAGATGAAATTTGATATGTTGCAAGCCATTATGTCAAAAACGACGCCACTTACACCAGCTGAAGAAGCGTGGAAGGAGGAACTAATTCAAGAAGTGTATGGTGGAAAGTAAAGTAGTTTATTATGCATTATGATTTCAAGTATTTTGTTTATTATGTTGCAATGAATTAATTTTTATTATTAATTTTATCCAAAAATTAATCAATTTATATTACATTTTCATATATTTTGTTCAATTATGAGTCAAGTACTAGCTAGTGTGTGTAGATTTTGTCTTATACAATTATGAGTGAAGTGGTTGGTTTTATCAACCATTGAACTGTCAAATCCCAAAAAGTAGTCAAGTCCAATTGTAGTTTTTGTTTTATACAAGCATTGAGTAGTCATTTCATACCTAACTTGAACCGTATGACAAGCATTGATATTGATTATTAAGAATTGAGTAGTCATGTATTTTGTTTTTACTATACATTGAGTAGTGTTTTCACACTCAGCTGAAGGACATGCACTGAAAAGCTTTCCTATTTAAAGGTGTTAAATCCATAAATTGAAATCCTTGAGCTAGATCCAATGTGATTTGTAGCAGAGGTCAGAACCCCCAAAGCATAATCTTATATGCCAGATTACCTGGTCATATGCTTTTTGATGGCATAACGGGCAAGGTGACGACACTTAAGTTTAAGGTATGTAGAAGAAGTCTATGTTGTGTTTGTTAGGACTTAGGAAGGTATAAGCAGGGGCCTTAAATCTTATAGAAAAGACTTAGACCTGCATTGAACTGTATACACTCAAGCAGTGCAATTACCGGTGAGGTTTAAGGACATTGGCCGGAACTGTTTAGGAAAAATTGCCTTACAGATGAACCAGGATGTTATTTTAGAAAGTTATCAGGATCATTAAAGTGATCCTGATGTGTTTATGAACAACGATTTTAGGTTAATAATTAAGCTGCTTAAATTATGAATGGTAAATGATGGCAGATTCATATCCTTGCTAAAATCTTGCTGAGAAAGGTGAAAAATCATTAATTAGGAATGACAGAACAAATCGAAGTGTGTATACTAACATAAAATAAAACATGCTCAACTAAGTTTGGATTCCTATATATCAATGATATCTTAAATACACATAATAAGTATATGCAGGTATACAACGCTATGTTTGGTTTCTTTGGATTGTAGCAGTGATTCCCCAACTCTTCAAAAGTCATATAGAATTGAAGAGTCTTGAGGGAACTCCTCAACTCCAGACTTTCAGGTTGCATATATTTAATTTAATGGACTGCTTACCTTCCAAATATTTTCAATCTTTGACAACGCAATGCTAAATTAGGATTAGTATGGATTAGTTTTTGGTAATTTGCCATTTCTGGACGCACTGATGATGAATTTACAAAGAAAGTTATTGTTATTTCATCTTACACTGCACTTTTAACATGCAAATGTAAACTTGCATGTCTGAGCATAGATTGCCATTAATTCTTTTGAAGATAGCCCTCCAGCTTACATAAACCTTAACATACAGATAGTAATAATTCTTAATAAACTGCCATGATTCTACATAGCAATTTATGTTCCTGTCTTATTGTAGTCATGTTTATTCTAGAGGGAGCATCTTATTGTAGTCAAGTTTATTCTAAAGGGAGCATCTTGTCTCAGGGGTGTATCAGATATTTCGGCTCCATCATGGCAGATGGGGACTCTGCACCTTTCGATGGGATGTTGGTGGCTTTGGTGGCACTTGTGAGTTTATTATATTTGCTGTTGGTGGCTTTGGTGGCACTCGTGAGTTTATATTTACTGTTGGTGGCTTTGGTGGCACTCGTGAGTTTATATTTGCTGTTGGTGGCTTTGGTGGCACTCGTGAGTTTATATTTGCTGTTGGTGGCTTTGGTGGCACTTGTGAGTTTATATTTGTTGTTTGGTACGAGCATTTACACTCACTATTAACACAGGGGCATCCTGTTATTCTGCAGTCGTATGAGCTGGAACACGATTGACCCACTGGTAAACCTGCTTAAACAAACAAAGCAGTTAAATTGTGCAACTAAAAATGCTTTATAGAATAGTCAAGGTAAAATAGAAATGTTAGCAGATAGCTTTGTTTACCAATTGCAATAACAAAGAGGAGTACCAACAGTGCTGATTTGACAGTCTTTTCCATGTCTTTGGATACTTCGGAAGCTTTTCGGACTTAAGTTGGTTGAAATTTATTTTGCTTTGTTGTTTATGAGGATCTGTTTGTCTTCTATTTATAGAGGTTTGAAAAGCACTCAAAACGTGTTAGAGCACTGTTTCACGTATCTTTAAATTTAGGCTTGTAAGTAATTACATTGGTATGTAGAACTTTCTGGTATGTTATGTTGGCTTAGGGAGATGGGAACTTCTCTTTTTGTATAGAAGAGATTTTTGGTGATGGACATCAATTAGAAAAGTTGCTTTTACTTTTTAACTCATATGTCTTCAGAATTCTGTTAGGAAGTGAGAAGAACGTGAAGTATAAAGACTTAAGAGGTCATGTGTGTCCTGCGCAGGTTGGACTTTAATCCTACTTTCTAGACTAAGCTACCGGCTTTCGTTGTCAGTAGAAGATATAACCACCACAACACCCTTACTATGAGGTCGGAGTGATGAGAATCGAACCCCCAACAATGGAGAATTCTCTTACTGCCTTTTCTTGTTAACTATAGTTCTTCACTTTTAACCCTTTGTCCCATTAGTAATGTGACAGAGAAAGACTGAACCTCGGAGAAAACCCTGTCATGGAGCTCCTTGCTGACTCTCTTACTATCTTTCCCAGTAAACTAGAGTTGTTCAATTTTAAATTTTAACCCTTTGTCCCATTATAGCACAACAGAAAAAGTACCATGGGTTTCAAGTGCTCTCCTTAGCCTTATTTGGAGCTTCAATCCAAGAGGGACCGAGATTGTGGGTGTGCTAGGCCGCTGCAACAATTAAGGGTCAACAAAGAAAGTGTTTTCTTACTCGATGTGGTTTGTATGAGCTAGTAGAGCTCATCTTAGTAGCTTCATATGTGTGAGGGATCTGTACAACCCTCAAAGCTTAACTAGTGCTGTCTTATTATAATTTGTGAACTATTTTAATTAATGTATGATTAAGCCTATGTCCCCAAAAAAAAAAAAAAGGTTGAACCTTGTTAATTTTGACCATCATAATACTTGTAAATAAATTTGATATGAATTTATGATGTTTTTATTTTTTTAAAAAACTGTATCCTGTTTGGGAAATTGATGATTAAAGTTCATTTAATTTCAATACAGTTCCTCAAAAAAAAAAAAAAAAAAAAAAATTTCAATACAGAATTCTTTGCCAAAATATACTGATATAACAGTCTTTCCCATGTCTTCTGATGCCACAGAGATCACTGAAGTTAAACAACAAAAGCACAAGGTTATTCAGAGTTTCAGACAAACAGATGTTCTATCACTCTTATATGTGTACATTCTAGCTTACATCTGCTTCTGTGCTGTAAGTTATCGCCTTAGGATCTATAGTCAGACTATTATTCAAATGTGGAAAAAGTTAAAAAACCAGAAAATTAACCGTTGTTTTTAGGCGAGACAGTGGACTTAAATCCTGCTATTCATCTATTTCCCTCTTTTAAGACTTTCTTTTATGAAATGACAGGTTATTAGAGTTTTGAACTGCACTCAGTGATGTATGGGTTAATGTGGATGAGAAAAACAAGAAGAAAGGTATTCAGGACTTCAGGTTATGTAAGCAATGCACCTTACCCTTGGTTCAGTAAAGCCTCATTCTAAAATGAAGTTATGAAATTGTACTTAACCAAAATTTGGTTCAATTTGTGTTTTTTTATTTTTTATTTATTTATTTTTATCGTCTTTATTATCAGCCTAAACAATACTTAATGCCAGAGTAGTAAATAAGAACCACAGAATAATTTTACAACAATGAGAGTACATGTCCATTTCCTATTGCTGTTGACACTCATTGTTCAATGTGAATATTGATGTCTAATGCGTATCAATTTCTTGATCTAATGTCGCCTTTCGTGTTCAATAAGGGAAGGTCACAATGTGAAACAACTAATGCCAACTCTATTCATAATCTTCTTAAGATGTAATCTTTGTCTGGTGGCTCACATCACATTAGCTGTTGCAAACTTGCAATATATTGCATCGGCTTCTGATGTTGCAAATTATCTTCCTTCTTCTTCAGTTGAATGATGCAGAGTCCCTGTAATTGATCTTCTGATAAAGCAAGCCAAACATGAAAAATATGAAGAAAAAAAAATTAAAAAATTAAGCTGCTGATATTCATCTCTGCACTTTACTGTAATGTCTTTGCTTTACCTACTTCTGAGTTAGCTGAATGCTAGATACTTCACCAAGCCTTGATATTCAATCCGAATACTTTCAAAAAATATAAGTCTTATCAGATGAACCCGGGAGTTCCCCCAAACGCTTCAGTAGGACTAAAGCAATTTTCACCTAATGAAGTGCTCAGAGGAACTCTAGGGAACACCTGATGTGTTCAACTGCCAATGCTTGATGCATGAGATTTTGTTGGTCTTGCTATTTATAGCAACTTGTTTGATATTTTGGTCAGTAAAATTTATATTCTTATTTGATGATACATATAGAACCTAGCCGTTTTCCTGGGCCAAGTTAGACATACATGAGCAGAACAATAGAACAGTATTGAGTGGTCAATATGCTTTTTATTTTTGATTTTTTTTTTTTTTTTGGGTTTTGGTTTTGTTCTACGTTTTATGCTTAACTTGATTCATGTTTTTTTATAGTTCTGTCTTTAGTTTAATTATACATGCTTATATGACACGCCTTTATCTTTCTGTTTTTCTAAAAAAACGCGACTCTTTATAATATTTTTCTTTTTTGACAGGGACTCTTAATAAATTTTTTTGTTGCATTCTTTTTTCTATAATTTGTTGAACAATGTGCTTGTGATTTAAAAGTTGTGCGGTTAATTTTCCTTATAAGTACTCTCCATTATGTTAATCTATGACTTTGGTACGTTTTTTTCCTTGTTTGTGAGTGCAATATCTTTCTTACTTGTATAATCAACATAATAGCAGAAAAGTGACATTCAGTACATTTGTGAACATTTTCAAAGCCAATAATGCCTTTAATAAATTCCATATTGTTTTGTCTTTCATTAATGCCTTTCTTATTTAAGAAGTTGCTGCAATATTAGTATCACTTGGTATATATTGTTACCACTTCTGTACCGGAAATACTAGCCTAAATTGCAGTTTTTCTATAGGGAATAATTTTTCTAATCAGAAGCTTTGACTGATGGTGAAGCTAATTGCAGTAAAAAAAGTATAGGGAAAATATGACGTGGGAAGAAAAGGAGCTAATTAGCAACTTCGGGAGTTTTAGACCAAGCTGTCATCCCATATATGCACAATATTAGTGTTCAATTTTTGATCAAATTAATCTTTCTAATTAGTAAAATAATTGTTTTCGGTGTCTTGATCAGTCCATGTTTACCTGAATGTTTGATAACAAAGATGAACAAAAAAGACCATTACTAAGAAATACAAGCAACATTTTGAATTGATGAATTCTAGTACTGATCAAACTCGATCAAGCAGAAATTCATTGGACACAATTTGTTCAGTTTATGGTTCATTAGCAGCAGCCCAGCAGCTGAAACTTATAGTATTGATGTATTTTAGAATTCTGAAGGATTGGGGGACAGTTATGCAGTAACCCTGAATGCACTTAGGTGTTTTGCACTGTGTAAGTCTGCAGTCATATGCTTGTCAAATAATCTGCAGCAAATTTATGTTTATATGATGCTTAAATGCTAGGACAACTGTATTTTTTCTTTGCGCTTTACCTGAGAGTATTATGTCACCTATTTTCGGTGAATTCATCTCCTCCATGTTTACCAAATTTTATATTCTCTGTTTTCTATACATGATTGCAGGGTGCAAGAAATACCATATGGACTAATTTCTGTGAGTAAGAGAGCAAGATTGAAGTGGTATTTGTGGAGATTATTACGTAAGGCTTGCCATATTTCTTGTAAGAAAGTGCAAATCAGTTACTGGGATATTAAGGTGCAAATCTATATTATCATGTTCGGTATGCTTCTAGTCTTCTTCTATACATCTCTTTGTTCACTTGGATAGATGTTAAGGAGTGATATTCTGTCAGTGTATTACAATACATAATTGAAGAACTTCGTGAGGTTGAAATGTGCATGCTTAACATATGTAACATGATAGATTAGAATGCATTGGTAAACAGGCAAACAGGGAAGTTGAGCCGGTAGCTACCTGTTAGAAATCCTAGTTATGGCTAGCAACTGAATTCAATCTACACATGACAGTCTAATGGGAGATCAAATGTAGCTACACCTATCTATAATTCATTTTAGTGTCTCCTTGGCTTCTGCCTAATAAAATGGCTGTAGCACTATTGAAGTGTTTGGGGGCCTTTCGCGACCTCTAGGGGGCACTTGATTTATACAAGTAAAGGATTGCCAAAAATATGTTTATCTCTTCTCTACATTTCAGACCACTCTTACTTTCAACTTGGACCCTATGGTTTATTCCCTCCGTCACAAATTTAAGTCCACAGTTGGAATCAGCTCGGAGATTAAAAATAGTTGTTATGTGTAGTAAACAAAAATTGAAATGGCTAATAGCGGAAAAAACAACAAAGTAATAAAAAGTGTTTGTTTAGAGAGGGCAAAGGACGAGGAAGAGTAAAACTGAAGTGTCAAACCTTTTTCTTTTGGGACAAGCTGAAAGGGTGTGTGTGTGTGTGAAGTTGATTTTCGGATAGAAATTGTATGAATCTTGTTAGAAAATACATGTTAGATGAGCCGAGAAGCTGCCTTGGCAACATGGACATAATAACGTTCCTTTAGCCCTTCGCCTTGTAACCTCTTTTTTTATTTTTTGTCCCTCTATGTAGCTCGGAATTTAGTCAGAACTGTGGGTTATATGAGTAACAGAATCAATCAACTTTCCTAGAATATTATTCTGATTTTGTTTGGACGAGCTTTTACATAGCATGGAACAAAATCATGCTTTTTCTTATTGAATATTCTTAGTGTAAGACTACATAAGATATTTCCCTTAAATTCTGGTTTTGTAGAAACTGCATTGATTCAAGTATTAGTGGAATAAAGATGAAGAAAAGGACATTGAGATATACAAGGTGGAAAAGTTTTATGTACATGATTCTCTACATTTAACTTTCTGTTCTGTACCTTTTACCAAAGCCGTATTACGGACTAGATGCAATTTGTTATGTTGCACTTGGCCTGAATATCGGTTCTATATTGCTGTCTTTCGCAGTTCAGAAGAAACAATGATCAATGAGCTAAAACATAGTCAAGTCTTTTGCCTTATAAATTTGTTGTCGCAATGCATTTGGTATCAGCAACCCATGGAGTACAGTCATGTATCCTCTGGAGTTCCCTCGGAACACTTCAATGGAGACATAAATGGCTTTTAGAAAGGAAGCTTTTCTCTACTGAAGTGTTTGGGGGAACTCTAGGCGGTACTTGACAATGTAAGGTGGCATTTTGATTTTTGAGGCAGAGCATCTTTTCTGTTGTACTATTAAGCAACTTTCAAAGATTTACCATGAAGCTTTGCCTTAAAAAATGCTGTGCATTGAAATGCATTTGGTATTCTCAAACAAAGGATGTCAGGTGTCCTCAGGAGTTCCCTCGGAACACTTCAATGGAGATACATAGAATATGGCTTCTCGAAATGAAGCTTTTCTCTACTGAAGTGTTTGGGGGAACTCTTGGAGGTACTTGACATTGTATATTGGCAATTTTGAGGGCAAAGCAACTATCTACGCCTTTTGTTTGTATTTAGTGACAGACTTTTAACATGAAATAATAACAACTTTATTGATGAAGTATGCTACACTATGTGTCTAGTAAGAATATAAGATATTATTTAAAAAATGTCTGTAGTTTATAGTCTTTATACTAGTACAAATTTAAAGGTGCCAATGATTTAAGTTATGCATTAAAGATCAGAAAAGTACCAAGTTTACAAGGTTTTTCTTTTTATTTAGGAATGTTGCTAATATTCATATAGAATAATGTCAATGTTGCCAACAGCACCGCAATTGCAGATGTGGCATACACTTATGCCAAGTCTTCACCGTGTTTGCTAATATCAATCTTTACACTTGTGGTATTGATGTGTGGAGTTTCATTTATAGACTAAACATTGTTGGTGTTTTTCGTGAGCAACTTCAAGTTGGTCCCCTTTTTTTTTTTTTTTTTTTTTACATGAAATATGAAAATGGAGTTTTTTGTGAACAACCTCATATTGGTCTTACACATCACCAAACATTATTATTTTGTTTCAAATAAAAGATATAAGGGTATGTTCTCTTCTGCTTATTTTAATTTTAGTTGGGAAATTTTGCCAACAACTACATTTTAAATGACCACTTTTGTGAACAACTACCATTTAAAATTTTCCTTTAAAAAAACTACCACAAAGTCACAAAAACTTTGAGTAGCACTACCACGTTTTATTTTCCGGGAAGAATTTCTGGTTGAGAAAGCCTAGTTTATAAAATTTCAATCAATTGTGGTATAGAAAACAAGAGATTTCGATAGTAAAACACAATCATAAGTCAATTATCTTTAATTTTGCATTATAGTTTATTTAATTTCTCAATTAAATCTTAATATTAGGGTTTATGGTCAAAAAATTGAATTAAGGGCTTTACGAAATTGGGGGATTTGGGACAATTGAAGTGTATAATCCAATTAAGGTTTAATGTAGTGCAATATTATCATTTAATTTGGGTTTTTTGAGGGAAATTTTATAAATTATACCCAAAAACGGGGATTCTTGTCGGAAACAATAAATGTAGTAGTGCTACTCAAACTTTTTATATTTTTGTGGTAGTTTTTTCAAAAAAAAATTTGTAAATGGTAGTTGTTCTAAAAAATGGTTATTTAAATGATAGTTATTCGCAAAATTTCCTTTTAGTTGATTTCAGTTCCCAATTGTCTTCTCTCATAAATATTTAATTCAGCTCAGCTCGGTAAATGAGAACAGGCCCTAAGACCAGTATTTGTACAACCAAATTTTTACAACAGTAACAACACTCAAAGTATCTTTTGTACGGAGTAATTAATTTAAGAAAAAAGGACATTCGGAATAGTTCCAACTTCCACACTAAGGCCTTGTTTAGTTCATCTTATTTTTACTTATTTCAGAAAAAATAGGTTCAGATCGAAAAAAATAAGTTCAGAACAGATCATTGTTTTATGTACAGTTTTTTATCGCTAAAATTTCGTAATTAAAAAAAATTGTGAAAATTACATATTAATAAAATAGACATTATTACGAATCTAACAACATTCACTTGATATATTTTTTTCTTATAGATTATAGTACATTTAAGGTCAAAGACCAGATCAGATGAGCAAAAATAAGGTGAACCAAACAAGCCCTAATTTTATTAAAAAATTAAAGTTATTACTCTCTAACGAATGTCTCCTTTTGAAAGAGTAAAGTCACTCTAATTTCACAATAAGTAGAATTATTTTGTGATTGTGATTAGGGTGGTATATTATGAATTTGCTATGAAAAAGCATTAATGCATGCATCAGTATTGTCTTTGCTTCATTGAGTGTCTGTCAAAGGCAATACAGTTTATTTCTTTCACATCATTGTATTGATCGAATTGACATGGACAGTCTGAGGCTATTACTACATCTCACCTCTTTATTCTCTAGCTTATACTTTTATTTGATCATACTATGCATCTAAGAAAGTATAGTAGTTTATACTACTATGGACTGTCAGCTGCAACAGACTTATTTTCAGACATATATATCAGCTTACATAGACAGTGAAATTACATAGTTCAGATCAGATTCCGGGAGAAGGTGGAGGTTGTCCGGGACATGTACAATAACCATGAAAACACAATGGTGCTTTGCACCCTGTAAGTCTACAGTCATATTCGTTGAAGCAAGGTACCTTTCGCACATCTTTGTTTGGATTATTATCGGACTTCAGAGCTTCTGATGTTGCTGCTGTGCTTGATATGATCAGTGTTGCCAATAACAGCACCAACACTGCTTGTTTCGACGAAGCCTGCTTCCCCATTTCTGCTAGCTAGACTGCTAATTTATCTTTGTGTAGGTTTATGTTTGATTTCTTGATGCAAGGTATAGATTAGAGGCATGTTACGTTATTTATAGGGTAGATATTGTTGGTTTAAAATCCAACAAAGAGATGTATGTATTTGTTTTTTATGGGGATCAATAACTTTGTCAAAATGTATTGTTTGCATGAGTATGAATTTGTGGTGTTTGTAAGCAACTAAATAGGTCATTGATAATGTATGGTTTGCTTTCAAATTGAAAACATAATTGAAATTCTCTAAACATTATTGTTACCCTTTCATAACACAAATGTTGCATACTCCGATCCTATCTCACAATTTTTATGAAATTGTCCTTAGACTTAACAAGAATACCATATCACGAAAATAATTCTTTTCCAAAAATAAGGAGTATAAGTTTTAAATGAAATTTGTTACTTTATTTTAAGATTTTAATTTTTTCTAATAAATTCATATTCATTGATAAAAAGTTATACATCTCTTAGAAAATCTAATTAAATTAAGAAAATACATTGAAAAATGAAGCAAGCAAATATTTCCATCATAAAACTAAAATTGTTGAGGGGATCTTATATTTGGTACATATCTCGTACACATTGTTGTGTCAAGACAATGTGTACTGTAAACACTCCGTTAACAATATTAACATTATTATTTGATCTCCTGAATAATAAGTCGTTACACCATGATTCAAACAACAAACCCAAACAAATCAAGCCATTTAATTAATTATCTATGATCAACTAATTAATATCAATTGTCAACTAAGATTCCAGGATTATGAGGAGGGCATCTGCAGACATGATAAACACAATTAGGCGCAAGACAACCAGCAAATCTGCAGTCATGTTGTGATTTACAAGGCATTACAGGCTCACGCCACCCGCCTCGACGCCATTCATGATTGAATTCATTAGCCAAGCCTCTTGCAAACACTAAGAGAGGTGAATATACTAGCAATAGTAATGCCAATACTAGAGCCCAAAATGCTGTTTTCAACAAACTCTTCTCCATTTCTTGTAATAATATTTAATCTTTTTTGTCAAAAATGTTTTTCTTAGCTTAAGTAATATAATTGTGAGTCTGTGACTAATAGTGGATGCTGGTATTTATATATATGCTTTATTAAGTGTTATGGAGTGTAAGTTTGTAATTTTTCTCTAAAATTATTACAATGAGGTGAAATTTTGGGGGGTTAAGAGTAAAGTTAGGAATGATTAAGAACACTAAAATAGGTGAAAATGTGGTGCTCTTGTGAGTGAATTGTGGAAATCTTACAGTTATATGTTACTTGAAAAAGTCAGAGTGTTGTTTCTTTCTTCTTTGGAATTCAATTATTTTTCTTATTTCCCTTTTTACTTTCTAGGTCATTCCATCATGTGTTTACTTTAATCACATTTGTATTGACATATAAACAACAAATATTACTTTAATCACATCATGTGGAGTATTAAATTAATCTTAATTTGATATGAAATCTCTTTTGCCTAAATCATATAATTATCATTTACTCTAAATAACAAAGAAATGTGTCTAAAATAAAGCACTTGGGTTAAATAACCATACGCCGCTACAATTTGCCAGAACAATTTTGGAAGTTGTGTAGGCGATGAGTTACTTATTCTGAGGTTACTTATATGTGGCTAGCCACATTGTGTGGTCGAAGTTACTTATAGGGGTTACTTATTTAAATAGGGTGGGGGGGGGGGCTCATTTGGTCAGGGTTACTTGTTTAAGGGTTAATCGGTCAGTCAGAGGTTACTCTCACACATAAAATGCGTTAACCAACTGAGTAAATTTAACATAAGTAATCCTACGTTAACAGATTGAGTAACCCCAGAAGTAACCCTTGATCGACTGAGTAACCTCTAAATAGGTAACCCCTATAAGTCTATAACTCATGAATAAGTAACTTCTATAAGTAAATTCTGAATAAGTAAACCTATAAGTAACTACACGATGTGACCAGTCACGAACACAGAAAAAAAAAGCACTGTTTTCTTTTATATTTTTGCATTTTTAGTGTATAAATTTCTTATTCGATTTTTTATTTTTATTTATTTTTTATTTTTATTTTTTTTATTTTTTTTATTGTGTCATGGTAACTAATGATCAAGATTGAACAACAAAACATTAACGGCTAAGATTCAAAGCATTACAATCCATTGAGAAGTGATCCAATTATGGAAAGATTACAAAAATTTACTTTTGATCAAAGACTTTTTCATGTATAAATACAATTAAAATAAACCAATCTAAACTTAATTCCATATTTCTTACCCAAAAATAAATAAATAAATAAAAAGAACAATTGATTCCATATTTCTTTATTGTTGGGACTAAAAAAACAATCCTTTCACAATACAACTATCATATTCTTAATTGGAAATTCTAAACTAACCTAAGTTAGGAAATAAATAATAAATAACTAGATTAATTGGGAAGCAAGGCTCAATATAATGATATATACATCATCTAGAGTCTTTATATACATATTATGAATAAATGTTTTCGACGTCGACTTTTCTTCGTTGGTCTCAAAAAAAAATAGTCTCATGTACAGCATATACAACAACAAAGCCTAATTTCCAAAACGATTTGGGGTCCGCTAATTAAATCAAATATAGCACGTAGTTGCTAATTAATGGCATCGTACAAACTTTTGAGAAAACTGAGTGGATAATAATAGTAGGTGACGAACAAACACAAGAAGAAGCAAAAAACCACCCTAGTCCGTTTAACCGAAACAAAGTTCACATCAAATTGCAACACTCTAAGCAACGCCGGTGCTACGTCCGAACCATCGAGGATCGAAACCGTAGGGGTAACAATGTACCTCAATTAATTCATGTGGAAAATAGTGATAAACAAGTTCTTACTCAAAGATTTTTACACGTCGACCCGAGTTTTAGGTACGTAACTAAGGAAGATGTACAAACTACGATTACGGATGCTATCTCTAGTTTATGTTCAAAGGATGTAAAGCGTAATGATGCTATTGTTGTTCGAGTTATGGAACATTGTTGTAATGCTCGTTTTCGTCGTGATCATCTCTACATGTGTGTTGAACTCGTTTCACTTGATGTTTATATATGTAATGAAACCATTGCTGATAATTTTTTAATATAATTATCCGATCAAATTTGAAAACGGGCTATTAACCAATTGATTAACGAGACTAGAGTTTGAATTAGTATGAAAGATTTTTTTTAGAGAGCCACAAGGGTAGGTGATGGGAATCGATCTCAGGAAGATGAGAATCGATCCCAGAATCACTAGGAATCAGGAGAGGAGCTCTAACCACTTGAACTATCCCTCACTTAAAAGATTGTACTCCGTAACATACATTATTTTTTTTTTTTTTTTTTTTTACAAAAATAAACATATATTGATTGTTTTATGAGTCGTCTATCTTGAAATTGTAGTGTAATTTAATTTTTTAAGCTTTTTTTTTAGTAAAGAGATTGAACCAATAAAGGATTTGATTTAATTCTTATAAAGTATAGCAAACTTAAACAATACAAATCAAGTGAATTATCGATTAGGGTTTTATTTATAAAAACTGCAAATATATATAGAAAAACCCTAATTAACAAGCTTTGATTTTTAAAGGTTTGCCTTAGTAAGTAATCAATCTATGGGATGAATCATGAATGAGAATGAAAGGAGATTAGATTAATTAGAGTGTTGATGCAATATAGTTAACCTTGATGTAATTTGATATAATCTTACAAAAACACATGTATTTATTATTATAAACTATCGTCCTAATGAATTATTATTACATATATTAAACTATATAAGCTAGCCATTGATCAAAGTAAAATTAACATAAGAGACAAAGACAATAACATGGAAATAAAACACAAATTAAAGTACCTATTTTCTAAAGATTTTAGAAGATTTCCATCAACGCGCTAAATTAAGGCTCCATAGATCATTCAAATAAATCAAGTGAATCCTAGAGTTCCCCCAAACACTTCAATTAGGGCAAAATTGCTACTGACTATAGCTCAATCCGTTACCCTTAAGAAGTGTTTGGAGGGAACTCTAGGATACAAGTGATAATAGACATTTACGAACTCCATTAATTGATGAAACCTAGATTAATAATTTGTTATAGATGCAAGAGCCTCCAATTCAATTATTTATAGCAACATTTTAAGATGGTAAAATTTAATTTGTTGTAAAAGAGAAAATCATATACACTAAGCTAAGTAAAAAGGTCAGATATGTGAACCTAGCCATCATAATAGGGTAGGTTAATTTGGGATACAACAAAGAATAACATGACAGTAATTTGGAATAAGGGTTCACTTGCTAATAAGTGGCTCTTATACATGCCACATTTTATCATCTTAACTTTATGTATAAATCCTCTTCATATTGTCTTTTCAAACTTTACTTTGTTCAATGTAGAGTGAAAAAGACCTTAGCTTGCATTTACCCTAATTCGTGGAAAGCTTAATAATTAGAAAGTACTTCGTACATTACATTACATCATCTCCTTAATTGGCCTTTTCGGTAGCTTGTTCTTGTACATGTTTGAGTACTTGCAGTGAATAGCAAATAAATTTTGGATTTTTTTTTTTTTTTTTTTTTTTTTTTTTTTTTTTTTTTTTTTTTACCTAAGCTTAATGCAAACTTACATTAATTAAAAGTGTATGTTCACGTGTAGAAGTTGATCTACAAGTTAGCACAACATACATAACAAGGCTAATCATATCAAAAACCCTTGCACACTGATACAACATACCAACACTAACTTTACTAGCTCCTACAAAACATAACGCGTAACATTAAAAGCCAATTCTCTTCTTGATGACTCTTGAAAGTCTTGATCATTGAAAACACATTTTATTACTCAATCAAAAATGTTAGAATTTTAGTGTGTCAAATTATGCAAAACATATGCATTATTATTATTCCATTATTCCTACAAATTGGGTTGTTGCCTAAGCAATAGAAAAAGGGATGAGCCCCTGAAAAGCCGAGGAATTGAACTTGAGAGGCAAAGAAAGAAACAAATAAACTTGAGGCAATTTTTTTTTTTTTAGGGTTTATAGTGTAGGAATGTATTTTCCTTAGTTGTATTTCTATGTGTAGAGTGTTTTATATACAACCTAGAACAAGGCCTAGACATTCGGCCCATTAAACAAGCAACTAAATACAACATATATAATAGGCTCAGCAGACTCAGTACCCTCTTTAAAGGGTTCTCGATTCTCTCCTTACATAGGATTGAAGAAAATCAAACTTGGTGATGACATGCTATGAACCCTCAAAGTTTGGTGACATTATTTTGAAGTCTTTGTTGAAATTTATAAATCAAACTCCCTATAGTACAATTTTACACATTATGGTTGTTTTTTTTTTTTGGTAAATAAAGAATTTTATTACCAAAAGTAAAGAGTTACTACTTATAAAAGTAGCAACTACAAGAAATGAAAGTTCAGTACATGCCCTCTGGGCCAAAGAAGCAACAAAACCAAAGCCCGAAGGCAAAACAAAGACAACAACTACGGAACCTCTTACTAACAACGGAAGAGGAAACCGAAGCAACAACCAAATGTGGGTAATTAACCGAAACATCCAAAGATAACAAATAAGGTGAGTATAAAAAGCATCAGCTTAGCTTGAAAGCATACACCATCCGCCAGCATTCATCATAAAAAGCAGCTTGATAACAATCCCACAGTCAGCCTGCCAGGACAGAACAACAGCATGCAGCAGTACAATCCAGGACAAAAGATGCCAGCCATGAACCATCATCCAGCAGGGCAAACATAAGGAGGCTCAAGCAAGACAGAGAAGCACAAGATGCCACAATAAAGGTAGATCAATAGCTATCACAACGGAAGAGGCAAAAGAAGGAGTCCTGGAAGAAACAACAAACAAGGTAGCAATAGGAATACCACCCACCATACAATCCAGGCCATCAACTAGCACCTCATACTAGGAGACAGCACTAAAAATAGGGCCTCAACCTACTACACACCAAGCAAGCTAGAATAACCAAGACTCACCCATGACAACCAACTTCCACCACACCAAAACAACGACAGAGAATACACCACCACCAGCATCACCATAAAAATAGATTGATAACACCCCATAGTCAGTCTGCCATGACAGAACAATAGCATACATGCAGTACAAACCAGAACAAAAGATCGTAGCCATGAACCATCAGCTAGCAGCACAAACACAAGGAGGCTCAAGTAAAACATAATAGCATAAGATGCCTGGACAGAGGTAGATCAACAACCACCACAACAAAAGAGGCAAAAGAAGGAGCCTGGACAAAAGCAAGAACCAAGGTAAGAAGAGGGATACCACCCACCAACAATCCAAGCCGTCAGCTAGCACCTCATGCTAGGAGACAGCACTAAAAACAGGCTTCTTCCCACTACATACCAGGCAAGCTAAAATGACCAAACCTCAACCATGACAGCCAACCTCCACCAAATAAAACAAAGAAAAACACCTTCCAACAGCATCACCATAAAATCAGCTTGGTAATAACCCCATAGTCAGCATGCCAGGACAGAACAATAGCATACATGCAATACAAATTAGGACAAAGGATCGTAGCCATGAACCATCAGCCAACATCACAAACACAAGGGGGCTCAAGCAAAGCAGAAAAGCATAAGATGCCGAGGAAAAGATAGGTCAACAACTACCACAAAAGAAGAGGCATAAAAGGAAGTCCAGACAGAAGCAAGAAACAAGGTAGCAATAGGAGAAACACCCACCATACAACCCAGGCCATCAACTAGCACCTCATGCTAGGAGACAACATTAAAAACGGGCCTCAACCCACTACACACCAAGCAAGCTAACAAGACCCAGACTTAACCATGACAACCCACCTCCAAAAACTATCCACCATCAATAGACATAATCATAATATCACAGCTAAATAACAACCCAGAAACCAGCCTTCTAGGATGACAGTACGGCAAGCATACAATACAAAACAGGATAAAAGATCGCTACCATGAACCATCACCCAACAACACTAATCACTAGGAAGCCTAAGCTGAAAAAAAAAAGTAACACAATACATCTAGACAGTAGTTACAACCAAATAAGCAATTCCCATTTAAAAAAAGATAACAAAAGGGAGGCAAATAATAACTATTCAACCTTCCTTTTACAATTAAAGAACACCAGGGGAGCTGCAATTCAAGGGAGCTGCCACCAACCTCAAGTTCAACCTCCAAGCAGCAATCCCACAACCAGAAAAGCCCTAGAGAAACTTGAACCCAGAAAACCAGAGCAAGCCCCGAGAACTAAACACCAACCAAGGGGAGAAAGACGACCGACGAACCGCAAACTCGCCAACCACTTCGAAACGCACCCCGAACCTACTGAACTAGATTCGACACCAGCGAACTAGACTAGAAACCGACACCAGCCAAAGAACGAAAACCCAGAAAAAAAAACCCACTATATTATATTGTAGGAAATACATGCTGTATAGGATGCTGTATAGTATGGGGTAGTTATTTTTGTCTGTTTCTGGTATAGCTGCTATGTCAGGACATAATGGTTTAGCTGTCTTTTTCTTTGATGTGTTGTCTCTTTTTAAATGGTGTAATGCTGATATAAATACAAGGAATTGCATCTTTCTAGGGCAGAGCCCTCAAATTATTTTCGCTGCGCCGTTTTTCTTTTACAAAATGAATTAAAGCTTGAATCTTTCTTCATGGTATCAGAGCTCACCAGGTTGTGGGACTCAAAAATCTGAAAAATTTAATCTTTTAAACAAAATCAATCAAAATCTTTAAAACAAAATGGGTGAAAATCCAATAGTGCCTTATGCTGATCCCTACTACTTAGGTAGTTCTGATCATTCAACAAATTCATTGGGAAGCATCGTTTTCATGGAAGCAATTATCTGAACTGGAGTAGAAGCGTGAGGATGGCGCTAGGAGCAAAGAACAAGCTTGGCTTCATTGATGGTAAGGTAAAAAAAAAACCACTGTTAACTCTGATGATTTGAGCAAATGGGTTAGAAATGATTATATGATAAGATGTTGGTTGTATGCCTCTGTTTCACCTAAAATTGCTGAACAAATGCTCATATGTGAATCTGCTAGAGATTTTTGGAATGAACTTCTGGAAAGATATGGTGAAACTAATGCACCTTAACTATACTTGTTAAAAAAGGAAGTAAATGGGTTGCAACAAAATGAAATGAGTGTAGGAGATTATTATGGAAAACTTAGAAGTTATTGGGATGAAATAAGTAGTCTTGAAGGATACCCTGAGTGTAGTTGTGGAGCCATGACAAAATGCACTTGCAATGTCATAAAGAAACTGGTAGAGAGAGATGCTAAGAACAAAGTCATTGATTTCTTGATGGGATTGAATGGGATTTATGATAATATGAAAGGGAATATTTTGGTAATGGATCATTTGCCAACAGTGAACAAGGCATATCACATGATTAAACAGGTAGAAAAGCAGAAGGAGGTCTGTAGTACAATGGAGTCAGCAGTTGAATCGAGTGCTATGGCAGTAAGTAAACACAATAATGGAGGGATTCAGCAGAGCAATAGCAACCCTAAAGGAAAGGTTTTTCAGAAGAGAGAAACCAAAGAAGAGAAGCAGAGAAAATACTTTTGTGAGCACTGTAAGATGAGGGGACATGTGAAAGAGGGATGTTTCAAGCTACATGGATACCCAGACTGGTTTAAAAATCCTTCAAAAGGAAAGGGACAGGTGAGTCATGCTGCAAACGTGGGTGCTGGAAAGGAAGATGAGCTGCAGGAAACACCTCTGCATAATGGGGGGGCTTCGAAAGAAATGGTGAATGCAGTAGTTCAACAGGTCTTAAGGGCCATGAATGGAAAGCAACAAGATGGAGCAAGTTCTTCAGGAGCTAAGTCACACTTGAGCAACTTTGCAGGTATAATTTCCTCCTATAATGCATGCTCTTATTATGAAACTTTTGGCAAGAAATCCTGGATCATAGATTCAGGAGCATCAGACCACATGGCAAGCAGTAGTGATGTCTTTCTCGAGATGAGAACTTTAAAGAAACCTATTTCTATAGGGCTTCCTGATGGGACTATGAGACTTGTGAAAGAAATGGGAAGTGTCTCACTGAGCCCAGATATAAGACTCAGAAATGTTTTATACATACCTGAGTTTAAACATAATCTACTATCTGTGAGCAGACTAATGGAGCAAGCAAAATTGAAGGTGATTTTCACTGATAGTGAATGTGTGTTTCAGGACCCTTCTAATGGAAGAACAGTGGGAGCAGGAAGGAAGGTAGATGGGATCTACAAGCTAGAAGAGAAGGGAGAGCAGAATAAGAAATATCAAGGAAGTAATGGAGTAGAATGTAATAGTTCAGTTTTAAAATGTAATAATGAGCAACAGTTGAACTTGATGCACCAAAGATTGGGACATGGGTCCTTATCCAAAATGAAACATTTATCCTTTTGTGAATGTAAGGGTTTGAATGAATTTTTCTGTGATACATGTTGTTTAGCCAAACATCATAAGTTACCCTTCCCTGTCAGTCACTCTCTGGCAGAAAATGTATTTGACTTGCTGCACATAGATCTTTGGGGAGCATACAGGACTCCTGCATTAACAGGTGGAAAATATTTTTTAACAATTCTGGATGATCATTCCAGAGTGACTTGGACTCATTTGCTTTACAGTAAGGAGCAAGTGAGAGATATTCTAGTTGCCTTCTTTGCTTATGTTGAGAATCACTTCAAAACAATTGTAAAGGTTGTTAGAAGTGATAATGGAACAAAAATATTTCAGGAAGAATGCTCTGCTATTTTTGCAAAAAAGGGAATTATTCACCAGAGAAGTGTAGCAGGGAACCCCCAGCAAAATGGAAGGGTGGAGAGAAAGCACATGCATCTTGTAGAAACAACTAGAGCAATTAAAATTCATGCTGGTTTGCCAAGCAAGTTTTGGGCAGAATGTATTCTGGCAGCAACTCATATAATAAATATGCTTCCTAGTGTTGTTTTGAACTGGGAAACTCCTTTTGAAAAACTGATGAGAAGAAAACCAGATTACAATCATCTAAGGGTGATTGGATGTCTATGCTATGCAAGCAACACACACAGAAAGGGAGATAAATTTGCCTCTAAGGGTACTAGATGTATCCTGTTGGGATACCCTAGTAACCAAAAGGGATACAGAGTCTATGATTTGCAATCTAACAAAATATTTGTTTGCAGAAATGTTGTGTTCAAGGAAGGAATTTTTCCTTTCAAACAGAGCATTAGTGAGTTTGAAGAAAATCCTATCAATGTGACTGTTACAATCAGTCATGAAGAAGATGAGCTTGTTAGAACTGAGAGGGATATGAATAATGCAGGTAATACTCTCAATCCTAACAGAATTAATGAAGCTGAAGATCAGCAAGAAGACAATGGAGAGAATTCAATTCAACAGCGGCAAGATGGTCCAGATCATGTTGAGGTTGAGCTACCTGAAGTGATTCAGGTGGAGACACAAGAAGAATTGAAAAGGTCGGAAAGAAATAGAAGAATTCCAGCAAAGTTCAAGGAGTTCGTAATGGAAGATAGAAGAGCAAGAAACACTCATGAAAAAGAAAGTACTAATAGTGCTGGAAACTTGGTTATGAGGAGTCTAGAGAATCAAGAATAATATGATGAGGCATATGTAGCATCTCTCAACAATGTGATGAGTGTAAGAGAACCAACAACTTACAATGAAGCTTCTAAAGATCCTAGTTGGATGAAGGCAATGCAAGAAGAGATAAGTGCTCTTGAAAAGAATGATACATGGGAAGTAACTTTTCTTCCAGAAGGAAGGAAAGCAATAGATAGCAAATGGGTTTACAAGATAAAGTTTAATCCAGATGGGAGTATTGAAAGGCTCAAAGCAAGACTGGTAGCAAGAGGAGATAAGCAGATAAAGGGTAAAGACTACAAGGCTACTTTCTCTCCAATAGCGAAGTTTGCTACTGTTAGAATGTTGATTGCTCTTGCCACTTTGAGAGGGTGGGATTTGCATCAACTGGATATTAATAATGCCTTTCTTCATGGGCACTTAGAAGAAGAAGTATACTTGAGGATACCTGCAGGATATGAAACATCTCAGGAAGGGAATGTTTGCAGGCTCAAGAAAAGCTTATATGGATTGAAGCAAGCCTCGAGGCAATGGAATTTAGAGCTGAAAAAGTTTCTTTTACAGCATAAGTTCAAGCAATGCGTGAGAGAATATTCTGTCTTTTACAGGAAACAAAATGAAAGAATTTGCATAATTTTGGTATATGTAGATGTTCTTTTGATCACTGGAGATGATGACTCAATGATTGAGAATATGAAGAAAAGGCTGAATGAAGAATTCACCACAAAGGACCTCGGACATCTCAGGTATTTTCTGGGAATAGAGGTAGCAAGAAGTGCACATGGAACTATGATAAACCAGAGAAAGTATGCTACAGACATTGTGAATGATTGTGGAATGAGTAATTGTAAAACATCAAATTTTCCTTTCCCTAAGGGAGTCAAACTCTCAACAGAAGATGGAGAGTTAATGGAAGATCCAGAAGTATTTCGAAGACTGATTGGAAGGCTGCTTTATTTAAACCTTTCAAGACCTGACTTATCTTATTCTGTTCAACAACTTAGTCAATATCTAAGTTGTCCTAGAAAGCCTCACATGGAAGCTGCTTTACATGTGATAAAATACTTGAAAGGAACTCTTGACCTTGGATTGTTCTATCCAAGCACAGGGGGCGAATCCTTAACAGCTTTTTCTGATGCGGATTGGGGAAGTTGTGCTCATAGTGGACGATCCTTGACAGGTTATTGTGTTTTCTTAGGAACTTGTCTAGTCTCCTGGAAAACAAAGAAGCAAAAGGTGGTGTCAAAATCCTCATGTGAAGCTGAGCTCAGAAGCATGTCACAGACCACAAGTGAAGTGGCTTGGGTTACTGGGATTCTTGAGGATCTAGAGCAGCAAGTTCAACTTCCTGTCACATTATTCTGTGATAACAAGTCTGCAGAGTACATTGCTCATAACTCTGCCTTTCATGAGCGCACAAAACATTTAAAGGTGGACTGCTACTATATTCGAGAAAACATTGAAAGTGGACTAATTACTACTGCTCATGTCAAATCTTCTCTTCAACTTGCAGATATCATGACAAAATCCTTACCTGGTCATCAACACTGGTTTCTAAGTTCCAAGTTGGGACTTGGTAATCTGTCCCAAGTCCAACTTGAAGGGGGAGTGTAGGAAATACATGTTGTATAGGATGCTGTATAGTATGGGGTAGTTATTTTTGTCTGTTTCTGGTATAGCTGCTATGTCAGGACATAATGGTTTAGCTGTCTTTTTCTTTGATGTGCTGTCTCTTTTTGAATGGTGTAATGCTGATATAAATACAAGGAATTGCATCTTTCTAGGGCAGAGCCCTCAAATTATTTTGGCTGCGCCGTTTTTCTTTTACAAAATGAATTAAAGCTTGAATCTTTCTTCATATATGCTTGTTATATAATATGAACTGGTTATTGTTATCATTGTTCAAATGGTTTTATTGATCTGAGTAGCTAATTCGATTTATTTTGACTTGTGTATGACTCAATTGAATTTTCATGCCCTTTACCTAATATCTAGTCGAGTTTTAATTGTTTTTTTTTTCTCTCATATAGTGACACATAATTGATCAAATGAAATTAAACTTGGCATTAGAGTACAAGCTAATTAACTAAAGCATGTTTGGGTGGAGTTTTCCAGAGTCAAATTACATTCATGTGTAGAATAACTTGTAAGTAGTACGGAGTAAGTATTAAAAAAAAAAAAAAAAAAAAAAAAAAAAAAAAAAAAAAAAAAAAACCTTATTTGAACATGACTTATCGACATACAAATATTTAGAAAAATATACATATTAAAATTAGTACGACCATTTAAAATTGACAAATAATATTACATCAGTATCTTAATCAAATAATTATTATTAGTAGTAGAGTATATCATCAATAAGATTATTGATATGGAAGCATGCTTGAGGCTTGTGGGCGATATTAAGCTCATAATTTATACAAAGTTCCAAGGCTACTCAAATTAGTTTTTTTGCATGTAATGCATGCATTTTATGTCATAAATCAATTTGTTGCAATCTGCCCCTAAACTAATTCTATTCTTACAAGATAAATAGAATAAAGTTTATTATTTGTACCTTAGTTTATCGTACTTTTTATACAATGTTAGTTTGTGACAATTGACAAAACTGACAATGCAGCTAGATGGTCTTCCTGATGCGCTTTCAATTAACCTTGCCTTGGATCTGACCAGGTTCATTCTACACATTGATATATGTTGTTGCTTTATAAAAGAGGAAAATTTAACAAGAATCAAAAGTTATTTCACTTCTTTACTGAAACTATATGATCTTAAATGTACTTTCTTTGATACCATACTCTTCTTAAGTGATATCATGCATAACGCCAAGGTGTATTTTTTTCACCTTATTTTTACTGATTTCAACTCATTTGAAATTAAATAAGTTTTTAAGAAGTTTAGAACCTACTCCGTACCTTAACTAGTATGAAATTGGACTTGGTAATTAGCAGCATTATTCCTAATTTAATACTCTATATATATTGACTTAATTTATTTCTTGTGCTTATTTTATCTAAATTTATCTATAATTACTGTATTAACACTAGCTTATTTAAACTAATGTAAACTTGGGGTGTGTTTTATCAAATTCATTTAATTTATACTCTCAATTTACAATATTATTAGCGTACATATAATATTGTAAGAGAATGTTTAGGCGTTCGTGTAATGTTTAACCTTATTTTAAGATAACTTTAAACTTTTTTTTTTTCAAAGATTGATTACTTATCGAGGCAATTCTTAAATTACTCATGGAGACAAATCTAATAATATATCGATATAATTTATTTATTTTTGGTGAAGCCGAGATATAATAGAAAAGGCAAAAGTTTCATTTATATTTGTAGAAAGCGTCCCATGCATGTCTCAAACCCAAAGTGATGTTCAACATGCATGAAAAATTGAAGACATAAAGAAGCGAATCTTAAAATAGAAGCGAAAATGACACAACAAAAAAGAAAAAAGCTAGGACAATTTGCAGTTTTGCACTAAATACACATACGTACATAACCTTGCCAACAGTTGCGGCTAGGTTCAACTATACTGAGAGCCTCTTGGCTTGATGCATAGCCGGATACCATTGATGTCGAAAATTACTTCAAAAGGCGTAGGAGAAAATTGCTTGTTATAAATAGCTAGACATGATACGAGCTAAGAGAAATCAACATAATATGTAAACAAGTAATGCCTTAGGTTGGTAACGTATCAAGTGTTCCTCAGAATTCCTCCGAACACTTCATTAAGGGGTCGGATTATACTGGCAATTAACTCTTACTGAAGTGTTTGGGGGAACTCCCAGGTTCATTTGATGCATGTAAGATTACATTGTCTATCATTAATTCATTATCTTCGTCTTATCATTATAATTATATACGATTATACGAAGTATATTATTTGAGCACGCAAAGGACTTGTTTTAATTTGTGTGTGTAACGCAATGTATTAATGCTTGATAAACCTTCGGCTAGTTTTGCAGTAGAGATGATTGACATGGAAGATGGATCATATATATATCAGATGTAACGAGTTAACGAAAGCCCCTTCATAAGTTTTATTTATACAAACTATAAATACATTTTTCTAGCAAAGGTTTAGACGTTGGCATGTCAATGTAACAAGCGTGTCAAAAAAAAAGTGACAAGATTTTATGGATTGCCGTCAAAAAAATCGAGTTAATGATAAAATTTGATTGTTCAACTATATTTTTTTGAGACAAAAAATTTATTCAAATGTAATTCATTATATTCTCTGCTAGTTAGTAATAATTTGTATTGGCTCCATTCCTCGTTTCTTAAATTAGGGTCTGTTCTCATTGACTGAACTCAGCTAAACTGAGCTGAACTAAACTGAACTGAAATGAATATTTTATAAGAGAAGGAATTCTCATTGACTGAACTCAGCTGAACTGAGCTGAGCTGAACTGGACTGAACTGAAATGAAATGAATATTTTATAAGAGAAGGAAATTAGGAGCTGAACTGAACTGAACAGAACTGAATTTCAACGTATGAGAACAGACCCTTAGTCTATAAACTAGTGTGTACCCCGAGCGTTGCACCGGATTAATACTTTAAAACAAAATGTAACCCAAAATCCCATTGTTAAAGATATTATATTTATTGTCTTGGAATTGTTAAGGCTATTCCTCTTTATTCATTTTTTTTTCAAGCTATATAATTATTTCTTTTGTGTTTACTTATACATATATTTATTTCTGTGTATATAAAGAACATTAATTGGCCTTGGCTAAGATGGTAAGGTGGATACAATGTTCAAACCTTGTGGGAATTTTTTTTCTTATTATTAATGACATGGAATAAATGTTGCAATGCTAGATGTGACATGTCATAATGATTGTTAACTAATGACGTGGCGCAATGTGGTGCAAATTATTTATGTGACATATAAACGTTTTAGGAACATTTTTTAATATATAATAAAGTATACATATAGATTTATAGTATATGAGAGGTCTACTAATTTCATATATACTACTCTCTCCATCCCCTTTTGATAGTCCTTTATGGGTAAATTTTAGTCCCAAAATGTTCACCCCATTGGCTTTTTCCAACAACCATTAATATTAATTTTTTACCAAAATTCTCCCCGATTGCAACAATACTTGTGCAAAAATTTAAATTTCCCATGTAAATTTTGTTTTCCCATGTACTTTTATTACTTTTTCTCTCTACTTTTTTGCATACTCAATGTCAATTTACTTTTTCAATATACTTTAACTATTCTTATTTGTGTTTATTAATTTCCGTAAAAATTGCCCATAAAAGACTATTAAAAGAGGACGGAATGAGTACGTATGATCTGCATTTTTCCCAAATTAGTATCACTTCTACAATAAGTCTTGTAAGGCACGTTTATTCGACGTGCCTAAATTATATTCGTAATAGATACTTCGTATTATTATTAGTAGTTATCCCAAAATAATTATATTCATCTCGATTTATATATTATTCTTATTGCATACTCCCTCCATTCCTAAATTACATTCCTACTTCTACCATTTATTCATCACATAATAGAGAAAAGTAGAAATGTAATTTAGGGACGGTGAAACTATGGGAGTACAGTTGAATATTGATAAAGTACTCGTTGAGACTAACTAAACAAGACGCCACATGATATATTTCTTTTTTATATTGGGATAAATTAGAAGATTCTCTCATTTTCAAAACAGTGCCAAACATCAAAACATAACCACTTTATAGGAACAGAAGGAGTATAAATTATAAATATGAGATATTATGAAAATATAATTTGGCACCGTTTATATTTTCATACATGTAAATCACCAAAAACTGTAAGCATTTGAATAGTAGCACCTAAAAGTGAACGGAAAATTAAAGGTATTGTAGTATACATGAGTATAAAGTATTTTTGGATGCTAATTTTTTAAGAAAATATGTCAATTGATGACCAATATATATTGGATTAATTTCAATTTATTTACCCATGTATTAATTTAAAATTCCGAACATGACTGGGACATTGACTAGTTATATTTTTCAATATCCATGTATTAATATGCACATAGAAGACGGTCCAAAAACCAAATCAAACTTTCCTGAACGGAAAGAGTATAATATTTGGATACACTTATGAATCTATGATTAACCAACAAAAAGTAAGATAAGTACTCAGTATTAGATATAGGCATGTGGGAGATATAAGCATGTGTAAGAAAATGCAAAAGATAAAGAAAGAAGTATTAAAAAAAGACAGATATCAGAAGCATAAATAATCCAAAAAAAAAAGTTGAACATGGAATATTGACCCATTACATAATCAGGAGTTGTATAGATCTGTTAGATGTTCTGTATTATGATATGTGTAATTTAGCCCAAGAACACGACTAGGTTCTAATACTTCTCAAAAAAAATGTGACAACCAGAATATGTTTCTTACCAACTTGCTATAAATAGCATGACTATGTTAAGTATCATCTATCATGTATTGTTAAATTATACTAACACATTAGATGTTCCCTAGAGTTCCTCTGAACACTTCATTAGGGAAACGTTTTTTCGACTCCCTACTGAAGCGTTTGGGGGAACTCCCGGGTTCATTTGATTTCCGATTATTCAATTTTTTTAATTTTATTTTTCTTCCAAAAACACACCGGTATAAGATTAATGTGAAGTGAAATGTGCAAAAACTGTGACAATGTTGAGAAATGCAATGGCATTTTGGTTTAAATTTCGGCTACTAAGCTTCATTCTTTTATTCTGCATCTATATTATATAAGCCAATGCGGCTTTAATCTACTCATATCCTTCTGTGTTTCCTCTGCTATCGCGTTCTTTGGGTTCCAAATCCATTTTTGTATACTACTTGTAAATGTGATTTACAAAACAGAAGGTAACATCTAAAGAAGATTTTCTCAGGTAACATCATACTATTATGACGTATAATGAATTACTTCAAATTTCGGAATGCAACATATTTAGTTGTTTTCCATTTAAGACTCCTAAGAAAACAATGGGGAAATACTGAAGTTACATTTTAGTCTCCCTTTGTAATGAAAATGAAAACCATAATCTTTCTTAACAGCCGTCGTATGACAATTTTTAGTAACGCAACTACACAAGATTGTAATGGTCTAATGGATGAATGTATTACAATAACAGCAATTATGATAAGAAAATAAAAACAATTTTTTTATGTGAACATGTTAATATAACTATATATTTTCTAAAAAAAAATGTTAATGTAACTATATAAGCTAACAATTCAAAAATAAATAAATAAAATATAAAAAACAAAAACAAAAAAAAAAAAACAAAAACAAAATTTTGTGCAGTTTGGATAAGAAAAGGCAGAATGGTTAAGTCAGGCACTAAATGCAGAATCTGGGCACCTTCTGACAAGTCTAACCTGGCACAAGGACATGCACATGACCAGGTTCAAATTTTGTTTTTATACATAAAATTGTTCATGGGAATATTCCAAAAAAGAAACTGAATTATATTGGATGCAATTTTAATGCATTTTACCAAATCTCACCTCTAATTTGTTATATAATTGATATATTATTTGTTGAATTTACTTTAAGAAGTGTTAATTAGTTGTAGATTTGATTCGTTTTTTGTTAAATGCACTGCAAGAAATCGGATATTTGCTGCTTGTTTCTGATTAGGGCTGGTTTAAGCCAAGTAATTTGGACCGAGCACATAAGCGGATGGCACAAAGTGATCGAGGCCATATTATAGGGTGCATGTGTCCTGGTACCGAAAGACTCTTAAAATTTTAGCATAGCCTAGACTTATTTTCTAGCCCGGTCCACGACTTCCAGTCTAAATCCTAACCCAAAGGCTCATACTGTTTATAAAAGGCATAGCACAGTCTGTGTTCAAGGTTTTAAAGATGATGGCACTTGACTACTTGCCATACTGCTGATTAAAAATTTTAAGGTGGATTGGTCTTGTTTCCTTCCAACCTCAACATTGCCCTGAGAAAAACTTGTAACTTGATTTAACATAGCTAAGTACACTTTTAAGCTTCTCGGATTCCTCTAAGGAATCCGGCAGTTTAGGCCTTAATTTCAGTTCGCAGCCAGGGCAAGCGTTGCCAGCAGTTAATCTATCAGAGATCATGTCAGCTATAGGAGTGCATAGTAAGGTTCTGTGACCATACTCCAGATTAGTTTCTTTGTTCATCGTCGAGTGGCAGCCATTATTGACGTGATAATGTACATAAAAGGTATTGAAATTTGGTAGAGTATCTTCCAAAACTGCTGCCTCAGTGAAGGTTACTTTGGCATACTGCTGATATTATAGCCCAGACATTTAATACTGCCATATTGCAAATCTAAGCTGCAGTACTTCAGCAAACGGACCTTTACAGCAAATACCTTGCTCACTTCTGCAGCTTAATCGTTCCCTTTCACGAAATGCCTCTCTAATCTAGCCTACAGATGCAGATAGGTTCAGATGATTCTCTACTCAAATTACTCCTAAGAAAATACCGCAAAGTTTGTAAGATATTCCGTATTGATCTTTGCTGCACATAAATGAATAAAAAGATACAATGATAAAGATGGAAATCTAGCATTTCACTCAATATAGTTTTTTTTTTTTTTTTTTGGATACAAAAGATGCATTCTAGAAGCATACTCCTAAATACATGGCGAATTTCATAAATACATACAACAGAGAACTGGCACCACCCCAAAAATATTAAGAGATTTTAAAAAAAAAAAAAATACAAAACTTTCTTTCTAGACCAAGTCAGAAAAAAAAAAAAAAAAAAAAAAAAAAAAAAAAAAAGGGCAGGTGACAGTAAAACATTACCTAAGCTTTAGGCTGCCTTTGACGAGGATGTACCACCAATATTTACATACTACATTTTAAGGTAAAGATACACCAACAAACACTGAAGTGCAATCTCCCCATAATCAGCGAGCACGGGGAGATTGTCGATAAGATGACAATGGGGATGCCGAAGGGGTATAATGCATGGGAGAATGATGGATTTTCATTGGAGACCTCATGGGGCTGGAAATGTTTTTGCCACCGAGGGAGCTTTTACTTGCATTTTTGAAGTCTTGCAGCTTCTTGAGTTCCTCTAAGACCTCTGACATTTTAGGCCTTGATCTTGGTTCAGGATTCAGACATCGTAAAGCAAGTGAAGCAACTGTGAAAGCGGCTTTTTGGGGATATTGGCCTTCCAGTTTGGTATCCATAATTCGGAATAACTTTCTTCGGTCCCCTAAATATGGCTTTGCCCAATCTACCAGACTCTGCTCTGCACCAACTCTTGATTTGTCAAGTGCACGACGTCCAGTTAAAAGTTCAAGCAACACAACCCCATAACTATAGACATCACTCTTTGCTGAAAGGCGACCTAGTGAAAGAAGCCATATGATTAGTATTAAGTTATGCAAAACTGTCAATATAAACAGTTACATAGCAAGGATTTGCCAACAGCTAATTATTTTTAAAATTTTATAATAATAAAATAAAATAAGAAATTTAAGTTTAACTATGTAGCTCACACCAACTCCTTTTGCTGAAAACGACATGTACATCCCTCTTTCCCAACTTTCACTTGATGATACAGGGCCTTTTCGTCTATTAAGAGTTATTTAACAGCCAATTAGTCAAAGAGGTATCTTATGACATCCCCTTTAACCAGATGAGTATTTACATTATTCTGGCAACAGTAGGATATCCAAACATACTCCAGCATCAATTTAAGTTCTTTTCCACACCAGACCTCAGTATTTTCCGTAATTCTTATTGGTGGTGAAAAGGAGACTTAGACACACTTGGTTATCGAACCAGATTTTAAACACCTAAAGGCTGATGTTTGGCAAGTTGTGTAAAAAAATGTGGCTGGTCAAAAATCTCAAAAGAAAAGCCGAAAAGCCCGAAATAAGGAGTTGTGTTATGCAAAGTGGCATAAACAAGGAGTGATCTGGATAAGTTACTTTTAATGATTATCAGACAATAAGGAAAGACAATCTTGAGATTAAATAGGTAACTACCGAACCTGTAGCTACATATTCTGGCGCTGCATAACCCTGAGTTCCCATGACCTGAGTTGACACATGAGTACGATCTCCTGTGGGCCCTGCTTTTGCCAACCCAAAATCTGATAGCTTCGCATTAAAATCCTGCAAAGGTGAAAAGAGATATCAGAAAACTGCTTATCGTATGTAAGGTGATAAGTCAGATAACACAATATAAATGCCGAAGTCTGAACATACAGCATCTAGCAAGATATTTGATGCCTTGAAATCACGATAAATGACTTGCGATTCAGCGTCATGAAGGAAAGAGAGTCCTTCAGCAGCACCGATTGCCACTTTAATCCTTGTTCCCCAGGAGACTGGCTGAGGACCCCCTGCAAATTATAAGTTTCCATCAGATTACCCATACTTCGAAAAAGCAAATATAACACTAAAATTTTATAGGGATTTACTTTGATAAGAATTATATGACTAGACGTCTAGAACCAACATGCAAGTGGAGCAACAGAAACATGAAGACATGAAGTAACCTAATGCAAAAAATTACTGAACCAGCAACCAACCTAAAGAATGGACTCAAAAGACAATGCTAAATAAGATGCAGAGCAAAAATAGCATATGCAAAGTTGATCATAAATCCAATAGAAACTATGATAGGCTAAGAACATTGAATTGTGTGTCAAAAAAAAAAAAAAGAACATTTAATTTAGCCATATAGGTATTAAAATCAGCACATGCGTGTCAGCTAAATGTAATGAGTAATCCAAACACACCAAAGAAAAAACCTAAATTACTAGTCAATCTCAATGGATTACAAAATCTGCATAGGAGTTGTTTCTGAAGTAATCGGGGTAAATTACCAAGGAAATTAACAGAAATAATTCTTGAATCTTCGTATGCATATCTATAATAAAAAAAAAAAACTATCACCCAACTAGAGTTACTTACGTCTAAACAGATGATTTTCTAGGCTTCCCTTGGGCAAAAATTCGTATACCAAAAGCCGATTTTCACCTTCAACGCAATACCCAATAAGCTTCACCAGATTAGCATGATGTAGTTGGCCAAGATAATTTACTTCTGTCTGCATTAAATCAGCTATAAGGAAACAGGCTAAGGAGTTCCAGTGAGAAGTGAACAAATGTTAAAGATGCAGAAACTTACCAACCACTCTTTGTGACCCTGGAAACCATCAGGTTTAAGCTTCTTGACTGCAACAACCATTCCAGATCCAGGTCTTGAAGGACAGAGAGTATGCTCATCAATCCACCCCTTGAAAACATAACCAAAACCACCTTCTCCAATTAGGCTATCAGAACGGAAACTTTTGGTGGCAGTCTTAAGGTCGTTGAAGGAGAAGGCCTTCAAACCAGGAGATGACAATATTTCATCTTCAGATCTTGGAGTTGGAAGACTTTGATTGATACTTTTGACACTTGGAGCTGAGACAACCGAACTAGACAAGTTTGAAGAGTGACTTATCCCTCCACCACTACCAACTTTTGAGGCTCCTGAGGCTGAAAAAAAAAAAAACTTAGCATCAAATTTTAAAATACTACGTAGATATATGGGGAAAAAGAGAGAGAAGCAAAACTAAAGCTCCATGATGATTTATACAAATTTGATGAAAACTTTCAAAGTAAGCTTCATTGCTCCTCAAATTAATGGTTGTTGGTATCAAAATTCATCTTTTCTAAAGACATTTACTCCTTCCACTTGATATAATATTCGAATATGTTATCTTGGGATGAGTGAGACATTGTCATGTTTTGTTACGATAGATGATTGATTGTGTTTCCTAATTTGTTAACATGTAGCTTCTGCTTTAGAGTAGGACATTGTAGTCTCTCTTTCTTATGTTCAACGGATTTCAGCAAGAAGAAATTTTTAAGAAGGCTCTTGGCAAAGCACAATTTGTTAAACAAGTAGCTTATGGTTTACATTAGGGCGTCAGGAGTCTCTTTGTACCATATATAAATTGTGTGATGAATGAAATATAACACATGATTTTTCCCTAAACTTTTTGTGTTTCGTAACAGAGTAAAAGCAATGGACAATCACTGAATAATCTATGACACCCGTACACCCCTATTGGAAATAAAGGAGAGAGGATGAGGAAACAGAACTAATATAACTGGTATCTGAATGAATTTATGTTAGATCCTTAATTATTATAGGATTGGACAACGTAACAACTATATCTAAACATAGAGATAATTTCATAATGCCGCCTTAAGATTGATGTATATGTTTGTATCACAGTCCCTTACTTAAGACAACGGTTTGCATTAGACAGGCGGGCACAGAACTCAAAGACCAATACAAGAAAACATCAAAAGCCTAGGTCAGAACTATACAAAGCATGAAATTTACAACGAACAAATTTCTGAAAACTACATATTCCTGGATGAAAGTTAGGCAACAAACCAGAATTTAAGCCAGTTAACACCTTAACAGCAGGAATGCGCATTGCAGTGGTAGCATCTAAACATCAAGCAATACAGTTGATCATCATCGACCTTATTTGGTACATTATTATTTTCCAGCCTTTTTTCTTAGTTTTAAATCAATTAACAAGGTCGAGCAGCAAGTATATAATAGGAAAATTGTATTTCAATTGACCTCATAGCATCGAAGCATCATCAAAGTACCCAAACAATGCCTGAATTTACCAAACATCTTAAAAAACATCTGATGACATCAGCTACTTTATACGGCTAGTGAAAAGGTCAAAGAAGCAAAATAAACCAACCAATACTTGAATGCAAAGCCAGGCCATTGCCTTAGAGGAAAACGATGAACATACTCTAACAAAGTACTGAGATTAAACCCCTAGCAATTATTCTACACTCGATAGTAAAAATCATACTTATTGCACAATCATTACCGGATTTTCATTACTCTTATTAACTTTTGACCAAATGATTTGGTATGAAAAACAATCTCCAAAGTTCCAACAACTATTAAGATATAGATTACTTAAAGTTCAAGAACAACACCATAACATATAGTCAACGAGTCCCCGAAACAATAACCACCTTCTCAACAATCAATCATGATTCATCACAAAGTGAACACTATTATTGGTAATTAAGGGTGGAATTATATCAAGTTGGTAACTAAGCGTAATGATCCCGCAAGGATGAGCTAACCCCAAAAACCCGTCTTCGGTTCGGATTGGACACCTGCTTCAACTAGGAGGACTTCAAGAGCAAAATACATAACAATTTTTCTGGAAAAATCAACAGGAAGGTGCCAATCTAATGACTAAATCTGGGTTATTGAATTCTATCCCTAAAATTTAAAGTCACCCATTTTCAAAGCAAAACAAACCATCAAAATCAAACATGAAAATTCCACACCCTAAATAAATATCTTCAAACATTTAATAGAGCAATAAAGAAAAAAAGCAAGATTATAATAAGCAATTAATTAATATCAGAAACTAATTTACCATACATAGTAAGTAAACAAGATTCTAAATTTAATCAAAAACCCAAATATAGAAAATAGAAATGCAATTAACAGCAGAAAATTAAAGCATACCAGAAGTAGGATTAGAGTTGAAATTATCCACTTGTGCAGAAGAACCAAAGCAATTACCCATCTGAGTTTTGCACCAAATCAGCAACCAAAAAAAAAAACAGAGGGAATTGAACCAAGATCACAAAGCTACTAATTATAGCAAGAACAAAATTAAACAAAAAAAACCCAATTAAGTATGAAAGGAATTGAGAGAAATTAAAGTATTAACACATGGGAAATTGACAAGTTTCCTAGGAAGGTGAAGCTAAGAAAAGAGAAGAAGAAAGAGAAAGCAAAATAAAATAAAAATGAGAGGAATAAAAAAAAAAAAATTCAAATGATTACAAAGAAAGAGGAAGGTCTTTAGAGGGTGCCTGGAAGTCGCACTGCAATTCTCTTTTATCAAAAAAGTCTTCCTTATGGGGGTACGTTACCCGATAATCAAAAGTCTGTTAAACTGTTACACTCTGATTAATTCTAATTTTAAGCCGAAATTAAGCCTTATAATAAGTGAAAGTTTTTGTATTTACTGATAAATGTTGTTGTATACTAGATGCTTGAACACGAAATAATTGATTAAAGAAAAAATACTTTTCATCGTCCCATAAACATTGTTGTATTCTAGATGCTTAACCATGAAACTAATTAGTTAAGGTGAAACAACTCCCATCTTTCATTAAAAATTATCATGCTCTAGATGCTTGAGCACGAAACCAATTAGTTAAGGTAAACAATTCTCATACTAATGACCCAACTTGACTAGTGAATTATTCGAGCTTTAAATTATTTACTTAATAATTTGTTAATGTTTGTGTTCTCTATTGTATGTAGGGGTGTCAATTCAGATAATCGGATCGAGTCTGATATGGTCCGGTCAGATCGGGTAAATTTTTAAAGTTGAGTTATACTAATTTATTATGTCCACGTGAGTCCAAATCTGAATCAGATGTTTTTTGGATCTATTTCAGATCGGGTCGGGTCGGGTGTGCTTTTGACACCTCTATTTGTATGTTCACAACTTCACAGTTCACACCAACACACATAGACATAGTCACATAAGTCATTCACACGAGAAACAATTCATGGAATTGGATTAGGCACTTCCGTGAGTATTGCACCCTCCTTTGTGTTGAAAAAAATGCTTTGTTTTACTAGTCCTAGATATTGTTATGTCTTCCTAGATTGCAGTCAATTTCATACAATGGTTTTGTTTGCATCTTTTATCTACCTTTAGACCTAGGGATATATTTTATTGTTTTCCCTAGAGTCCATGAGAGGAAATGTAAGTGGGATTAAATTTAGTGAGTGTGACTATGTGAAGATGTATGTAGAATACATAAATGATACGTATTTTGTGCATTCACAAAATTTATTTAGTTGATAACGATTAAATTTAAGATTAATATAAGCACTACTAAAATTCATACAACTTAATTTAAATTCGTTTTGATAAATTAAAATCAAGTGAATAGAACATGTTTTTATTTATTTTTTCGACTATAACATGTTATTAGCTATCACACCTTGTGGTAGTCGATAGATTATAAATTGTGTGATGACTTAAATGAATTATAAGTGTAATTTAGTCCGTGTGGAAAAAAAACCTATATAACCTTCATGAGAAAACAATCTCATCCTCCAACAAGCTTGTGTTTTTCTTCGAGTTTTCCATTACTATCCATTATCAATTGGGAGGTGGTATTACATAGGGATATAAAGAAAAATAAATAAACTAGGTGTTATCGATCTTTGTATATAATCATTGAAAAGAACAAAATTTTATTTCCAAATTTACATACAATCCAAAATTCCAAAGTCTTATTCTTTTGCTCGAACGAGGCTTCATTTCTCATTACTACGGATTATCGATTACCAAACGAGTTATATTAATGCATGTCATTAACTTTCACCTACAAGAAACGCTAATTATTTGTTGATACTAGCAAAGTAATTGTTAATTAAGCCTCAAAACACAATAAGTTACTATGGAGTACATAATTTGAAATTTTGGGTTTACATCTAAAAAGTCAAACTATGACATTGGAAACACTATACTTTTTTAATCGGAGACTTTACCGAGTAACTATGATCCATTTCATAGTCCTTTTAATCTTTTATATTAACTTGAGTTGCTTTTTATTGGCATAGTTTAACTAGAAAAAAAGGAGAAAATGTCTCCTAATTCTTAAATATTCGACTCGTATGTTGTACGTGCACTTTATTTATATGTCAAATGAATTGGTCCAAAAGGTATTTTTATAAGTCTTTGTCTACTACGAAGTAATAACACCCTTTAGTACCAAGTATTAAAGAACATACCCCACTACCGCCCCGGCGCCCCTTCATGTAAACATGTATTATTGGTCAAGTTATTTTAAATATTAATTACCATTATTTTATATTATTAGCTAATATGAAAAATGAGGGATGGTCCAAGTGATTAGAGCTTTTTTCCCAATTTTAGAGGATTTTGGATCAATTTTCATTATTTAATGCATTAGATCATAATCACGTAATGTAAAAAGCTTATACTTTATATATTATTGTACAATTAAAAGGTTGTGGGATCAAATCTCACTAGAGTCTAGAGGCACTAGGTGCCTTGTTCCTACCAGTTACCAACCAATATATATATAATATATTATACATATTCAAAAGAGAGAGGAAAAAAAAAGTATGGTAAACATGAAAAAACTCAATGCGTTAGAAATTACTGGTAAATTTAATTCAATACAAATATTCAAAATATGATCAACGTCCTTGTTCAATTACTTTCATACTACTGCAAGTACGGTTACGAGTCCTCGCAAACATTGTGGACTTTATGGTGTTGGACTTTTTAAACACTTTTATTAGAAAAACATTACCAAAAGTCCAAGCTTGAAAGCCATCATTAAAGTTATACTCCCCATTTTTCCAACTCAAAGATGCTCATAATTTCATAATTAGAATTGGATGTAACAACAACTTTATGAACATACATGTGTAACAACAATTTTTAAGCCAAATATGTGTCAGAGTGTCAGACTCGACTATTTTGTGAAAATTATCTATACTTTTGGTCCAAAATGATCAAAGTGTCCTACATACACTTGCATAATCAGACATAATAAGGGTCTGTTCTCATAGACTGAACTCAACTGAACTGAAAATAAACGTATGAGAACAGGCCCTAAGTACCTACATAGAAGACAGAGAATGAAAAGTCCTAGTAGCATAATGCGTAATTAGAATTCAAGACTTGTTAGATAATAGGTTAATATTATCTTGTTAATATTCTGTAAAGATATATCTTGTGTAATTAGGTTTCTCATGACTAGGTTGTAAATCCTATATATATTGAATTAATGAGAATGCCTCCGATAAGGAGAATTACACTATTCTACATGGTATCAGATTCCTAATAGGCTTTTCTCTCTTTTCTTTTCTCACAAAACCCTAACGATCCTAGAAGCTTCCACCTAGCCGTCCACCACCTCCATCATAGTCGTCCTCCTCCTTCAATGGCAGGCGATGATGAAACCCCTCCCCCCTCCTCCTCCAACTCCAACGCTGAAACAGAGAGGCAATGCAAAACTATCAGCAAATTGTCAAAACCATAGTAAGCAAAGGTGTGTAAATTTTTCACTGATGTAGCAAAATGACATAATGGAGAAGACAAAATATACTAGGTATCAGTTAAGGCAAGTGATGACACTAGTTGAAGGGAGTCTTCTACAGAGACGATAAACCATCAAAAATTGAATTGAAATCTATATAATATGATCAACAAACACAAATAGATTTTCGATGAGATCGATTACAATGAGGATGCCAAGGCCGGGGAATGAATGAGTTGTTTGTGTTGCTTGCATTTTTGGAACTTTATATGCATTTTGAAGGTCTTACAGCTTTTTTTAGTTTCTGTAAGACATCTGACATTTCAGGCCTGGAACTTGCTTGAACAAGTGTACACTGTAAGGCGAGTGTAGCAACTGTGAATGCGGCCTTTTTCGGGTATTGGCCTTTTAGTCTAGGATCCATCATCTGCAGTAACTTTTCCCGGAACGCCTTTATCCAATCCACCACTGCTTCCTCTCCCATCAATGTACTTTTAAGTGCAGGTCGTCTAGTTAACAGTACAAGTAACAAAATCCCATAACTGTAAACATCGCTCTTTGCTGAAATGCTACCTGCTCCATAACACAAATAAATAAGCCAACTGGTTAATATGGATGATTACAAGCTATCTAACTCTAGGTGTACTCGGATGTATAATTAATTTTGTAAACGTTTGTTATTGGCATTTTCAAACCTGTATTTACAAACTCTGGTGCTGCGTAACCCTGTGTTGCATAACTCTGAATGTCTATGACCTGAGTACGTTGACACATATGTTGATAACTTTGCATTAAAATCCTGCAAATATATAAAAACAAGAGATCAGATATATTAAGAAACATCTATCACAATAAATCAATGACAAGAGTACACCCTGTTTCTCATATTGAGAAATGAAATTTATTTCTCATAAGGGCATTTTCGTGAATAAATCAATAACTTTTTTTTTTATTATTGTGGGCTCCACAATTGAATAAAGTTGAATACATTTGTGGGTTTATTTACGAAAATGTCATACTACGAGAAACAGGGACATTCTCGTTAGTTGGGTGTATGTCGCCGTGTTACTTTAGATGAACTACTACAAGAGGGGGGGGTGAATAGTAGTAGGTTCCAATCATGAAACTTATGCGAAAATTAAAAACAAAACGTAAAAGGAACTTAAAGAACACAGCAAGTTTTACGAGGAAACCATCCAGTGCCTAACTGGAAATAAAACCTCGACCCTATTGGGACTTATAAACAAATTCCACTATAATAGGCAACTCTCCTAGTACAACCTATTACACAGACCTTTGCTTTGCAAGTTCCACCACACACACTTGCCACTTGATAGGACACCTCCTACCAGACCTTAGACACTTCCTAGGTACCTTTTTTCCCTTTAACCCAGGACACTTCTTAGGTGACCCAAGACACCTCTCAGGTTCCTTTCACTGGACCCAAGACACTTCTCAGGTTCCTTTCACTCACTGTGCACTCACAACTACCACTTGAATTTTAGAGAATTCAAACTCATACACACACGCGTGAATTTGTAGAGAATTCACAATCTCACCCCAAAACCAATTACAACACAAAGACTCACTCTTAACACATAAATGGAAAGCTACACATGAAACCTAAAATCAAAATGATAAAGCTTAAACCTTTGGCAAACTTACTCTTAAGCACTAAGTGGTTTTCACGCTCAAAACTCTCATTTTGCTTCACTGAATTCCTTCTATATTTATAGAAGTTTCTCAGCTCACGAATTAGGGTTTTCGCAAATATGATAAGTTAAACAAAAATCTAACCTTATCTCTCTAAAACCAAAATCAAAACAAATTTAATCTCGCCTTCTTTGAAAACCAATTTTATCAATTCGTTTTGGTTAAAAGATAGAATTTTATGAAAAAGATAAAACCGAGTTAAATCAAATTTTAGAAGATAAAATCAAATAAATACTTTTTCATAAAAACTGTAGTTATCTTTTATGAATTGATGAGCTTGCCAAGTTTTATCAGATTTCTAATAAGTTCCATGCATAACAATCATTTACATGTTTACATCAACCTATAAAACAAACTTATCTTTTACAACTATAAGTTATGAAGTCCATATTTTTCGGTTGATATCTCAAGCTCTACACTGACTCTTGATTGTTGAGGTTTGCCCCAGCATTACACCGGAACCAGGTCGTTACAATCCGTTTGAAGTTCCTATGAAGAACTTCAGGAAGTTCCATTGCTGGAACTCTTCTTCTGTCTTTACTTGTCCTCATGGATCTTCTAAAGTTCCTTTGTTTCAGTTCCTACTTCAACTCCCAGAGCCTACTGAAACTGCAAACATCACAACACTAGACAATCCTTATTAGATGGAAGTTTGCTCAATTCTTAACATCATCATCAAAACCTCATAAGGGTCAACAATTTCCCCCTTTTTGATGATGACAAACTGAGCAAACTTCTAAGGATAACAAGTAAAGGAACGGAAGGTTAATTTTTTATTTTTCAAATTTTATTTTTTTCATATAATTTAAGTAAAGAAACAGAACAAAAATAAATGACAGAATAACAAAAACAGAATGAAAAACAAACTAACTAACAGAAAGCAAATAAAAATTTTAGAGAAAAGAAACCTTTGTTACTTACTTAACTAGAACTAGGGGTGAGCAAGACCGGGTACCCGGTCATATTTGTAATACCCGGATCCGGAACCGGTTATAACCGGGTCCCAAGAATTGGAACTGGTCCCGGAACCGGTTAATACCGGATCCAAATTTTTTGGAACTGGTCCCGGACCCGGTAGGAACCGGTTCCAAGACCGGGTACCCGGTATTATTCAACGTAGTAAAATACTGTTTTTTTCTTTATAATTGTTATATAATATATTATTATATATAATGGAATTTTGCAGGCTAGTTATATTAACATAATAATATCCCTAAATTAGTTTTGGAGGCTAGCAAAATACAAATATTTCAAAATACAAATATTACAAACTAATAAGCCAAAAAGTACCAATTCAACAACCTAAAATATCAGTACAACAAACTTCAACAATGCTGCAAAGTCCAAACATCCAAACATAACCAAAACAACTACTTAAATAAAAGTTCAGAAAAAAAAAGGGAAGAAAAGGAAGGGCAGCAACAGGCAGCAGCTGAGCACACCATCAGCAGGCAGCAGCTGAGCACACCATCAGCCAGCAACAAGACCAGCAGCAAGTCAGCAACCATCTAAGCAACGGAGAAAGACAGCATACAGCAGACAACAAAGCAAAGAGGCAGCAGCCAACAAGGAAGCACAAATTCCCTATAAACAAAAGCCAAAATGTCCTTAGAATATTTGTCATTTGATATCTTTTCATACAATATAATTAAGAATACAATTATACAAACCTTTGTCACATCAATTATTTCCAACAAATTCATTAACTTGTGTGATGCCAGTGTCACTACCATCCAATTCTAAAAAAAACAGTAAACAATATAAGTAATAAACTTAGAGAAATAAAATAGATAAATATACAAAATAATAGAAGTATTAGTGTATTACCTTCTTCATATTTTTGAACATCCTCAAGGAAGCGCTCAATATCAATGCATACATTTGACGCCCTTAACCAATCTTGAGTACAAACTAAAGCTTCCACCATATTTGGCCCCAAACTACTACGAAATTGATCAAGTATGCGACCCGATGTACTAAATGCGGATTCACTAGAAACCGTAGAAATTGGTATAGCCAAAATGTCCTTAGCCAATGTTGACAATACTTTGTATTTGTCACTTTTTTCTTTCCACCAACCCAAAATATCAAACATTTCCCCTTCAACCCTTCTCTCCCGAGCTTCTTCAAGATAATAATCCAATTCACTTTTTTCAACAATAAAATCACTTTCTTCCTCATCAAAATCATCATAAAACTTTTTCATTTGCTCACTATTTGAAGAGCTCAAGTTTTCAGAACCATTATCCACATTGGCAACATTAATATTACGATTATTCTTGGAAGAGGAAGAAGCAATAATAGCATCATAATGGTTAAATAACTTCTGAACATTGTCATACAAATTGTCACAAATAACATCGACTTTGGCAAAGTCGTTAGGATAAAGTTTTTTAAAAGAATACTTCAAAAACCTAAGCTTATATCGAGGATCTAAAACAACCGCAACTAACATCATGATATTAGTTTTACCGAGATCCCCATAATACTTATCAAACTTTTCCCTCATTTGTCTACCCATAATACGAATATCCATATTTGTAGAGTTTTCCCATTCTATCAAACAACTTAACACCTCCAAAACCTCGTGAAAATACAAGTTTGTAGTAACATATAAACTACCCGACATTTTCTTTGTAGACTCATAAAATAATTTCAAACACAAAGACAACACTTTAGCATTTACCCAATCTTCTTGTGTAGGTACTCCATCCTTGAGTTCCCTACTAAAATCAGGATCATCTTCCGCAAACCTATTAAAAGCTTTTTCAAATTTCAATGCGGTTTCAAGCATGAGAAAGGTAGAATTCCATCTAGTTGCCACATCAAGACAAACTGAACCTTTACAAGAAACTTTAACCAACATAGAAGAGTGTGCAAACAATTTAGCTCTAGAAGGTGAACTCCTCACATATCTAACAGCAGCACGAATTCGAGCAATCGAAGACTTCACACTAGATAAACCATCTTTCACAATCAAATTTAGAACATGACAAGCACATCTCATATGAAAAAATGAACCCTCCAAAACAAGTTTATCATGAAAATGTGTTTTCAAATATCCAACCGCCACATCATTTGAACTAGCATTATCAACAGTTAAAGAAAACAATCGATCCTCAATCTCCCATTTAAGAATACATGCCTCCACAACTTTTCCAATTTCCTTACCTTTATGACTATCCATTAATTGAAAATTTAAAATTCTTTTATGCAACTTCCAATTATCATCAATAAAATGAGCAGTCAAACAAAGATAATTAAAATTTTGAATGGAGGTCCAACAATCAGTTGTTAGTGACACTCTCGATTTCAAACACCCAATTAATTTCTTTAATTTTCCACTTTCACAAACAAATATATTCTTCACATCTCTTGCAACTGTAAAACGTGAAGGTATATGAAATTGAGGTACAGCAACACTACAAAAATACCTAAAACCTTCACGCTCAACAATAGAAAATGGTTGTTCATCAACAATAACCATTCTTGCCAAACCAAGTCTACAAGCAGTTTCATCAAATTTCCAATTAGAGACTATAGTAGCATCAGATTCAGGAGACTTGTAAACAGAAATGAGTTTTTGCTTTTTGTCTACATTTGGAGGGTATTTTGAACATGCACCAAGGTGTTTCTTTAATGAAGAAGTTCCATTATTAGTATTACCTGTTAGCATTTTCTCACAATATTTGCATTTGACTTGAACAATTTTTTTGGTTACTGGATCTCTAAAATCCCAAAAATGGTTCCAGTATTCAGACTTCCTCTTGTCACCAACCTTGGTTGATTTGGTTGTTGCATTCTCGTTTCCAACCTCACTTTCATCATCCATAGGGACTGACGAATTGTCGGTATTGCTCATAGTTCTGAAATAGGAACAAATTAAACTTTAATAAGACATAAACATTACACAAAGTACTATTCTCATTAATCTGCAAATTGGGCCTCATTAATCAACACACTAAGTCACTATTCTCACTAACACAGCAAGCAGTGCAAATTAACAAATATAACAGCAAACAAATTTAGTCCAATTCATACAAAGTACAAAGTCTACAAACCAATCCAAATCATACAAACTTAAGTTTTCAGTTTAAATAACAAACTAACAAAGTATCAAATCAAACCAATCAATCCATACAAACTCAAATTAAACAAGTTTTAACAGAACTACTTAAGTTAAACATAACATGATCAACATTCAGCAACATTACAGCCAGCAGAACAGCAGAACAATAGCAGCAGCCAGCAGAATAGATCAATCCAGCAGGCAGCAAAGCAGTAGCAACAGAACAGCAGAACAGTAGCAACAGAACAGCAGAACAGTAGCAGCAGCCAGCAGAACATCAAAACAGTAGGCCAGTAGCAGCAGATCAACACAGCAGTAGCAGCACAGAGCAATCACTCAAGTATTTCGACCACTTCATCAATTTTAGCATCACCAATTGCCATATTCTTCACAAATTAAAATGTAGCAAGTAAAATCGCAAGTTAAAATCGCAAATTAAAATCGCAATTCACAATTGAACATGCAGTAGCAACGATTAGTATTTAGTACTTTAGTAGGAGAAGACAGGAGAGAGCAAGTAAGTAGAGAAACGATTAAAATCGCAAATTGAATTCGCAAATTGCATATTTCATACCTTAATTAGTAGGAGAAGACAGGAGAGAGAGAAGCAGGTGGACCGTTGACGGTGGTCGCCTGGTGTCCTGGTGTACTGGACGGTGGTCGGAGACTCAGAGGAGACAGTCAGACGAGGGAGGACGAAAGAGTGGAGAAAGGCTGAGAGCGTGAGAGGTAGTGAGAGGATTAGAGGAATTAGGGTTTTTTTATTTTTTCATTATATACCTAGGGTATTTAGTTTTGGGCCAGATTGGGCTTATAATTCAGTTTGGTTCGGTTTTGTTCGGTTCCGGTTCCGGGTACCCGGATTGTCTGGATCCGGGACCGGGTACCCGGAACTGGAATTGGTTTAAACCGGGTACCCAGTGGGTACCGGGTCCGAAATTTTAGGACCCGGTCCCGGAACCGGTTACAACCGGGTCCGACATTTTGGACCCGGTCCCGGAACCGGTGGGACCAGTTCCGGGTCCGGACCCGGCGGATCCTAACCGGTTCCGGGTCCGGTACCGGGTACCCTGGGTCTTTGCTCACCCCTAACTAGAACTAGAACAACTTCACCTTTCATGTTTGCTCCTGCTTTTCCCCCTTTTGGAATTATCAAAAACTTGATTTTTCAAAGTTTTATGCATCTACTCACATCCCCACAGGCAATTCATCGAATGTGGGAACCTGGAAGCAGCGCTGGCTAGCTCTCTTAAGCTAGCACTTTCACACTAATCAACTTGTATTTTCTCAACAAGAAATGCATACATATATAGAAAAAGTTCCAGAATATTATAACAAAAGCCAACTATCCAGAGCAGTTCAAAATATTACAAACCAAGTTCAAAATACTTAAAAACAAATTGTCTTAAAAACCATAACAAAGTTCCTTAAGCAGAAGCAGGGGATTCAAAATAGGCATAGGGATAGGTTGGGCAGAGAGCATAAGCTGATCAATCATCAAGAGTCTTGAGAATCTGCTCAAGAGTTGTCTTGTTGTCTTCTTTCATCTTTAGCATCTTTGCCTCCATGGTGGAGAGCTTCTTCTGGAACTCCTTCTCCTGGTTCTGAATAGTTCTCTCCAAGGATCTCACCTTTCCCGTCATCTCCATCAGCTGTCCTTCAACCTGCATTACCCTGTTAGCCAACTCAGAGACCAATTCCTCAGTGCCCTCATCCTTGTCACTGATTTCCAGAGGTTCACTTAGGCGTGTCTTGACCTGAGTTCCTGTAGTGAGTCTTCTACTCTTCCCAACAGATTCCGTTGGTTGAGGACTTTCTTTCTTTGCCTTATCCTTTTTTGCTTCATATTTTTCACATCTCCCCTTCATAACCTCAAGACTCAATCCCCTCAAGGTGTCCCCATTAATTATGTTCTCTCTCTTCTCCTTCATTATACCATAGAAATCCACTAACTTCACTCCTAGATCTTCGAACATCGTGGCCAGGGTAGCACCATATCCTATTTTTATTTCCTTCTCAATACAGTGTTTTAGGTGTTGCATCATCAAAGAGGGAAAGTTGATTTTGATTTTCTTAGACATGCAAAAGATCAAGGCCATGTATAGGTAGCAGAATTCATTTTTATTTTGTGTTCTCCAGATCAGGGATTTTTTAACAAGATTGAACAAGAGTTTGTGAAAGGGAGACAGATCATTGTGGTTCATAACACTCACACCACTTTTTCCTCCTAAAAATGTTACTATTTCAGTTTTAGTGTGACCTTCCACCTTCACACTCACATCACCTTTCATATAGGTTTCAAATCCCTCACATGGAACTTGTAGCAGAGTTCCCAATCTAGCAGCATCAAATTCTATTTCAATTTCATTAATTCTACTAAAACATACTCCATTTTCAAATTAACATTCTTTTATAAACTCTTCCATGTCCATAGGGTACAAGTAATTCTTAGCTTTAGTCGAAAATAAAACATCCCACCCTTGAAAAGCAATCAATTTCAAAAATTCAAAAAATTCACCTTCTTACACAATTAATAATCGATTTTATATCCTACCACATACCTTTTAGCTTGTTTTTCCAACATCTTTTGGTCTTCTTCCCCCTCGGATTTATCCTTGTTGACAGTGTCCTCCCCCTTAGATAGTGCATTCGCTTCCTCCATCTGCTCTTTAAGACTTTTCTCGGCCTTTCGTTTCTTCCAAGCCGTAATTCGATCAATGACATTTGGAAGACTAGCAGTAGACGAGGTTTCGGTTTCGTCTCGGGGTTTTGGTTTGGTGTTTTTTGCTTTAGAGGTGATAGGTTAGGAAATTCAGTAATAATCATCTCGAGTGGAGGTATAAAGGTTGGATCTTGCTCTTTGGTGGGTGAGTTTTCACTTTGGTTAGGGTTTGGATTTTCGCCTTCCATGGGTGCTCTCTTGGTTAAGCTGTAGAATTTTTGTGGTTGAGAGAGTTTGAGAGTTTAATTGATTTGACTGTGAGTAATTTTGGTGGTTGGAAGGATATTTATAAGGGGTCAAATTTTGTTAAGCGGTTTATAGGAGATGAAAAGTTATGCTTCTAGGAACAATGTATTTATCCGATTAAAAAACAACTGGATGGATATTCAGATTCAAAGTTTATCTTTTTCATAAATTCATGAGAAAAGATTTATCATTTGTATAAGATAAATTTTGAAAATTGAATTTTTTTTATAAAAGTGTTTTTGTCCAGGAACTTGTCACATACATGTCTACATACCCTTGAAAATTATGTACAGTCTAATGAGTGCTAATTCTTTGAGGTTAGTACAATTAGGACTACCAACTCTTTCCTATAAACAACAATTTAAAGGCAACTCTTTTGCCTTTGATTGTTTCATTAAAATAACATAAATCTGTGTAATTTGCATATTAGATATAAAATAAGGAAACTTATGGTTAGGTATAATTACATTCAACTTAATTTCACTATATGTGTATGTGGAGTACTACATTATAATATTATATTTAAATTTACAACTTAATCAAGTTATAATAAGTAGTAATATGTGATAGGTTGTCGTACACCTGTCAAAAATAAATTCCTAACAAAATCAACTAACATTGTAGTAGGGTAAGTAGGTTCAAATCCACATAGAGATGACTATTCAATCTAACTTTTAAGAAATTGAAGAAACTAAAGTATGTCACGAAATTGGGATAAGAAGTAGTCTAAATTAAAATATGAATAAAACAATTAATAAAAATGACCTAGGGTTATGGTTCACCATTTTTATAGTTCTAAATTTATCAAATATCAATAACAATTCAATCAATCAATTATCTAGAGCAATTGCTAAGCCTACAGTCGAGTTTTAATACTTTTAATTCAACATATGTAGTTCGGTTGCTAACATAGTCGGTAAGCCTCTAAAAGTAAGATCTTTCGATTAAAACTCTTATTAACAATAATTAATCAAACAATTGATCAGGTTGCAAGATTAACAATAAAATACTATCAATTAGCAAAATCAATAATAAAAGTATCAAAAATATCAATAATCAAGATTCATCATATAAACATGGATTCTGTTAGAGAACCATCTCAATCAAAAGCTTAAGATGATGGTTGAGGCCCAGAAATATGGTTGAGGCCCAAGAATATGTTTTATACTCTATCAGATTCTCAAACCTTAGAAATAAACTACACTAGCATGAAATAAATAATTCTTGTAAAAAAAATCATGAAATAAATAATTAAAACTAAATCTTAGGAATAAAACATAATTAAAACCAAGAAATAATTTGTTAAAAAAAAAGCAAGAAATAGAAATAAAAATACCACAATGAATTAAAATAAGGATTTTTTTTTGTGAAAAACTACCTTTTATATACAACTTTTTGTGAAAAACTAACTTTTAAAAAAATTGTTGTAAATGACTACCTCTTTTAAAAAAATGTTGTAAAGGACTACCACTTGTCGGAATCTGGCCGTTGACTCGCTTTTCTGGCGTTGACCACCCCACGTGGCGTCCTTTTCCCGTTTTCAACGACCCCCACCCCTCCTCCTCTTCCCTTTTCTAGTTTTCGACCACCCCTACCCCCTCGTCGTCATCTCCCCCTCCCTTGTCCAGTTTCCGACTGCTGCGCTTGTTGCTCTTCCGCCTCTCCTTTCCAATTTATAATTAAGTTATAAACAAGTTACAATATGCTTTGGGGTAATATAATTGTGGAAGGGTACACCTCAATTGGTAGTAAATTGGTCCATTTCCTAATATAGTAAATCCTACTTGGGTTTTTTTTGTGAATTTTTTTAGAATCTTTTGAGGTGATATCTTGTGGTAAACAAGTCACCAAGGAAGCAAATACACGCACAAAATAGAAAAGAGAGGGTTTCTAGAGTGCTTCCATTTTCGAACTTTTTTGGATATCTTTTACAAATCTGGTTGCTTTTAGAAATTCTACCGTTGGATCGTGCTCAAATTTAACATCTTGTTTCTGTAATAAAAGGCTTCATTTTGGACAGTTGGATTATTGTTTTGCTTTGATTTGGTCGGAATTGTCTTTAGACAAAATTAATCTATGTTTTTGGACGTGAATTCTACTTTTTTCACTCTCTACTTGTTTGTGGGTTGTGAATTCTACTCTTTTCATAGCAGGGCGACTACACCTCAGCTTTGCTTCAGGTGGTTCCTATTTTATTGGTTAGTTCATACGATGAACGCAAAGAATTACCAATGTGTGTTGTGCTACCGATTGGGTATTCCATTCCTCTCTATCTTAAAGCCATGCTCTACTCGTTCAAGAGTTTTTACTAGGGATTTCGATGATCACGCGGTGTCGTATGCTGGCATTGCTCAATATTTCGACGAATTGAAACGTACGTACTAACCACTCGTTATAACGAATGGCCAGGACATCAAGTTCAAGCCTCTTGACAGCAACATCCCATCCCTTGCGAGTTAAATAAGGACCATCAATGAGAATGATGTTGTTAGGGTGCAAATTTCTTGTGACAGTATTAATTTCCTTAAAGATGAAGGCCTTTATGTTATACTAAGAGAAAAACCTTTAAGATAATTGTTCACCAATTAAAACTTATAATTATAATTAACTTATTGATCAGCTTGTAATCAACATAAATTATAAGCACTTTTAACACAAATTTTGTGCTAGATTAGGGGGGGTGGGTGGGGAGAGAGAGAATGGGGAACAAGTACTACTTATAATTTTAATTTATATTCATTTTAAATTTTTTTTTAAAAGAGGGAACTAAGAGAAGAATAATCAGTAAAAATAAATAAATAAATAAATAAATAAAAAGAGTTTGATTTAATTAAGGGAGAATGTTGTGAGAGATAAGCAAGTGTATACCTATAATTTTCAAAAAAAAAAAGTAAGTAGACAAGGTCAGGGAAGAAGAGCAGAGAAATAGAGGACAACTTTGAGACAATACAAGGAGTAGGTGAGAACAAAGCACTTTAAGAGACTATTTTTAGAATTTAATTAAGATACAACTGCCACAAAGGAGATAAATGAGAGAAATTAGGAATGTGAAAAAAAACAAGGAGGGGGTTCAAAAAAGAAGAACGAGATGAAGATCATCACTTCAATTAGAGGACTAATTATTTAGAATGTAATTAAAGTAGAAGTGATAAAAAGTGCTTTTTGAAAAGATTCTAAAATTTAATAAACCATACAGGTTAAGTGTAAAATGTGAAGGAAGAAGGAAAGGGAGAGGAGAGCGATTGCAAGTGAGGGTTGGAGGGGTGGTTTGAACGCAAATAAAGATTAACTATAATTTATGAATTTTGTAAAATTATAAAGTAAGGAAGGATGGAGTGATGGAAGGAAGGAGAGAGAAATAGAGATGTGGTCACTTAATTGCCAATTTTATGTGCTCAAACTCAATATTAATGTGATACTTTGTATAGCTAGAAAGACAAATTTATTAATAATATATTTAGGAAAAAATCAACCTTAATGTAAAATCGTTAAAGAGGGAGAGAGGGAGTGGTAGAGAGATCAAGCTCAACATTAATGTGATACTTTGTATAGCTAGAAAGACAAATTGATTAGTAATATATTTAGGGAAAAAAAAAATCAACATTAATGTAAAATCGAGAGAGAGAGAGAAATAAGGAACATGGGAGAGAGCAAGAAAGGGGCAGAGATAGAGGGGTATATTGAGAAGGGACAAGGAAGAGAGGGGACGAGAGAAAGAAAGGGGCCAGGAGAAAGAAAAGGGCCAACGTATAAAGGGCAGGACAAGAGAGTAGAGAAAAGGAAAAGACATGTTAGGAGAAGAGAGGGGTCAAGAGAGAGAGAGAAAGAAAGAGGGGACATGAGAGAGATAGGGATTAAGAAAAAGGGCCGGAAGTGAGGAGACGCAAGAAGTGACAAAGAAAGAAAGAGGAGTGAGGAAAAAAGAGACCAAAATAAACAGAATAGGAGAGTGACGGCCACGAGAAAAAGATAATAAAGGTCAAAAGAGAAAGAAATAGAGCAGTACATGAAAAGAGGGGTTGAGAGAGAGAGAGAGGTAAAGATAAAGATGGCCCGAGAGAGAAAGAGACTGAAAGGACAAAAGAAAGAGGCAGATAAGGAAAAGCCAAGAGAAATAGAGGGGACTCGAGAGAGGGGAAAATCGGGGGAGGAAAAGGAGCAAGTGTACACTACAACAATTGGTAAAACTTTTAAAGTTATAAGGTTAATAAATACTAGAAGTTTATTTTTTAATCATTAAATTTCAATTTTAATTGGCAAATTAGATGTCGCCAATCTTCCAATCTCCCTAATCGCAACACCCAGTTTGTAATTTTCCTATCGCCCTAACCGTACTACTCATTTTGCTAATCCTCCAATCACCTTGATCGCACCACCCATTTTGTCATTCCTGTAATTGCCTTGATCGCACCACTTAGTTTTTCAATCCTCAATTCGTCCTGATTGCACCACCCAATTTGTTAATCCTTCAATCACCTTGATTAGACCATCCAATTTGGCAATCCTCCAATCGCCCTGATCTCAACACCTAGTTTACCAATCCTTCAATTGCCTTGATTGTACCACCTAGTTTGCCAATCCTTACATCCCCTTTATCGCACCACCCAGTTTTCCAGTCCTCCAAACACTCTGATCGTAACACCAAGTTTGTCAATCTTCCAATCACCTTGATCACAACACTCAGTTTAAATTTATGAGGTGAATGTATGTATAATGTTACAAAAGAATATTACCCTTCTAATATTTGACTCCTAAAGTTGAAATGTCTTACATACTTGACTCCTAAATATATTTCATATAGATACTAAGGATAATCAACCACTAATGCTTAGATGAATAAGTCATGTAAAGCCTCAACATAGCTCAATCAACAATATAAATAAACAATCTATAACATTCAACATTAATAAATCAGTTTTAGTCATAGTCACCATTAATTTTCCTATTTACTATTTCATTGACACTTTTCTAGCCAAGGTTGGTATTGGATTAAGCAAATGTTGACTTGAAGTGTAACTGCTACACAGAAATGGAAACACTAATAAAATTGTTGCACAATAAGAAATTGAATTCGTTCAATTCAGTCAACACACCTCAATATAACATGTTTCCAAACATGACTAATTGTTCAAAATATATAGACAATGAATTCTCTGTCTACGTAAATGTAATTCATAATCGTATAAGTTACTAAATCAAATTGTTTAGAGAAGTTGGATATATATACCCATCGAATACCACTCACATTATCAAGAATTACATGTTCGATGATTTTTCAAAATTGTTTTATACTTATAATACACATAACTTTATTACAAGTAAATCGATAAAATAATGATTAACATAAAACATAAGCTAATTAAATGAAAATAATCAATCAGACATCGTCAAATTGGGGGACTGCGTGCCATATTTATGATGATGCAAATTTTTTAACAAAGACATTTTGTATGTATATAACTTTTCCATTTGAGTTAAAAGTATCCTTTCAACATTTGATGCCCCAAGCCCCCAAGTGATTAATTTTAATTCGTTTAAAACAAAATTCTTAAATTTGATTCTAATTCATAATAACTATTTTTTGGCACCAAAGTGTTTAACAACCCTTTAAATTTCGAATAAACAATTTCACAATGAATACTATCGCTTTTTAATTTATTAAAATTATTTTGCTAATCAGCACACACATATATTACATTTTTATTAGCAAAACAATTCATTCTATCAAATTTCATCTTTGTTCAATGCTAACAGATATACTTGATTCTGTTACCAAGACACTATTAGAAGTAATATACACATAGAGAAATGACTAATTACATATTAAACACTAAAAAAAAATCACCAAATTGGGGGTCGGGATCGCGCGCGGGCCAACAACTAGTGAAAATAAAAGTTAAAAAATTCAAGGGGTGTAAGGATTTCAATATGGCTCAGGTTTTTATGTGTCGTCATGTCATTATCTATGTGACGTCTTGTCATAAATTTTATTATGACTCAAGTGACGCATGTCATCAACATGTTGTCCCTTTGAGTTTTAATAATACTACCTCCGTTTTTAAATACTTGATCCACTTTCCTTCTCTGCCGTTTTTAAATACTTGCTCCATTTCTTTATTTGGAAAGCTTTTACAATACTTAATTAATTTTTCTCACCAAGTGGATCCAACAATATTAATTCCATATTCTCTGTCCTATACTTTTGAAATTTTTACAATATTTTATTCTTCCACCAACCCACTACCTCCATATTTTATTACTTTATCCAATTTCTCCTAAAACTCTAGGCATAGAAAAATGGAGTAAGTATTTAAAAACGGAGGGAGTATTATAGATACGTTATATTTAAACAAGCATGGTATAAAAAATAAATTATACTTGTAATAAAATAACAATACAATTTCTGCAGAAGAAGCAGTTAATTTTATTTGCTTTAATACTAATTTGTAGTCTCTTTTATCCTTTGACAAAAAAAAAAAAAAAAAAAAAAAAAAACTCCTTTCATCCCTAAATTAAATTTCTACCTACTTCTCTCTAATATGTAAGGAATAAATAAATGCTAAAAGTATTGAAGTAGGAGTATAATTTAGGGATGGAGAACTTTTAAGTTGTTAGCTATATCAAAATTTTAATTCTCTCATGTTTAAGATCGTACAACTCATGATCACTAAAAAAAAAAAAGAAACCCTAGCCTCCTTTTCTCTCTTCTCTCTTCTCTCTTGTAAACCTAGTCTCCATTGTCAATTTTAAAGGGGCTTCCATCGGATTTCACCGGTGGAAAGCCCCAATCTTTATTTACTTTAAAGTCTTTTGTTTTAGGTTACAATAATGTCTCCCTCGAAAGAAAGAGTTTATCTCCTTCGAAAGACAAGGTTTTTTCGATCTCCTTCGAAAGACAAGGTTTTTCGTACTCCTTCGAAAGACAAGGTTTTATTTGTGTTTAATTTGGTCTTCGGTTGTGCGGGGTTACTATTGATTGTGGCTCCGATTCGGGTTACGGAACCAGCACAAGAATTTATAGTTTCACAAAATTACGAAGCGGCGACGGATCCACTGAAAAAGTTGTATGAGACAACGAATCGAGAATATTCCGAATTGTTATATTTATGTATTTGGATTCTTAGCCCTTCCACGATTAATTGTTGTTTAATTTTGTTAAATTCGTTTTCATTATCGTTCATTGTCAATTGTAGATGCCGTATGGCTTATATTAATGAAATTTAGTGTCCTTTCAGACTTTTTTCATAAGTTAGGGATGGAGGAAGTACAATTCAAGAAGGTGCAATATTGGGTCCTGACCCACTTTGATATTTGTATTACAAGTTCAGAATACAATAATAGTCGCCCCAGAAAACCCATTGCTGTCTACAAGTAAAACCTTCACAACAAGGGACACTTTCGCAAGGATCTTGATAAAAACCACACTCTTGCAATCCTCTCCGCTGCCCTTCTTGAGTAATCAATGTACTTGGTATACCCATCACACCTGCACATAAATACATAATACATGAAAAACAATAATGGGAAATAAATATTTAGTAAGAAATTCAAATTTTCATTATTTATTAGTATTACATACTGATCATCTACTAGGAATGAAATGTGGTGAATCATGGATATATAAGTAGATTGTGGACTAACTAAACTAAGCTAGGTCTAGTGGTAAGATTGTCACATTTCAATCTTGACATTGGGGGTTCAATAATCCCCACTAGGGACACTTTAAGGATGGGGATCCCTTACCCCTTTCCCTCACTTTTAAAGTGTTTGACTCGCAAATACCGGACTAAAAAAACTGTGAGGGTTCAGGTACGGTCAGGGTCTTTCTCCTTATCTTTATACAATATATATATATATATATATATATATATATATATATATAAGTAGATTGTGGACTATATATAGAGGTTTCAAAATCAAATCGACCCAAAAAAAACATATTTTTTAAATTGCTCCAATTTGATCCGAGTAATTCAAGATCCAAACCCGATCTGTAACCGAATTGAACTACCCCTAAATCCGAATTTGACCCGATTTAAACTAACCCGACACTGATTTGACCCGACTATAAAAACTTGAAATCGATTTGACCTGACCTGAACTCAAACCAAATTGATTGACCCCACTTGAACTCAATTCGAACCAAAATTGACCAGACAAAGACCCGATTTTATCTGATATATTAACTCGACCTAATTTTGACTTGACATGATTTCGAACCAACCACAATTTTATACCAAACCTGTTATTTACCTTTTTTTTTTTACTTAAACATATACTAATGACACGATAAGGAAAAATGACACATGAATGATTTGATATCGACTTAATGATAATAATAAAAAAAATAAAGAACCTCAATAATTAGATACTCTAGTTTTTTTTGTTTGAATGTTAAATTTGGTCAACCCAACCAACAATTGGTCTTGTATGGACCTGGTCCACAATAAATTATTGTAGACCCAAAATTTGATACTTTCAAATAATATAATCACATTCTGGATGATATAATCACTTTTTTAGATGATATAATTATTTTTTGTGAGTCATATTTTGATCTTATATTAAACCATTTAATGAGATTATATAATAATATTTAGGATGATAAAATTTAAAAATTATCTTTTGAATGATGTAATTTACTATTTGATACGGAGTACTTTTTATGATAATAAATTCATTTTTGATCGATACATTTACATAATAGTTTCAAGATGATATAATTACTTTTGTAATAATATAATCACATTTCATATGATATAATCACATTCGTATGATATACTAGAAGGTTGGATCTACAATAAGTTATTATAGACCGGGTCTATTCTAGTCTTAATACCCAACCAAAATACAGCCAAACACAAAAGTATGTGAATTAGAATTGACTGAATACTGAATCGACCTTAGTAATCAAACCGAACTTAATAGAAATGAAATCAATCAAACTGGAACCAACCCGATCCAAAGTCATCTGACCCGAAATTAATTTGGTCAAATTCGTTTTGAACCCGATACGAATTTATCCGAACCGAAATGAAATGATCTGATCAGACCCAAACCCAATCTAGACTCGACATATCTTGACCCGACCCGAAGTTAACCCGAGGTGGGTTGAAAGGGTACTTTTGAACTGAATATACCAGACCCGAACAGATTTTATCGTCATGGATCAACCGAAACTCCATCCGGTTATCTTATAATAAAAGTATTTATTAAAGCATAATTGTTTAACTAAATAATACAAGACGTTGTTTAACTTATTTTATCAGATGTATGCATCTAAAGTATTTTTAACTTTCAAAGTAGAAAAGCATAATTTGTTTAGTTAAATAATACAAGATCTTCTTCTCCTCACACAAATTAAGACTAAACCAAACTGATAATTAATGTATCAAACCGTGTATAATATTGAGAGAAGAGAAGTGATCCTAAAATGAAATACATGATGAGAAGTGATACGTAGCTCTCCAAATGAAATACAAAAGTTTACCTGAAGAATGAAGCAGAAGAGTTCCTAAAAGCAGGAGCTTGAAAAACATGATTGAAGCTCTTTCCATGAGTTTATTTTGTTGAATAAATCACTAGACAACGGAAACCTTTATTTTTATTATAGTGCTTATTGCCTATTGCCTCTTGGATTGGTGTCTGTTATTCTAAAATTCGTTCATATTTATAACTCTCAAACAAACTATTGGATCAATTGAAATGGGATAATAATAGTAAACAAAGTATTCTTTAAATTATAAGTTAGATCAAGTCGTTCCTTAAAGTCTTTAATAATAAGTTAGATCAAGTCGTGAAGTCGTGGCACGTTCCTTCAAGCCTGCAAAATTTCACTTGAAATACAATAAAAACATCAAATACACAAATAAAAAGTATTAGAGTACAATCCAATAATTAGATTTAAAAGCTTATGGAATAATACAAATTCTTAAATGGACCTCGTTTACACTAATTTATTGTGGATCATTAACATTAGAGACAATACGGTTGTTTTATTAAAAAAAAAAAAAAAATATAGGTCACTAATTCACTATATTAAAATAAAGATTATTATGCTGAAATAAAAATTAGTTTGACATTATTAAAGCTATAAAAGGTTAATATTTTTAATGAAAATTTTAATATAATGGTCAATATGAATAATAAACCTCACTATGTTAAAATTAGGTCACTATTCAACATAATGTCGTACTATAAGTTAATAATAACATTAAAAGTCACTCAAATTTTTTAAAAAGGTTACCATGTTAAAAATAAGGTTACTATATTGAATATAATGACACTTACGTGTGAATAAACCTTAGGTCCACAATAATATTATTGTAAGAGAAGGTTTTGTGTGAGACCGTTTCACGTGAGTCCGGATTATTATGCACACACCCATCTCCTCCCATTTCATAGTCGTCTCTGCCGATCTCCGGCGTCTCGACCACCACCACTATACGAAGTATAATGGTAGGTATGATTGGCATTATAAAATCTAGTGATTACATGTATTAATTAAAGACTAGTTAAGAAAAACCGAAATCTTATGTGGATTACTTTCCATGCTAGGGTAGACGTTAAACGTACTTCTACTTATTACGGAGTATTTTGTTTGCCTCATCACTCATGTTAAAAAAAAATTTATACTCCGTATTGTTTACTTCGATGGAAACTGAAGGGACAAATTTAAAAATTAATAATTATTAAGGAAAGAAGCTAAAAGTGCATAGGAAGTGGGTATAATAATAAACCCAGAGAATTATTAAACCGTACTACATATTTAAAAATTAATAATTATATGCTCCCTCTGCTCCTTTATTTGTTGTCTCATTAGACTTTTCACAATCTTTAAGACACGTTAAAACGTTTATATCTCCATTTTCACGGATGAGAAAAATTATAAAAATTTGATATTAACTAAATAAATAATGAGATAAATCAAACAGGATTTCACATAACTATATTACCTTTTAAGTTTTCAAATTTTAACCCAAAAATTTGGAAAATTTGCAAATTGCAGCCATTTAAAACTTGTATTTTGCAAATTGCAGCCATTTAAATTTTTTTTTTGCAAATTGCAGCCCAAAAGTTCGTATAAATTGTAAATTGCAGCCTGATTTAATTTTTTCATCAGTTTACATCTTGAAAAATCTTCGTTTAAGGTTTTAAGGGTCATTTTAGCCCTTAGGGGCCCGAATTGAGCTTGAAATTAGCAAAAAAAATAATGTAAGTGTCTCATATTTACAGTTTTCCACAAATCGATACATTTTTGTTACGCAAAACGAGATACTTGCGTTATTTTTTTTGCTAATTCTGAGCTCAATTCGGTTCCTTAAGCCTTAAATGTCCCCTAAAATCTTAATCGAAGATTTTTCAACTTGTAAACCGATGAAAAGTTGAATCGGGCTGCAATTTACAATTTATATGAACTTTTGGGCTGCAATTTGCAATTTTTTTTTTAAAAAGACTGCAATTTGCAAAATACGAACTTTAAATGGCTGCAATTTGCAAATTTTTTTGCAATGAAGCAAAAAGAGGGGGTGGGGAGGGAGGAAGGGATGGACAATGGGATATCTATTTGCTTTTGCAAACGCATACCATCACTTTTTTTGTAAAAAATATCATCTCTCTAATATGCCTATATGTAAAGGCAATAAATTAGTGATACATGTTTAATTACTCTCCCCGTGTTTTAATAAATGTAACACTTTGACTTTTTCACTATTCATAAAATGGTATTAACTTAATAATTTTACTATAGTAAATACTTCGTATAAATTTAAAAAAATATATTATTGTATTATACTCCCTCTGTTTTTTATTTGCTCACTTGGTGATTCGCGGAGTTTTAGGAGAGTAATATAATATTATGAGTGGGTGAATAATTTATTATGATTGCTAAATACCGGCATCAAATATCATCAAACCGCCATCATTTTAAGTAAAAGGACTTTATTGCCCTTAATAAATATTTACCCAATTTTTCTAAATTTTACTAACTTTAATCCATCCAATACAACCACCGTGTCAACCATCTAGATTGGACCACTACCACGAAAGAAAAAGTCAACGGAAATAGATGATAATCACGGTGGCTCGTCGGAAAACCAATAATAATCTCCACCGTCAGCCTTTGAACAAATATGATTTCGACATTTAACATTGAATTATGAAGTATAAAACCTGACCTTTGATGACGGTCAACTAGTGCTCGAACCCGGTCAACCGTCACGATAACCGGTTTTGGGAGAAAGTAAATATTTTTATTATATAAGTGGGGACCATGGAAGAGAGAGATGATAAAATAATTTATGGAGTTTTAAGTAAAGTTTTAAAGTAAGAGAGAGAAATGATATTATATTGTATCAAGTTACCAAATAAGCAAGTAATGCATTTAAAAAAAAAACACCCATAAAATGAAGGTGATGCATTTACAAAAAAAAAGAGAGAGTACAATATTAAATTCGTTATAACGGAATTGTAAGATGAGGATATTGTGTAATTCTCCTTGGAGATTGCATTCCCATTATCAGAATTATATAGGTGAAATGTTACAACCTAATTATGAGGGAATACATAAAGCTACACAATTATAGCAATAATAATTACAGAATACAAAAGGGCTTAAGGAATATTAATCATATTCACTAACACACCCTCGCAGTCATAGCGGGAGGTGGCCGAACGCTTAGACTGTTTCTGAAGTCCAAGAAGAGCTGCCGAGGTAAACCCTTTGTGAAGATGTCCGCGTACTGGTACAAAGAAGGAACGTGAAGTACCCTTACTTGACCCGATGCAACCTTCTCACGAACAAAGAGGATGTCCAATTCGATGTGCTTGGTTCGTTGATGTTGGACGGGATTGCTAGACAAATAAACAGTCGAGATATTATCATAGTAGACAATGGTTACCCGTTTAATCGGGCAGTGAAGCTCGAGCAGCAAGTTGCGAATCCAACAGGTTTCTGCAACAACATTAGCGACGGCGCGGTATTCTGCTTCGGCACTTGATTTAAACAAGGTAGGTTGCCGTTTTGCTGACCAAGATACAAGGTTATCACCGAGGAAGACGCAATAGCCGGAGGTCGATCTCCGTGTATCCGGACATCCGCCCCAATCGGCGTCCGTATATGAGACAAGGCTACTAGGAGCAGACCGGTAGAGAGGCAGGCCATGATCGGTAGTCCCCTTGATGTACCTTATGATGCGTTTAAGGGCATTAAAATGCGGCTCACGAGGGTCGTGCATAAACAAACAAATTTGTTGTACGGCATAGGCAATGTCTGGGCGAGTAAAGGTGAGGTATTGCAAAGCACCCGCAAGACTGCGGTACAAAGAAGAGTCAGTGACCGGTTTGCCATCAAGAGCACTCAATTTTGACTTGGAGTCCACCGGGGTTGAAACCGATTTGCAATTTCCCATGTTGGCACGACTAATAATCTCCTCGACATATTTTTGTTGAGAGAGAAACATAACACTCGGAGACCGTGTCACACAAATGCCCAAAAAATAATGAAGCTTACCGAGGTCCGTCATATCAAATTCGGATTTAAGGAGCCCAATAAAATGGGATTTGAGAGCCTCCGAAGATGCGGTGAGGACAATGTCATCAACATACAAAAGTAAGTAAGTAACATTCGGGCCATGACGGAAGATGAAAAGAAAGTTATCACTTTTGCTACACACAAACCCAATCCGAAGGAGATAATTAGCAAATCGTTGGTACCACGCCCGAAGAGCCTGTTTCAGACCATACAAAGATTTTCGTAACCGACACACATAATGAGGAAACCTATGGTCCACAAAACCTGGAGGTTGATGCATAAAGACAGTCTCCTTGAGATCCCCATGAAGAAACACATTTTTGACATCAAGCTGGTGAATAGGCCAATTTCTCCCCATAGCAATGCTCAAAACTGTACGAATAGTCGCCGGTTTAACCACCGGACTAAATGTCTCATCACAGTCAACTCCAACCTGTTGAGACTTACCATTTACAACAAGTCTCGCCTTGTGTCTCTCCAAGTCACCATTTTCCCTATATTTATGCTTAAATAGCCACATGCATCGAATAATGTTCACCCCCTCCGGTCTCGGAACAAGTTCCCAAGTTTGCTGTTTTACAAGAGCATTATATTCCTCATTCATGGCGGCATTCCAATTCGGATCAAGTTTGGCTAATTTGGGATTTTTAGGAATAGAAGAGATAGCTTGAACCGAGCAATTGTACTTTGGATTAGGCTCGAAAATTCCATCCTTAGCACGAGTAGTCATGGAATGTGAGGGAATAGGAGGTGGGCTCATTTAAGGAGTTTGGACAACATTTGTGGGAATTGATCCAAATTGGATCAAAGGAGAAATGGGGGAAGTGAGCGGACTGGGCTGATCCCGTGAGGTCTGTTGGGCCGAGCCGCAGCCCATTTGCGAAATGGACAGAGGAGGGGTTTGTAAGGGAGAGTTGTGAGGGGAATTAGGTGGGTTTGGTTGTGGGGAAATTGGGCCGGCAATATTGGGCTGATATGCTAGGCCGATTTGAGCTTGTATGAGAAGTGGTGCTAGTATGTGAGGGAGATCGGAGTCTAAAAATCCGTAATCATTTTCACGAAATTGAGGGAGGTCAGAGAAGGGGAAAATGTCCTCTACAAAGGTGACATGATGTGAGATCGTGATTTTGTTAGATGATAAGTCATAGCATAGATAACCCCGACGGTTTGAAGGGAACCCCAAAAAAACACATGGTTTAGAGCGGGGAGCTAGCTTATGAGGAGCGGTGGCACTCAAGTTTGGGTTGCAAAGACATCCAAAAATACGAAGATGGTCGTATGTGGGCACCCTACGGTATAAAACTTCGGTTGGTGTTTTGTTTTGGATGGTCTTTGAAGGTAGAATATTAAGAATATAAGCCACCATATGGATTGCATAAACCCAAAAAGAAGGTGGAAGAGAAGCATAAAAGAGTATTGTGCGAGACATATTGTTGATAGTACGAATTATTCTTTCGGCCTTTCCATTTTGGGAAGAAGTGTTAGGGCAAGAAAATCGAAAAAACCATGCCATTTTTCGCACAAAAGGTAAGAAAAGGAGATTTATCGAAATCCCGACCATTGTCACTTTGAAAGGTTTTGATGTCCCTTTCAAATTGGGTTTTCACAAAAGTACGGAAATTCAAGAGAACATCATAGACTTGGGATTTGAATTTTAGAGGAAAAATCCAAAGAAAATGAGAGAAGTCATCAAGCAAAACCAAATAATATTTGTGACCCAATTTGCTAGTAATAGGAGAAGTCCATAAGTCCGCATGAATTATATCAAAAGGGGAAAACGTTACAGTAGTAGACGACTTAAAGGGGAGCCGTACATGTTTTCCTAAAGGACAAGAGTAGCAAAAAGAAGTACTAGTATGCTTATTACAACTGATAAGATTATTTTTCCTAAGATAATCAAAAACTGGTGTGCCGGGATGACCAAGTCTATGATGCCAAGTTGAAGGAATAATGGCAGCTAGAGAGAGTTGAGTGTTGGTAGTGGAATTTGTGGATAGAGGATAGAGGTCCCCCACACTATTGCATCTCACTAAAATTGTCCCCGAATGAAGGTCCTTCACACAAAAACCGAGAGGGTCAAATTCAACAGAAACAGAATTATCACAAGTGAATTTTCGCACAGAAATAAGGTTTTTAATAATGCTAGGGACATATAGGACATTCTTGAGTTTGAAAGAAGAATTAGGTGGGGGGTAGTGGTGGATCCGTAGCCATGAATTGGAATGCGTGTGCCATCACCGACCAAAATGTATTGAGGAATGCTCAAATTAAACAGTTTAGAAAAATTACCCGAATCACGAGTCATATGAGAAGTGGCCCCCGTGTCCATGTACCAACCGTTGTCGGAATTTTGGAAACTCATGGAGCTATAGGCTTGACCAAATTCCGTGGGAGTCATGAGAGGACCATATCTGTTTTGAGCTAGGCTAGCATAGTAGGCTTGATTCTGATTTGGGCGTGGGCCTAATATAGATGATTGGGGCTGCCCTCTGAATTGTTGCATTGGGCCTGTAGGAAAAGGGCATGGCGGGAAGGCCCATTGGCCTGGCTGCTGTTGCTGCCATGTGGGCTGCCTGCCCCACTGGGGTGCCTGTTAGGCCGCAAAGAATGGCCGTTTGAGGGCTGCTGCTGGGAAGAGTTCGGATTACGCCCCCTTCACCGTCCCTTACCGTTCTTGTGTTGTCCCCTGCCACGACCCTGGCCACCATGGCCTGCCCCACTACGCTGGCTGTCGGACTGCTGCGGTGGAGGTGGTGGCGGTGCAGTGGCGGCAGTTGGTGGTTGTTGAGCCATGAGTGCTTGTTGACCATGCTCATCTTGTTTGGATTTTCGAGTTTCCTCTAGCAAGAACATAGAACGAGCCTTGCTAAAACTTGGGGTTGGTTCGGTATGGGAAATTAGAGCAGCAACCATATCATACTCCCCCTTTGTCAAACCAGAAATCATCTGAAGAACCATCTTTCTATCGGAGACCGGGTTGTCGACATTGCTTAATTGATCGGCTAAGAGCTTGATCTCTTTGCAATAATCTGCCATATTAGCAAAATTCTCAAGTCGAGTATTGTTGAATTTCTCCTCTAAATACACAGCCCTAGTGTGCTTGTTGTCATGGAAAACTTCTTCAAGTCGGGTCCATAATTCAAGAGCGGTTGCACCTTGCTTCATGATAGTGTGAACAAGGTCTTTGGATATAGTGCTATAAACCCAACCTTTCACAATTGCATCCAACCTTGTCCATGTCGCATCATCAATGTTTGGGGGTCGATAAACGGAGGCATCGATGTGGTCAAGAACATTGTACGCACAAGCTTGAATATGGAAGAGTTTTACCCAAGTGGCGTATTGCCCTTCTTCTTGATCAAGGGTGATGCTAATCATATTTTTGATGTTGTTTACGGCATAGGCGGGTTGGAAGGTGTTAGAGGGAGGTGGAGGGGTTTCATCATCGCCGGCCATAGATGACGGAAGGAGAGATGGCGGCTGCAAGAATGGCTACGGTAGGCCAAGGGTCGAAAGGGATAAAAAGAGTACCCTTAGGCAATTGATACCATGTAAGATGAGGATATTGTGTAATTCTCCTTGGAGATTGCATTCCCATTATCAGAAATATATAGGTGAAATGTTACAACCTAATTATGAGGGAATACATAAAGCTACACAATTATAGCAATAATAATTACATAATACAAAAGGGCTCAAGGAATATTAATCATATTCACTAACAGGAATACTTTCATATATAATACAAGTATCAATTTTCCAATAATTTTACTAATATATAATTAGATATATCAATGGTTAAAGTCGTTTCTTGGCACGCTTATTTAATCAAAGTGTATTACGGAGTACTTATTAAAACACGGAGAAAATAAAAGTGAATGAAAGATTAGATAAAAATCATAAAAGCAAAACAAGACTCTTGTTTAAAAAAATATTTTAGGTGAAAGAATATACTTCAATTTGATAATGACGAGTGTATAATATACAAGGCCATCAAGTTGATCACTCTCCTAATATGTAAACTAGGTTAATCCCGTGCGATGCACAGTTTTATAATAAGAATTGAATTATAAACTTTTTAACACATATTGAAATAAAATAACTACTTCCTCCGTTTTCCTAATTAATTTTTTATTAAATATGAATATACAATTCCCAAAAGTGCATAATTTTCATATTTAATTAGAAAATTTCAATTAAATTATATTATTCACTATTGTTAACAAATCATAAATAACTAAATAACATAATATCTCTTGTCAAAAAAAAAATCTATAGAAAACCAAAAATTTAAAAATTCAAATGGAATTTAATTTTCAAAACAATGTTAAATAAGGTAGTCTGTAAAGGAAAAATATGACATTATTCATGTATTTTGGAGGGAAAAAATAAAATAAGAAAGTGACACGTAGACAGTGATGACATCAGCGGTTATTACTTTAGTATATATATAAATATGTAATCATGTTAAACGAGTGGAAAAGGGAAATACAGTTGTTTGTAACTTTGTATGAACTCATTCTCCCAAAGTCTACAAATTTTGCAGGCCTTAATTTATCTTAATATATAATATAGTCCGTTATTTCTTTCAAAAATAAGCGTTGCACTAATAAGTGAAAATCACCACAACAATAATACAAACCAAGCATCCTATAAGCATTTTAGACATATATATATTGTGTAGTTAAAATTCATACACATAGTACAGAATTGAATACATGTACAAAATAGTATAAGAAATAACAAAACTTCTTTCATCTAGATCAATTTCAATCTTAGAGAAAAAATAGATAAGCACGAATTGAAGGTGGTCTTCTACACAGAAGATAAACATTGAACTGAAATCACTATAATCAAACGAGCACAAGGAGATTTTTGAGATGATCTGACAACAAATATACCAAGGGATCTGTTAGAGGACCAACTCAACTAAAAGCTTAGCCTGACGATTGATGTCTAGGAATGTGTTTTATACTCTATCAGAATCGAATGAGAATGACAATCTCAAATACAATTCTGAAAAGTGCATAACGATCATTGTGAATGCTAGCTATTTCCATTTCTCATGCATAAAATCTTCAGAGTCAACATCTATGAACATGAGATCTTCGATTAATAAACTCAATTCATCAACTTCCATCCAAATATCATCCGAATCAACTCCAAACATTACGAAAGCGTCCAAATGACTATGAAGTCACTTGAAACATTAAGAAAAACACAAACATGGCGCAATAGAGCACAAAACAAACAACTTATGGATTTGCGACCCAAAAAGCAACAAAAGACCTAAAAAACTATTATAAACTTAGCATAAACATGCCTATGAATCCTATATAATTGTGATTCATCAGTATGTTATAATTACGTTATAAACAACTTATCATATGTTTTGGGGTAATATAATTGTGGTATGGGTCCAGCTCAATTGGTAATAAATTGGTCCCTTTCCTAATTTAGTAAATCCTACTTGGGTTTTTATATTTTGGATTTTTTTAGAAGCTTTTGAGGTGACATCTTGTGGTAAACAAGTCACCAAGTAAGCAAATACACACACAAAATAGAGAAGAGAGGGTTTCTAGAGTGCTTCCATTTTCGGACTTTTCTAGATATCTTTTACAAATTTGGTCGCTTTTAGAAATTCCATCGTTGGATCGTGCTAAAATTTTAACATCTTGTTTATGTAATAAAAGACTTTATTTTGGACAGTTGGATTGTTGTTTTGGTTTGGTTTGGTCGGAATTGTCTTTGGACAAAACTAATCTATGTTTTTGGACGTGAATTATACTCTTTTCACCTTCTACTTTCAATCTCTTATTGTTTGTTATTGTTTGTGGGTTGTGAATTCTACTATTTTCATAGCAGGGCAACTACGACATACACCTTAGCTTTTCTTCAGGTGGTTCCTATTTTAGGGGTTAGGTCAGACGATGAACGCAAAGACTTACCGATGTGTGTTGTGTTACCTATACGATTGGGTATTCCATTCCTCTCTATCTCAACGCCATGCTCTACTTGTTCAAAGGGTTTTACTAGGGATATTTTCGATGATCACCAATGTCGTGTGCTGGTATTGTGGGTAGTAAACATTGGCATAATGTTATAGTATACATTATGATTGAGATGAAATATCCATTGTTCCAAAGCATGCATTTTAAGCATCTTTTATAAACACAATTTCATAGATAAAATTCATACAAGTAACCAAGTAAAGAATTTAGAATAGAAAGCACACCCCCAAATAATGAAGTAGTATCAATACAAAACTGAGAAAGAAAAGGCAGATGAGTATATATATTAGATGAAGCACATAGAAGCCTTTGAAGGCAGTCTTCTACATAAAAGATAAATTAACATACAATGAATTAAAATCTCCTCAATCAAACAAATTAAAAACGAGGAGATCATGGTTGAGATGACAATGAAGATGCCATTTTTGAGGAAATTTATAACCATTTTTGAGGCCTAACAACAGAATTCTGAAGTGACTGTAAAACTTCTGACATATCAGGCCTTAAGCTTGGATCAAATTGAGTACAATTTAAAGCAAGTGTAGCAACTGCAATAGCAGCTTCCTTGGGATAATCTTTCATGACTTTGTTCGTATCCATGATTTCGAGTATGTTATTATTGTGAAATGAATTCACCCAATCCACTAGAATCTTATCATAAATTGTCATTCCTTGTTTTCCAGTTAGTAGTGCAAGTAGTAGAACCCCAAAACTATAGACATTGCTCTTTGTTGAAACGCAACCTGGTGCATATCAAGCTAAATATGTTAAAAGACTCATTAAAGCTAGTGCATATACGTTACATATACCTTATCTATAAAAACAGAGAACTTTTTTTTATAAAACTATGGCGATTGTTGCACCTGTATCTAGTATCTACAAACTCGGGTGCTGCATAACCCAGTGATGAATAGCCCGGTGATAAATAGTCCTTTAAAGCATAACCCTGGATGTCCCTAACTTGTGTTGACAAATAAGCTGATAACTTCGGGGTATAGTCCTACAAATTTGATCAGGAGATCAACATAAGATTGAAAAATAAGCTAGTGAGGAATAAATTAATTAAAGGTTAGAGCACAATGTTTAGATTGTTGGACATACATCATCTAGCAGGATATTTGTTGCATCCAAATAACGATAAATGACTTCTGGTTGAGCATCATGTAGGAAAGAAAGTCCTTTGGCAGCACCTATAGCCACTTTCATCCTTTTCTCCCAGGACAACGCCCGAGTGCCCTCCCCTGTATTCATATAGTAAGTACTTAATAGAGCGAGTATATATCATGATCGTTCACAAGAATTAGGCTACTTACTTCCGTATAAGTAATTATCTAGGTTTCCCCTATACTGAAACGTGGATACCAAATACCAGTGGTATGGACTGAATTTTTCCCATTCATTTTCAAGTCGATATCCAATTAGTTTCACCAGATTAGGATGGTGTAGTTTGCTAAGATGGATTATTTTTTCCTGGGTGCATAAAATAAGTCATAAGAAATACAGTCGTACTCCCATATGTATGTCACTTTTTTTTTTTAGGATGCCCCGTTTCTCATGGTGATTTGTTTCTCACATGGTATTTTCGTAAATAAATCAATAATTTTATTCAACTTTATTCAATTGTGGAACCCACAATAATGAAAAAGTTGTTGATTTATTCACGAAAATGCCCATATGATTGTTTTTTACAATAAAAAAAAACAGGGAAATTGGGAACCCTTCACATAGGGATGGAAAAAGGGCCTCCAACTATACGTATGTCAATTAATGAATTGAAACGTACGTACCAACCACTCGGTTTGATTGCCTGGGAAACAGTCTGGTTGCATCTTATTGACAGCAACAGCCATTCCAGTTTCAGGTGTTGACGGAGCAAGTGTTTTCTTATTTATCCATCCCTTGAAAACAAAATAAGGAAAATATGTTCTAATTAAGTTGTCAACATGAAAATCTTTGGTGATAGTCTCAATTTCCTCAAGAGAGAAGGCCTTCAAACTAGTGGAAATAAGATTTTGAGTGTTGCGCTGCTCTAGTCTTGCTCCTGAGAAAATAGAATTTAGTGGCACATGAATTTTCACCCACAGAATCATGTCAATCATCTTACTACCTCAACTGTGACTACTCACGTATATGAGATTCGCATAACATAGTTATACTCTCTCCATTTTTAAATACATGCACCATTTTTATTTTTTACACGGTTTATTTTGTGGGTACTAGTTGGAATCGTTTCACTAAATAGATTATTAATTTTCAATTGTTAGAATTTTTATATTTTTTGATAATTAAAGATATTATTGACTAAAGATTAGCATCGACATATGTGTCCAAAAGAAATAGAGGAAATATTTAAAAACAAAGGGATAACTTATAAGGTACATGTCTTACAATATGGAGGCACGTGGGCTTGGGTCGTGCATGAATCAACCTTTTAAAAATGTTGACACAACACATAGATTATGAGTTAGGCTTATATATATACGTTGTTTCTTACTTTATTCTCAATTTTCTACTCTCACTAATCCTTTTTGAAAATAAAATTCTATGATAATGGGATATAGGGAAAAAAAATTAAAAAGAAAAAAGAATGAATTGAAGTACATACCTTCAAGGTCGAAATAGTCCGGTGGTGCAGGAGAACCCAAACAATTGCCCATTTGAGTTACTTTTAGCTTGAAAATTCCCTCAAAACAACCTAAGAACAATTAACAGCAAAAGGTAGAGAGGCAGTTGAAAATATAACCAAGATTTAAAGAGTACAACTATAAATAGAAAGGTGAGAAACTTCTCTAATCTCCCTCTATGCTAACTAGAAAATTATATTTGTTAAAATTGACGAATAAATGAGAATACATAGATTAAGACAAGGAAGGTTAACCAACTCCCTCCAATATAATAAGGAGCGATTCCTTTGCTTTTAAGTCTTTCTTTTAAAAAAAAAAAAAACCAAAATAAAGTAAGGGTAAAATCTCTCAACTTGTGTTAATTGTGTATATCACATGAAATAGGATTTTAGAAAAGTTGGCTACAGTGATAAGGGATTGGAATTTTTAGAAATCTCCGGGATGGGTTTTTTCTTGTTAAACAATGCATTTCAAATTGTATAGTAAACATTGGTTGAGATAAGTTGAATCAAAACACGTTGAAATGACCTTCAAACACAACCTATCTAGCGAATTTGATTTTTCATGAAAATTTCTACTTTGGTGACATGAGTATTGAAATAGGGTATGTTCTCATTAAGTGAAATGAACTAAACTAAACTGAACTTATTGATTAGTGATTTTTAACTACGGATTAATGATTTTTGATTATTTATAATTATATATATGTGTATATACAAATATATATATTAAAATATTTATGAAAAATATACTATGTAATTACAATATTTATGAAAAATATATTAAAAAATGGAACCCCAAAACATTTTAAAAACATATACTATTAGAGCTGTCAAAAGTTGACCCGGCCCGAAATATCGACTCAAACCCGATTATTAATCGATCCATCTGAACCCGAAAAAATGGTAACCCAAACCCGACCTGAAACCAACCCTAAACCCGAGTTGACCCGAGAGTGTGAGACCCGAACCCGAACATGAACTGACTTGGAGATGACCCGACCCGAATGTAACCTGTAAATTATTGACCTGAACCGAACCCGACTTAAACCGAAATCGACCCAAACCCGTTTTAACCCGTCAAAACTCGAATTTAACCTGACTTGTTACTAACCTGACCTGAATTCAACCCGACCCGTTCCTAACCCAACTCGAATTTAACCCAACTTGTTAAAAACTCGACCCGAAATCATCCCAATTTGTTATTAACATGACCCAAATTCAACCCGACTTGTTATTAACCTGACCCGAATTTTACCAGACCTATTACTTACCTACCCGACCAAAAATTCAACCCGATCTGTTACTAAGCCAACTCGAAATCAACACGACTTGTTATTGACCCGACCTAAATTCAACCCAAATTGTTCCTGACCTGATTTCAAATCATTTTAAATAAAATTTAGACCACCTTATTATTGTTGATCAAAGCATTTTGTCTAGGAAGACCAAGTCGGTCCAGGCCAACAAAAGAAATGAGCATCATCCTCAAATTTAAGAGTTAAATATAGTATATATTTGTTGTATGGTCAAAGGAGATAATTATCTTCCTAAATTATAGACTATAGTTCTCTAGAATATTGCCATATATATTATAGTCAAAGGAAATAATTAGCTTGATAAAAATGATAATTATCTATTTATAGTTAGTTGAACCCGAATATGACATGACCCAACCTAATTGTAACCTGCAAATTATTGACTTGAACATAACCCGACTTGAATTCGAGAATGACCCGACTTGGAAGTGACCCAACCTGATTATAACCTGCAAATTATTGACTTGAACCGAGCCCGACTTGAACCCGATAATGACCTGATTTGAAAATGACCCGACTTGATTATAACCCGCAAATTATTGGCTTGAACCGAACCCGACTTGAACCCGAGAATTACCCTAAGCCGTTTTAACCTGTGAAAACCCGAACTAAATCCGACATATTGTTCACCCGACCCGAATGTAACCCTACCTGTTATTAACCCGATCTAAACCCGATAAGAAGTATGACCCGACGTGACACGACTTAAGCATGACCCAACCCAAACCCGACCCGCATAGCTAGGTTATGGATATAATCCGAATTGACCCGACCCGAATTGACCCGACCCACTCTTACCGACCCAAACCCGACCCGTTTACCCGAGTTGACAGTTGTACCCGAAACCTCAAAAATTTCTCAAAAACCGTGGATATTAGCCTTTAATTTTGGAAGTTTTTGACTTTTTTACCCGAAAATAAAAATTACAGAAATGTTTACCATGGTCCCTAATACCCTCCGACAGTCCAATTGGGTGGGTGGAATCATCCAATTTGCCATTAAGCGACCTATTTATCGGTTTACAACTTGCACCAATTTCATTAAGTCAAGCCTACCACGAACATTTATGGCAACAAATAATGATCATATATGGATCCAAACGACCCCCGAGATGTATTCCCTAGAATTTCAAGACTTTTCGACTCCGGGCCCGAAGGCTCCAAAAATTCTCAAAAAGCGTGGATATAGCTTTCAATTTTTGAATATTTTGACTTTTTTTCACCCGTAAAAATAATAATTGCTGAAATGTTTACCATGGTTTCTAATATCCTCCGGGAGTCCAATCTGATGGGTTGAACTATCTAATTAGCCTTTAAACGACCAATTTGTCGGTTTACGACTTGCACTGATTTCATTAACTCAAGCCTACCACGAACATTTATGACAACGTATAATGATCATTTATGATTCCAAACAGTATAATATGACCCCGAAATGTATCCTCTAAATTCTCAATTTTTTTTCGAAGTCGAACCCCGAAACCTTCGAAATTTCTCAAAAGGCGTGGATCAATATTAGCTTTCAATTTTGGAGTTTTTTTTACTTTTTTCGCCCGGAAATAAAAATTTCCGAACTGTTTACCATGGTCCCTAATATCCTCCGAGAGTCCAATTAGGTGTGTGAAACCATCCAATTTGCCTATAAACGACCAATTTACTGGTTTACAACTTGCACCGTTTTCATTAATTCAAGCCTATCACAAACATTTAAGACAATAAATAATGATCATAAAAGGTTTCAAACGACATTGTATGACCCCGAGATGTATTACCTAGAATTTATAGACTTTTAGACACCGTGCCGCGAAAACTCCAAATTTTCTCAAAAAGCGTGGATATTAGCCTTCAATTTTTGAATTTTTTGACTTTTTTTCGCCCGGAAATAAAAATCACACCGAAATGTTTACCATGGTCCTTAATACCCTCCGAGGCCTCCGGGAGTTCAATTGGGTGGGTGGAATCATCCAATTTGGTTTTAAGCGCCTATTTACTAGTTTACAACTTGCATCGATTTCATTAACTCAAACTTACCACGAACATTTATGACAACATATATATAATGATCATATATGGTTCCAAACGAAATTATATGACCCAGAGATGTAATCCTAAAATTTCAAGGCTTTTCGACACTTGGCCTCGAAATCTCCAAAATTTCTCAACAAGCATGGATCTTAGCCTTTAATTTTGGAATTTTTAACCTTTTTTCGCCTGGAAATAAAAATTTCCGAAATGTTTAGCATAATCCCTAATACTCTCCAGGAGGCCAATTGGATGGGTGGAACCATCCAATTTGCCTTTAAACGGCCAATTTACCGATTTAAAACTTGCACCGATTTCATTAACTCAAGCCTACCACGAACATATATGACAACATATAATGATCATATATGGTTCCAAACGACATTATATGACCCTGAGATATATTTCCTAAAATCTTAAGGCTTTTAGACACCGTGCCCCGAGACCTCGAAAATTCCAAAAAGCGTGGATATAATCCTTCAATTTTGGAATTTTTTGACTATTTTTCTCTCGGAAATAAAAATTGCCGAAATTTTAACCATGGTTCCTAATACCCTCCGGGAGTCCAATTTGGTGGGTGTTTCCATCCAATTTGCCTTTAAACGGCCAACCGATTTACAACTTGCACCGATTTCATTAAATCAAGCCTACCACGAAAATTTATGACAACATATAATGATCATAAATGGTTCCAAACGGCATTATATGACCCTAAGATGTATCCCCTAAAATTTCAAGGCTTATCGACACTAGGCCTCGAAACCTCCAAAATTTCTCAAAAACGTGGATCTTAGCCTTCAATTTTGGAATTTTTTGATTTTTTTTCGCCTGAAAATAAAAATTGTCGAAATGTTACTGTGGTCCCTAATACCTTTTGGGAGTCCAATTGGGTGAGTGGAATCATCCAATTTGCCTTTAAACGGCCAATTTACCGGTTTACAACTTTCATCGATTTCTATAAATCAAGCCTACCACGAACATTTATGACTACAAATAATGATCATATATGGTTCCAAATGTCATTATATGACCCTGAGATATATCCCCTAAAATTTCAATACTTTTCGACACCGGGCCCCGAATCCTCCAAAATTTCTCAAAAAGCGTGGATATTAGCCTTTAATTTTGAAAATTTTGACTTTTATTCGCCCAGAATAAAAATTGTCAAAATATTTACCATGGTCCCTAATGCTGTCCGGGAGTCCCATTGGGTGGGTGGAACTATCCAATTTGCCTTTACACGATCAATTTACCGGTTTACAACTTGCACCGATTTTATTAACTCAAGCCTACCACGAACATTTATGACAACAAATAATGATCATATATGGTTCCAAATGGCATTTTATGACCCCGAGATGTATCCCCTAAAATTTCAATACTTTCGACACCGGACCCCGAAACCTCCATAATTTCTCAAAAAGCGTGGATATTAGTCTTCAATTTTGGAATTTTTTTTGACTTTTTTTCTCCTGGAAATAAAAATTGCCGAAATGTTTACCATGGTCCTTAATAACCTCCGGGAGTCCAATTGGGTTGTTGGAATCATCCAATTTGCCTTTAAACGACCAATTTACCGGTTTACAACTTGCACGGATTTCATTAATTCAAGCCTACTACGAACATTATGAAAACATATAATGATCATATATGTTTCCAAACGACATTATATGACCCGAGATGTATCCCCTAAAATATCAAGACTTTCTACACCGGGCCCGAAACCTCCAAAATTATTCAAAAAACGTGTATATTAGCCTTCAATTTTGAAGTTTTATGACTTTTTTCGCCCGAAAATAAAATTTGCCGAAATGTTTACCATGGCCCCTAATACCCTCCGAGAGTCCAATTGGGTGGGTGGAACCACCCAATTTGCATTAAAACGACCAATTTACCGGTTTACAACTTGCACCGATTTCATTAATTTAACTCGACCTGTTACTAACCTGACCTGAATTCAACCCGACCCGTTCCTAACCCAACCTGTTACAAACCTGACCTGAAATCAACCCGACTTGTTATTAATCTAACCCAAATTCAACATGACTTGTTATTGACTCGACCCGAATTTTACCAGACCTATTACTTACCCGACCTAAAAATTCAACCTGATCTGTTACTAACCCGACTCGAAATTAACACGACTTGTTATTGACCCGACCTAAATTCTACCAAAATTGTTCCTAACCCGATTTCAAATCACCTTAAATGCAATTTAGACCACCTTATTATTATTGTTGATCAAAGCATTTTGTCTAGGGAGACCAAGTCGGTTCAGGCCAGCAAAAGAAAGGAGCACCATCCTCAAATTTAAGAGTTAAATATAGTATATATTTGTTGTATGGTTAAAGGAGATAATTATCTTCTTAAATTATAGACTGTAGTTCCCTATTATATTGTCATATCTATTATAGTCAAAGGAAATAATTAGCTTGATAAAAATGATAATTATGTATTTATAGTTAGTTGAACCCGAATATGATCTGACTTGGAAATAACCACTACAAGAAAAATACCTTTTCGTAGCGATTATTTTAACGTTTCGTATCAAAAATTCCCAACGAATAGTCATTCAATACAATATCCACCGTTGCCATAACCTTTAGTAGTGTTTTTCGCTTTCACTGGGGTTGTCATCATTAATCGATACGGAAAACTACATTCAATCTTGGTGATTATTGTAGCGATTATAATCGCTTCAAATGTTGAACTCATTTTCTACAATAAAAAAAATAAAAAAAAAAATCCCTACGTATGATCTATACAAGATTCGAACATGCAACCTTAAGCTATAATATTAAATGTTTTTCCAATAAGCTATGACATATTTTATGTTTTCTTTGTCAAACAAAATTTTAATATCTAGTGTTGAAAAGGCTTTTCGTATCGATTTTTTGGTTTTAGTGGCGATTGTAAACGATACGCTTTTCCATAATTTTATAAATGTGTAGAATAAAGGTGAATAAATATTCACATGTTTTTCGTATCGATTTCATATGGGTTTACTATGTTGATTGTAAACTGACACGGATTCCTCTACTATTTCACAAACATATGTGCATATTGTAGCAAATGTACAATCGCTACGAAAAGACAGTCTTGTAGTGGACCCGACCTGATTGTAACCTGCAAATTATTGACTTGAACATAACCTGACTTGAATCCGAAAATGACCCGACTTGGAAATGACCCAACCTGATTATAACCCACAAACTATTGACTTGAATAGAACCCGACTTGAAACCGAGAATAACCCGACTTGAAAATGACCCGGCTTGATTATAACCCGCAAATTATTGACTTGAACCAAACCCGACTCAATTCCGAGAATGACCCAATTTGATTATAACCCGCAAATTATTGACTTGAACCGAACCCGACTTGAACCCGAGAATTACCCTAACCCGTTTTAACTCGTGAAAACCCGAATTAAACCCGACCTATTGTTTACCCGACCCGAATATAATCCTACTTGTTATTAACCCGACCCAAACCCGATAAGAAGTATGACCCGACGTGACCCGACTCAAGCATGACCCAGCCCAAACCCGACCCGCATAGGTTATGGAATTAATTCGAATTCACCCGACTCGAGTAGACCCGACCCAATCAAACCCGCCCGTTATAATAATAATAATAATAATAATAATAATAATAATAATAATAATAATAATAATAATAATAATTATTATTATTATTATTATTATTATTATTATTATTATTATTATTATTATTATTATTTGACATAAGCTTATTAGAGTTGAACTGAACTGAACTGAACTGAAATGAAATGAAATGAAAATAATCTAATGAGAACATGCCCATAGTCTTGATTGAGTAAAGGATTTTTTTTGTCATAACCAACCTAATAAAACTTAGACTTTGTTAGAAAATACCTTATAAAAGATAAAATGTTGTAAAATACTACCTCTGGTTAGAAATCCGCCGTTAACTTAATTTTTCGACATTGACCCATCTTAAAACACCCATAAACCATTGACCTCAAAATACACATAAAAATATTTGCTCTTCATACTTAATCAATTAGAATCCGTGGACAAAGCGTCCAAGTTTTGTTTCAAAAATAGCAATATATAGGACAATATTTTAGAGATGTAGGAGTAGTAAGTTCATTTTGATACCCCTAAGGCCTTGGGTAAGGTTTATATTAACTTACAATTTGATACATAGAGACATAGAGCCCTACTCTTATTTTTTTATTATTTTTTTTTTTCTTAAGAGCCCCATAGAGAGGGATGATGACCAACTAACCCGTCAAGACAAAGAGGTGTGGCCACCCATGCTCCTAAATTGAGTTAGAAGAAAAGGGAAAGGATCATCAGCCCAACCATTCATCATTTGGACGAAAAAGGAAAATGGATACTCAAATTTTGTTAAATCATGTCTATCATATATGATCAAGGCTACTTTTATAGTTACATCTTGCTCACAACGAAATAACAGATACTCCTACTTATAAATATGTTAAACAAATTTGAACTGAATGTGCATAAATTTTCAGCTAATTAACACATGACTCGTGATCTGGTGTATATATATACATAAGGCAAAAAATAGTGTGTTTCCTGTTGTGTGGTCGGGGTTCTGGGATTACTTGGTTGGTTAGCGTGTTTTCTTGTGTGGCTTGGTCACACGATGTGGCTGGCTGATACACCAAAACACTTAACGGGTAATAATTGTACCCGTGATCGATTAATCTCCGACTAACCAAGTAATCCCTGACCGAACGCGTAAGTATGTTACTCTTGAAAATAACTTCTGAATAAGTAACCTCGGCTACACGGTGTTACCAGTTACATATGGAAATTTGTAAGCCATCGGCCAAAAAACTAGCTTTATGTGCACCTACCTTCATGTGCAATCGAGTATATATAAAAGGTGTATTCATGCACTTCTGTATTTTGTAAAGTACTCGAACATCTATTATCTAGATACATAGACTGAAATGTAAATCTCCTTGGAATCTCTATGATCAATAAACATGAGGACATTCAAGTAAGACCCGTGAGGTGCAAAGGTAGGTGTTCAGTGCTCTTGTAACCTGCATTCTGGAGGTCTTAAAGCTTTATTAAGTTTCCGTAAGACCTCTGACATATTAGGCCTAGAAAAACAAGGCAAAAGTGTACACTGAATAGCTAGTGTAGCAACTTTAAAAGCAGTTTTTTGTGGATATTGGTATTTAAGCTTGTGATCCATGAATTGGATTAACTGTCTCCGCGACTTCATACCTGAGGCCGAGCGCACTATTTCAATCTTACCGATCATTTTCTTTTCGAATGCAGGCCGTCCTGATAATAGTACAAGTAACACAACCCCATAACTGTAGACATCGCTCGCTGTTGTAAAGCTACCTGGTCCATACTCTAAACAAGCCAACTCATTAGTATCAAGCTATGTATATGACTATATGTACATACCTTTAATTTCCAATCAATCTTGAAAATTTCTGTATGTGATACAAATTCTTAAAAACCTGAATGATTGATATTATAACCTTCATACAGTCATACTATGTCCTAATAACAACTAACATAGCACTGCTTAATTTTACATGTACTCCCTCGGTTTTTTTTTTTTTTTTTAATAAGGTAGAGTTGGATTTGCACATTTGTCATGATATAACTTTGACCATCAATATCTTCAATTAGAGATTAGTAAAAAATAGTTTATAAAAGTAGACATTATGACAAATCCAACAATATATTATATGATCATATTTATAGATTATATATTAGTATAAAAAATTAAGTCAATGATGTGACATATGAATAGTGTAAATTCTCAACTCTACCTTATAAAAAAAACGGAGGGAGCTAGTATAAAGCTAGGTACACTCAGATTGTATATATAATTGATTTTTTTGTAGAGATTATATACGCCGGCATTAGTGTATATACTACCTTTGATCCGTATCTTATTATGTGCAACAAAGGGTATGTCTCATAAAGTCATAAATAATACCCTTTTGTTGTACATAATAAGAAACGGAGGTAGTAGCTAGCTTTAGGCATACTCAGATCGATGTATAATTGATTTTTTGTGTAGAGATTATACGTATAGGCATTTTCATACTTTTTTCTACAGACTCTGGTGCTGTGTAACCCAGTCTTGCATCATTGTAAATGTCCATAGCCTGAGTTGACACATAAATTGATAGCTTTGCATTAAAATCCTGCAAGTATATATACATGCATGTAAGGGATCAGATGATATAATACATAAACTCAATTTGATAGTATAACATATCATTAAGTTGTCGTCTTTAGAACATACATCATCCAGAAAGATATTTGTTGGATCTAGATAACGATATATGACTTGTGATTCAGCATCATGAAGGAAAGAGAGTCCTTCGGCAACACCAACAGCAATTTTCATCCTAGTTTCCCAGGAAAGTGGCCGCGTAGCCCCTAAAATAAGAACATAATACTACCTCTGTTACATATTATGTGTAACTTTGAAACATAATACTACCTCTGTTACCTATAAAAAATTCAAAAGTTGCACATAATATGTAACGAAGGTAGTAATAATTTTGGAACAAAAAAATTCTAGTAAACAATAGTTGCACGTACTTAATGGTAAAAACACGAAGATTTCACTTACTTCCACCATACAAGTGAAAATCCAGGTTATTCTTGGGCAAAAACTCGGTCACTAGATGCCAATGAAGTTCATCTTCAAGATTGTATCCAATTAGTTTCATCAGATTAGGATGATGCAGCTGGCCTAGATAGTTTAATTTTGTCTGCATCAAATAATAAGCTGTAAATTAAGAATTAGACTGCTGGCTGAGAGATTGCAAGTATGAGGTTGAACTGATAGAAACATACCAACCATTCATCGTGTCCCGGAAAACCTTCAAGTTTGAGCCTTTTGACAGCAACAGGCATTTTAGTTTCAGATGGAGTCTGCCCATCATCAATCCAACCTTTGTAAACAGTAGGGAAGTTTTCATATCCGATTAAATGAATGTGCCGGTAATGTTCGGTGATTGTTAGAAGGTCATCCGAGGAGAAAGCCGTTAAACCAGTTGAAGGAAGATTTGGACTGCTGCACTCAACTGTTAGTCCAGAAAAGATAGAGCGAATTAAACAATCTTGATGTATACCATGAGCCATGCAAGAGGTCGGGTAAAATTTACTCGTATCCGATTGCCTGACCCGAGATCCGATTTGGACCCGAAACAACTAACGACCCAAATTTGACTTAGAAACCTAAAATGGACCTGACCCAAAACCTAGCCTAAAGTGGAGTTGACCCACCTTTGACCCGATACCTTAAGTAATATGACCTGACTTTACCAAAATCTTAGTTGACCCGATATCTAAAGTAACCTGACCCGATTTCAACCCAAACTAATTAACCCGAACATATTCAGTACCAATAATGACTCGAACTAAAAAAAAAAATAATAATAAATAAAAAATAAAAAAAATTTCCTCAAACTAAGATTGCTTGATTCCCAAAATGACCAAGCCGGTTTTAGCCCGAATTACTTGCCTCTACACACCCTAATTGAAAAACCAAACCTTAATAAAGTATCTTTTACTTCTCACATTTTGAGTATTTATTTTCTTCCACAATAAGAAGAATGGTTATAGCAACAAAAAAAATCCAAAACAGGGATTATATGTCTGAAATTTGAATTATTTAAAGAAAATCGGTCAAAGTTAAGATTATTAACCAATTTTATCACACCAAATCACAAGTATGATAAATTGTTTAGTGGCGTAAACTAAACAAAACAAACTTAAACTAAAAATATATATGCTCAAACAGGCAAGAACAAAAAACGATATAGGAGTATTGTTTATTAGTGTCATAAACTAAAAAAAAAAAAAAAAAATACAAGACATACCGATAGTGGGAGAGTAAAGAACAGAAAAACCCAAACAATTGCCCATTTGAGTCGGTCTTTTAGCTTGAAATCTCCCTCAAACAAGTGAACAACCCAATAACAACAGCAAAAGGTAGGGAGACAGATCCAATATTACAGAGTACACATATAAAATATAAATTTAAAGGTGCGCAACTTCTCCCTCTACGTTGATTAGAAAATAATACATGTGAAACTTGACGATAAAATGGGAATAGAAAGATTAAGTCTTTGATGGTGGGTACCATATTTGATATTTCCATGGAAATAGTTTTCCTTCTCTTCTCTTTTGTGGCAACCTTTTTTGACCTCTTTTGGTCTAACTTAGATGTTACGTTAATTTTCATTTAAATGTAAGTGGAGGAATATTAGGAAAGATATCATAGTATCTTTACAATATCTTATGTTTAGGAAAGATATATTTATTTGCTATATTTTCTATCTTATCTTAGGAAAGGATAGTTAGTTTCCTAATAGGAATATATTTGCTAAATCTCTTCCTTGTGGCTCAAGGAGAGAACTTGTATAAATATTTGTGATCTTGGAATAATATGATCAAGCTTTGAGTTTCAATCTTAACATGGTATCAGAGCTAAGGTTGCTTCAATAATAAACATTGAAATTTTTTTAATCGGCCACCATGCCTGGTGACGACACCCCACCGCCACCATGCCTGGTTCCATGAAAGAAGAGATGCGTGCCTTAGAAACCAATGGCACATGGACTTTGGAGAAGCTCCCTCCCGGGAAAAAGGCTCTTGGGAGTCAATGGTTGTATAAAATAAAATACAACTCTGATGTGATGGTAGCATTGAACGATTGAAGGCGAGATTAGTTGTCTTTGGTAATCATCAAACTGAAGGCATTGATTATGATGAGACTTTTGCCCCTGATGTTAAGATGACCACAGTTCGTGCGTTTCTAGCTATTGCTGCCGCGAAAAATTGGGAGTTGCATCAAATGGACGTTCACAATGCGTTCCTTCATGGTGATTTAGAAGAGGAAGTATACATGAAACTACCTCCAGGTTTTACTACTGATGAGCCGGGTCTTGTTTGTCGGCTTCGGAAATCATTATATGGTCTCAAGCAAGCTCCTAGATGTTGGTTTGCCAAGTTGACTACGGCCTTGAAGAAATATGGTTTTATACAGTCATATTCGGACTATTCCTTGTTCACTTACACGCAAGGTTCGGTTCAACTCAATGTTCTTGTGTATGTGGATGATTTAATTGTTGCAGGGAACAATTCTACTGCTTTAAAATTGTTCAAAAACTATTTGAACACTTGTTTTCATATGAAGGATTTGGGAGTTCTTAAATATTTTCTTGGCATTGAGGTTGCAAGAAGTAGTACTGGATTGTTCCTATGTCAACGCAAATATGCTCTTGATATTATTTCGGAAACAGGTCTTTTAGGGTCAAAACCGGCCATGACTCCTATGGAACAAAATCACCACTTGGGTCGTGCACAAGGGCCGATTCTTGCTGACCTGGAGCCCTATCGTAGGCTCGTTGGTCGTCTTGTGTATTTGGCTGTAACTCAGCCAGATTTAACGTATTGTGTGCATGTTCTATCCCAATTTATGCAAGCCCCTCAACGGGCTCACTGGGAAGCAGCGTTAAGGGTAGTACGGTACTTGAAGAGTATCCCGGGGCATGGAATTCTCTTGCGTACAGATAGTGACCTTACTCTAGAAGGTTGGTGTGACGCCGACTGGGCTGCCTGCCTGTTAACTCGTCGGTCTGTGTCAGGGTGGTTGGTTTTTCTTGGCCACTCCCCGATTGCTTGGAATAAAGTGCAAAAAGCAACCCACGATCGCCACTTCCTCTGGTGAGTTCGAGTATCGTTCCATGTGTGCCATGACAATGGAAATGAAATGGTTGAAGGGTCTCCTTTTGAGTCTTGGAGTGCAACATCCTCAAGCTATTCCAATATTTTGTGACAGTCAAGCGGCAATTTATATAGCTTAAAACCCCGTATTTCATGAACGAACAAAACATATTGAGGTTGATTGTCACTTTGTTCGGGATGCAATTCAAGAAGGCTTAATTACTCCAAGGCATGTACGCACAAATGAACAACTTGCGGATATTTTTACGAAGGCCTTGGGTAAACAACAATTTGATTATCTCCATAGCAAGTTGGGCATCTTTGATCCAAGTGCTCCAACTTGAGGGGGGGTATTAGGAAAGATATCATAGTACCTTTACAATATCTTATGTTTAGGAAAGATATATTTATTTGCTATATTTTCTATCTTATCTTAGGAAAGGATAGTTAGTTTCCTAATAGGAATATATTTGCTAAATCTCTTCCTTGTGGCTCAAGGAGAGAACTTGTATAAATATTTGTGATCTTGGAATAGTATGATCAAGCTTTGAGTTTCAATCTTAACAAGGAAGTAGTAATGCAGGCCGGGGTGAGCAAAAATTTAGTGTAACCTGACGTGGAACAGGAACCTGCTCGGAATCGCAGGTTCTAGAACCATAATCTGTAGACCTGATTCCGATTCCGGATAATAAATTGGGAACTTGTTGCAACAGGTTCCGGTTTTGAGTAATAAAATTATATGGACTTGGAATCTGTAGGGTACCTTGTTAGTATAGGTTTCTATAAGGTACATTAAACTAGAACCTATCATTTAAGCCCACGTATCAAAGCCCTATCAAGTCTGTATAAAATTCATCACCTACCTCTCTCCCTCCCCTCTTATTCATTTTTCATCTTACTCTTAAAGGTTTGATAATGGTATTAATATCAAGGAGCTATTATGCTAACTTTGAAAGACAGAGTATCCTGTTTCGGAATCAGCTGAAACTTGCAGTTTTCAGTTCCGGTTCCCAATTTTTAGGAACCCGTTGAACATATTCCGGTTTCGGTTCCTATTTTTAGGAACCTATTGCAACAGGTTTCGGTTTCGGGTCCCAAGATTTTTACAGTGTATCCTGCTACGCTCACCCCTAGTAATGCTAATGCAATCAGTGATGTATCTAGGATGCACATATAGTGAGTGCATAATTATGTAATTAATATAAAATAATCCTAAACGATATAAACATTATATAATAATCAGCAAAAATAATGTTTGAAAAAATGTTTAACAATGGATTCAAATTCTAGACTAGAGTGATAATTCAAGAAAGTTAAAGAGACACTTGGATAACCAGCTAGCTATAATTAAGGCATGTTCTCATAGACTGAACTGAACTGAACTGAATTGAGCTGAATTGAACTGAACTGAACTGAATATTTTATAAGAGAAGGAAATTATGAGTTGAACTGAACTGAACTGAACTGAAAATAAACGTATGAGAACACGCCCTTAATTGTTTGCCATAATGCTGCTACATATAAATTTTATTATTAATGAACATGCAGGATATGCAAAGGCATACTCATAGTGTTGGTTGTATCCGCCCCTAATCTAATGTTGTCAATGTGTCATGTATATGTTGGTACATAACCTAATAATTCATAAATATTTTATTATTCAACATTAATATCATTGAGATGTGAAATGTATTATTAATAGTGAAAAATACTCTTACGATCAGTATACTTTTGAAACTAATATATACGTCATATACCACTAGGTTGTGGCATTATGTCATTGTTTGTATAATGGTATAATAATTGGTTATAATGGTACTTATATGGCTATAGTGATACACCTAAAACCTGAAAATTAAAGTATGGGGTTATTTGGTTACACAAAGAAAATGGAGGAAGTGGAAAATCATGGGAATTTGAAAATGCATGAGTTGTTTGGTTGACAATAAAAAGTGTAAATGAGGGAATTACAAATTCATGGAAATTGTGACTTCCCACAAAACATGGGAAGTTAATTACCTAACCCCCCAGGTAAGTCAAACTTCCCATGATTTGCAACTTCCCTCATGCCAACCAAACAACTTTATACAATTCTCATGATTTTAATGTAAGAATTTAATTCCCATGAAATACAAATTCCTATGGGAAGTAATTTCATAGCAACCAAACGACACCTATAATTATATAATCCATCACCCTTACTGTATTAAGTTACCATTATGCCCTTATTATCTATAACTATAATTAAAATAAAAACCGCGTACATCACCATTGTACACATGTCAATTTTTCATAAAAAATTTTCACTCCAAAATTGTTTATGACATCATTTTTATCAAATTTTTTCCTTCCAAATTCAATATTAGGAAAATTATTTTTAATAAATAAATAACATCAATTAACCAAAAGCATATTAGTGATACTTCTTTTTTCAAAAACCCACATTTTGTGAATTAATTATTTTATATTGTATTGAATTTTTTATTATAATTTGAGCATCGCACGAGTGCTAATCTAGTGAACCAATAAATTCTATACCGAGGTGAGCGCAACCAATCTTAAATGACAATTGACAAACATTGAGCTCAAGAACATAACCCATAAACAACCCGGTCCCATAACCCATGACCCACCTCCCTCTTCTCGGACTCTCTTCTCAAACCTCCGCGTTCAACTAACCAATAGAAATCCACCATTCTCTTTAATCCTCCAATCAAATCCCGCCACGTCAGACTTTCTACGTCATGGTAAAAATATCACATTCTCTTTTCTTCCATCAAACTCAATACAATACCAACCAAACTCAGTTCAAAAATACCAGATTTAACTTAAAATAATTTTATACTTTTTAAATTTAATTTAAAGCATCGGTAAATAAATTAACCGGCGAAGTAAAAGTCGCCGGAAAAATGGAAGCACATGCGTCGGGAATAGGCCGTGTGTTACTTCTCTGCTTTTGCGTCGCCGGAATCTGGACTGCTTACATTTCTCAAGGCGTTCTTCAAGAACACTTGTAATTTCTCTTTTCTCTCTCATCAATTTCAAGATCATTTTTTTTAGGGTTTTCTAATCAATTATTGATTTCAGACTGTTATTTGATCAAATTGAATTTGTGAAATTTTGTAAATTTGTTGTATTCTTTATAATTTCTGTTGGATTAATTTGCAGATCGACGAAGAGATTTGGGCCAGATGAGAAGAGATTTGAGCACTTGGCGTTTTTGAATTTGGCGCAAAATGTTGTCTGTTTCATTTGGTCTTTTATCAGTGAGTATTTTTTGTTAAATTTATCAAGAGTATTCTAATTTTTAATTAATTTTGAAAAAAATGGGGAAATTTTAATGTATTTGTTTTAATGGTGGGAAAACAGTGATTAGACTTTGGTCAAGAGGAAGTGATGGAGGAGCACCATGGTGGAGTTATTGGAGTGCTGGTATTACTAACACTATTGGTCCAGCAATGGGTATTGAAGCTTTGAAGTATATTAGCTATCCTGCTCAGGTATAGCTTTGATCTCTCCTTGCGAGTTTCGTTGTTTCGGGTTTTGTTTATGTGGATTTTGCAATGAGAATGTGTGTTTGATATAAGAAGTGATTCTCTTGATTCAGAATGTTAGTCATGTTAATGTATGATTTTTTGAGATGTATCATTATTGTGTATGGTATATTGGTGAAATGTAGTGATCGTTTAAGTATAATGAGTTGGAATAATGTGACGATTATTTGGTTTAAAGAGGAAGTAGACGTAGTGTGCTTAGTGGTTGTTTGGGTGTAATGACAAAAGGTGGTGGAATTGTTGGTTGGTATATAGGTAATGCTGAAAGAGTGAAAGCTTTACACAATGTTGTATTGGTGGAACTTGAAAGAAAAAAGATGTTGATGAAAGTTTGGTTGGTTTTCAAATGTGGGAATCGGCTGGGTGGTAATGTTTGTGATAATCCTTTCTCGGCTAGTTTTATAGGTGATAAGAAATGACAATCTAAAGAAAATCCTATTCCAAAGTCCACGATAATGCAACTCCAAGATCTCCAACCCTTAAATATACGTTATGTTTCCATACATTTTTATTGCCACACAAATACGCAATTATATCTTCTACTATATTAACGCGTGATGATGGGAATCTATTATGAATTTAAATATTTGTGTGGGATTATTAGGATTATCATCATTTTAGAAATTCGCTACATGGTGTTCTTCTTTCCCTGCAGAAGTACAACACATGACCACTAATTAATACCATCTACCGAACAAGTCATTATAGCCTGTAGCTAATCTTTGTTATTGATCTTATGGTATATTGGTGGGAACCTGTTTGGATGAAAGTTTTATTCTTTTCACTTGAAGATTCATGCTATATGTGTTTCTTATTGACCTTTAAGAACTTAGTAGCCGTTATTCTTAGTTAATTAAAAACTTGTAATAAAGAACTTGTATCTTGAAACTTTTGTGTTTTAGGTAAAAATAATTATTCCTAGGTGCTTAAGTTCTTAATGTTCATAATGCATATATAGATTCATTATATTAGCAATGTACTCTATTGCTTTTCCCAACATTTGTTGTATTGCTTATAATGTCCCTGAGACCTGACACAGCAATTATTTGACTTTTTTTTCTTTTTTATTGATATAGGGGTATAGGCTACATAAGTGCATATTACCGTGATATAGTGTTGCTTGTTTTAGGACTTTGAATGACTTCATTTCCATGTATCCAACTAATGGCTTTGTTTCAGAAACAGCGTTGATTTGTTGTTCTAATGGAGTGTTTTTTTTTTCAGGTCCTTGTGAAATCGTCGAAGATGATTCCAGGTAGGAATGACAACTGTATCCTGCCTTGCTATTGCAAAATAATTTTCAAGATATCTATGAACTGAAATGGAAAGATATTAGTAATGGAAAAGTATCAGTTTTCCATATCGGCTCTGTGGAATGCAAAAGGCTTAATATGTTAACATCTTTTCCCCACTCCTTGCTATTTATTGAAGTAATAGTCATCTTAAGGAGCTTTAGTTGATAAGATAAATCTAGTAACTACTTCTTGCCTTGCTTGATGCTTGAGAATCAGCTGTCTATATTCTTTTAACACATTCATCAAGTTGCGGGGGTACTTGTTGCTTATTTTTTGTAGTTGTCACACATAGTCATGATGTAGTTGGAAGGGAGAAGGATTGAAGTTGCAAATGTGATAATGAGCAGCTGCGTGTTCCTGTTGTAGTCTTTCCTACTAACTAGGGCAATGTCAATGTGGAATATTTGGCTTAAGAATATTGCATGTTGACATTGCCCTAATTAGTACGAAAGAACAAATGACATTGCCTGATTCCTAACTCAAATATTCCATGTTGGCTATTTCATGAACAATTTCGTCCAAGTTTGTGAAACATCCAGCATGGAATATTTGAGTTAGGAATCAGGGCAATGCCATTATTCAGGCATAGGATACCTGACTGCATCATGTACTGGAACGAACTCCTTGTCTTTTTATAAGATGCGATTTTGAAAATTTTATACGTTGATTCATTAAAAGTTCATTTTGAAAGTATCAAAAAGATAACATGGCTTGAAGGAAAATGTGTACTAGCAGCAAAGTGAGTAGGGGCTATTGGTCATAAGCTGCAGAGAGCAGGACATTTATTTGTAGTGCTGCACAAATTATTTTTTCTTGGTGTTGTAGATTATATTATAGGATGAGCATGAATACAGGATGACAGACCTAATTGATGGAATAACAAACCCGCTTTTAATGATGTGATAGATTTCATATTGCCATGTTTTTTTCTAGTTTTTAGAAAGAATTGATACATTGTATTATGTCAATATTGCTTAATTCTCAGAGTAAATGTTTTCCATTTTGGTATGTGTACTTTCTGCAGTGATGGTTATGGGCGCTCTGGTTTATGGCATCAAATACTCGTATTCGGAGTATATTTGCTCAATTCTTGTGGCAGGAGGTGTGTCACTTTTTGCACTCTCTAAGGTGAGATGTACACCGAACTTCTAATGCTGGCAATATCATTTTGCCTTTTGTTTACTTTGCATTTCTTTGAGGGTGCTGCTGCTATCGTGGATGCATTTGATGATTTGTATTAGAATATACCTGAGAATCTTATACTTTCTGATATGTTGCTCCACAGACCAGTGCAAAGACCATTAGTAAGCTGGCACATCCTAATGCACCTCTTGGATATGGGCTGTGTGTCCTGAACCTTGCTTTTGATGGGTTTACAAATGCTACACAGGACTCAATAACAGCAAGGTATTTTAGTGTTTTCTTCTTCCTTAATTATTTTACTGGTCGCCTATCTGGTTCAATATTATATAGTTGTGAAAATGTGAAGACGCCTCAGAGTTGTTTACCTTGGGGTTAAGGGATTTAGAGAAATCTAGCGAAATTATCATATATGATTTGAGTACACGAAATCTTTTCTGCGTTCCTCACTTTGAACAAATGGCAGCTCTTCCCCAGGGTCGCAGATTTAATAAACTTCATCTTCTGAACTGTAGCCTAATGTTGTTCCATTGCAAAATTGATGATCTTTGGAAATTTGTTTTTTTCTTATTACTCGTCTGATCTAAATCATTGTCAACACCTTACAGGTATCTGAAAACAAGTGCCTGGGATATCATGCTTGGAATGAATCTCTGGGGAACCATATACAATGTGGTCTACATGTTTGGTTGGCCCCAAGCCAGTGGTTATGAAGCCATTCGTTTCTGCAAGCAGCATCCTGAAGCAGGATGGGACATCCTCTTTTACTGTTTATGTGGTGCAGTTGGCCAAAATTTCATCTTCCTAACCATCAGCCGATTTGGTTCTCTGGCTAACACAACTATTACTACCACCCGCAAGTTTGTTAGCATTGTTGTCTCTTCTCTTTTGAGTGGCAATCCTCTCTCCACAAGTCAATGGAGCAGTGTTGTCATGGTATTCTCTGGGTTGTCCTACCAGATTTACCTTAAATGGCAGAAGCTACAAAGATTGCAAAAGAAGCGGAAAACCACTTGATAGAAGCTGTAGGCTAATCTGGGTTATCCTTCCAGATTGACCACAAATGGCTGACGCTGCAAAGATTGCAAAAGATGCGAAAAGCCACTCGAAAGAAGCTATACATAGTAAAGATTCTTAACAGGGTCCTTTTTTGTGCCTCCCTACAAGTAATCTAAAAATATACCTTTGTTATGCTAGTTTCGGTTTAGATTTCAGGAGATATGATCAGGGAGAATATAGAAGAATGTAACTAGAATACTAGTAGATTTGAAGAACAGTAATCAATGAAGTTTTGTCATGATTTATTCATGTGTGTAAAGTGCTGCAATCTAAGCTTTAATTTTTCTTCCTTCAAGAAGAAAAGCATTAGACTGCACAGTACGTTATATCATTCAGTTTAATCATGATCCTAATATGAACTTTGTACGTTGGTTGAACTTCCAAAACACATATGTTACCATTAGAATATCGGGGCTCATTCGGTCACACTTACACCTATATTATCTTAATCAAATTGTTTTACAAACACAGCATCAAAGTTGATACTTCACCCCTAAATACCCTAATGTTAAAGTTTGTTAAAGTTATCAATTGGCTATTGATGTATTGGTGATTCGGGCTACACTTGGTAGAGAAGATTGCGTGTTCGCTCCTCCGCAGTAACTATTGAGAGGGGATTGGAATTTAACCACCCAGAATTAACCCAAAAGGTGAACTGGGTGGAACGAAATAAAAAAAATAAAATTGTTAAAGTTGATACTTCTTTGAAATGTTTGTAATTGCTTAAAATTAGGTAAAGAAGTCACCATTAATTTTTCACTAGGTCATATTCCTCATGAACCTTTGTAATTTTATTTTTTTTTCTGTTTCATTCTCTTTTTATTTTATTTGAACGGTTTTTCTCCTTTGGTCCTCCCTTGAAATCAGAATTAAGAGGAGATTTACCAAAACTCACAACACCATAATGTCGGATATAATTAGTAACATTCAAAAAACAACACTAGATAATTGCATAATTGGGTCCCATACACAAGCATTTGACGTGCAATATTAACAATTAGCAAAGGAACCAGCAATCCAAATTACCATATTGCCCTCTTGAATGAACAAATGTATAGTTTAGTAAGCGAATGTTAACAAAATCAAAGGTCAAAACATGTAAATTTTCATATAAGTATAATTATTAACTTTTAAATTATAGTTGGATTGGAGGGAGAAATGTCACATTCAAAGAGTACACTTTAATTTGTATAGTGTTCCCTCCACCTTTTTATTTTACCTCCCTTAAACTTTTATGGATTACTTATCATCACTTTTGTCCTCCATTATCTTCATTTTTCAATCTTCTTAACTTAAACAAATCTTCTTCTTCTTCTTCTTCTTCTTCTTCTTCTTCTCCTTTTTCTAGCAAGTACACACTCAGAGTACTAAGAAGAGCAGCTTTTCGACAGCTCGAGTTTGCTGTATGCTGGCCTTACCTTAACTGAAACTGTAAGTACCATCTTTTTACTTCATCTTTGTTATGTATGCACTCGAAACTACGATTTTCCATTTCGATTGAGTTTTTTCTTATGTTTTTGTTCAATGATATGACATGTACGTATGTTCTTCATGAATTCTGCAAAGGTTAGGAAGAAATACAAATATGCACACAAATCAGACTTTTTTTTTTTTTTTCCTTTTTCCAACTCAAATCATCTTGAGTTTACAGTACATTACATCCAGTGAGGAAGATCGAAAACCTCGAACAAAAAGCTTATTCTATACTATCTTCACACCAAGATAGAAAAGAAAAACAAAAAGGATTACCATTCCATTGGTAGATCCTCCATAACTCTTTCTTCCTGTTACTTATATCTATTTGGGATCGATGAGATACCCAAGTATAAATGATTATACACTCTACGATAAACTAAGGTTATGTGTTGCAGGGGTTGCTGTACAAAAGACGAATAGATGCCAAATACTGGCTGAGGGATCGAATTACCCTTAACTCGAAACCCCATAAAAACAAATGAATGACACACACATCATAGACAATTGATTCACACCAGGGTAAGCTTTAGGCACCCTGAGGGCGAATCAGTAAAAAAAGAATCAAGGGGATGCAGACCGCGCATAGTTTGATCTGATGGAGAAAGAATGTCGCCTTGTTTGACATTCTGGAATGTGGGATCTTGGGATGCAGATCTTAGAAAGCCTCTCAAAAAAAATTCGGGCCTATGTGGCTGCAATGCTGGAAAAACCGCGAAGATTGACAATAATCCTCGACTTTATAACTGCAACAGTATATGAGATAGTTGTTATCTGTAAGATGGGATCAGGAAAATTTTGTTGTTGTTCAAAGGCCTTGCAGAAGGGCCTTTCTGCAAGGTGGTGGTTGCATAGGATTGGTGATCGTGCTCTGAGTAGGAGACTCGATTCCAAGTGTTCTGAGTAGAAAGTGCCTCTCCTGCAATAACATATAGATTAAAGTGGTCAGTCTGTATTGCTTTCAAAATATTAAGGAATAACAACTAAATATATAAGTTCTAATAAGGGTCGATAAATTTAGATAAGTTCAGATCGGTTCAAGTAAGGACTACCAAAGTTCACAACTAAAATAAGCTCAGCTGCCAAACTACAGTTCATGTAAGGTGTAAGCTTTCAATTTTCATGTCAACTGACATTGGTACTCGAGTCAAACTCTGCCTGCTGAGTAAGGCAGACTTAAAGAAAGTCGTAGCTTATGACCAAAAGTTAGTAACAATGTTGAAGCAGTCAAAAGAAAAACCAGTCCAATTAAGGAGTCCTGTTATAATGCCTACAATCTACTCTAACATAATCTAGCAAAAGAGATCAAAGCACAGGAAACGATCCTAGCATACAAAATAAAATAAATAGAGATAGCTTATAACATTTCGTTACATCCTAATTTTATTCTTCTTCAGATCTTCACCCTTATACTTGTTAATTAACTGAATCAGTTGCATGGAACATAAGCAAATTGTTTACCTGCCTTTTACAATGTCAATGTTATATAGAGTAATTCTGATCTGCAACTTGCATTAACACTTCATAACTATGAAAGGTTCACAAAACACCCTAGTTGCTTCACCCCCATGAAATTATGATTTGTTTATCATATTGATGCCCATAGTAACATATTAGTGCATTTCCCCTACTTAGATTTGCATAAAAATTTCAATGTTCTTCAGAGCATACTGTACTACTTCTGCATTGGTAGCCTAATAAACTATAATTTTTAGATTAAAAGAAAAAATTATACACATTGTCACAGTGGTTCACATGTTTTAACTGGAAATATGATGGGCCTAAACTGAACATAGGAACTAGGAAGTTTGTGTGTGCTGGTATTATCAAGGGCCTTGACAATATACTCAACACATGAAGTTAGAAACAACCCTTTCTACCCCCACCCTGGGCACTAGTGGTAACATGTTTGGTTTCTCATGCTCATCATTTAGCTTCCTTAGCCTTGTCCTCCGCGTATCTGACATCATTGGATAAAAATGAAGGAAGAAAGGGGTTGAGTGGCCAAATAATGCAGTTCTGATGAGTCGGGGCCGGGGGGGGGGGGGGGTAGCTCACATTCATGTTGCTAAGAATGTTTAGTGCAGGTAAAGTAGCATTGCTGGGCTGCTGGCTATTCCCGCCATGTTTCCACATCTTGGTTGCTGAGTTGTGATGGAAGAATATAGAAAACATTCCACTGAGTTTCCTACCATTACCAGATTGACATTGCTAAACTCATTAGCAAGGCTCTCATGGAGTCATGGTCTGAACTCTGTAAAAGGGACTTGAGAAATGTCCATGGGAACCAAAGGCACAGAGAGAAGAGTAGAAGGGAGATGATGATAATCTATACAAGGTTGCTTCCCAAATTTCAACTCTCCTTTACGTTCTTCAACCTCCTCGATCAATATCCCCCCCACCCCCAAAAAAAAAAAAAAAAAAAATTGTATGTTCAGAATGTGACTATTAACTCTTCAGCCAAACCGAGCCTTTAATTTCCTTTTGCTCAAGCCTGGAGTAGGAGGTAAGGTCAATTACCTAACAGTAATGCATATATAGCACTTAGGATCTCTTAATCCATGGACTAGCTAAGTGGAGGAAGTGACTAGGAGCTGGGAAAGTGGGAAGTATCACTAAGTGAAAGCATTACTTGCTAGTTGCTACCGAGTAGTCTATTGACAGGGAAAATTTTGGATTTGGGGTGCAAATTTGAATTTAATTCAACATAGGAAGAATGCAAATTGTTATTATGGACACAGTTTTTGTGCATCACCCAGGCCCCCTAGTTGTAGAATACTCGAATACTTGAATAACTCAATCTTCGATACATTACTGTTAATCTGGGGCTGAACTGTGTTTAGCAGCTCAAGTTGGTTACAGCAGATTGACCATCAGAGCCTTATGTACCGAAAATTCCTTGTAAATATATAAATAGAGCACCCGAGAAAAGGAACAAAACCTTAAGTGAAACATGCATTTAATATGAGATAAAGAAGAGATAGCTTACACTTTCTGAAAATTGTGGGCTCGGTATTGTAGATGCTAGAGTTCTGAACAGAGGAGTTACTTGAATTGGTGAATTAAACTCTGCAGAAAACAAGCCAAAAAACAATCTGAGTTTTCAATTTCAGCAAGGATTATTAATGTATAATAGCATATACTCCTTGAAAAAGAAAATTTCTTCATGCATTTTGACTACATGTATCATATCCATACTACATAAGAACATTTGCTGCCATCTTGAACAAATTTTAATCACCTTGATCTGCAGTTGCACAGGACAGGAACTTGTTATGTGGCATGTCAACACAACCGTCATCTGCTATTTGTAGTGACCGTGAAGTTGCTACAATATCCTCGTGCATTGTGGATGTCTCACCTTGAGAGTGTTCCCCTTGATCACAAGCAGACAAGTTTGTTGATCCTGTACTGTACTCGGAGCTGCTTGGTGACTCATACACTTCATGCTGACTGCAAATTTCAGGATTTCATCAGATAATTTCTAAAAGTTATTCAATGTCACTCAGGCTCCAATACTAATGGAATGTGTATGTGTCCAAGATTTTTAAAATTCTCGTGTTTTTAGTTCAAATTGAGCATCCATAACCATGTCGAAGGTTTGAATTCAAGTTCAGCTCTATAGTTACCTCTGAGATAGTGGAATGCCATCATTGCTACTTCTCAAACTCTCCACCAAGGCTTTGAAATCATCAAGCTGCAAGTCTGATTCCTCTATTTTGTGTCCGAGCTCCTCATTCTCTTTGCTTCTACCAAAGAAATTTTGGAGCACCTACATAATGCTTACTTCATCAATATCATCATATCGTTAAATCAACACAAGCTAAGAGCATTTTCGGCTAGGAAAAGAGTTCTGACCTTCCAAGCATTCTCAAGATTTTGCTCGGTGTTATCCATGTTTACTTTTACTGCAAGAGAGCTAAGTAGCTCGGCTTGTTGCATTAATGCAGCTACCTTAGGATCATCCTTTCTGAGAAATGTTCCATCAAATTTTTTGTCACCTGTAATCAAAGCATTTCATTGATTAGTGTCACAAATTCAAAGAAGTAAATTCATTTCATAAAGCAATAGTACTAGATAAGGCTTCCATGCTCGTAAAGTCAAGATCAGTATCCACAGATTCAAAAGTAAACAGCAAAATTTTGACAAATGGTTTTTCAAATGCTGCTGTCAATGTCATTACCATTGATCAAAGCGTCCTTAGTTGTGGAAACTAGTGATTTATCAACATTGCGGACGTTTTGAGCCAATACCGCGAATGGGGGTCTCGGATGCTGCCTTGTTAATCCATATGTCTTAAGCAACATGTTTCCAGAGTTGAAATTTACTGCCTGATTTGGAATATGTTCCCTCCTGTATTAACAGCAGCAAGTCTTAGTATTATCATGAAAAAATCCTTTAAGTGGAACCAAAATCAGATAGACATTTGTAACATTTGTAATGTACCTAAATTTTTTAAGAGGTGATGCAATACCATCCACTGATTGCGAACGAAACCCATTACTATCAATCAAAATCCTCTTGTTGTTCACATTGATAGCTGCTGCATTGCTGTTCTCCTTAGCCAAAGCTTCACGTTTCGCTTTCTTCTTGCACAAGGTGGAGAATCGGTTCTTCACAGCATTATCGGTTCTACATACACGATTCACAACACGAAATAAGCATCATTCCAACACGAATACAACCAGAACAAATGCAAAAAGAACACAACATACCTCCCTGAGACCACCTTGGCTATTTCAGTCCATCTATTGCCAAATATCTTTTGAGCCTGCATATAAGCTACTGTTATTGTTACAACTTCATTTCAACCTAATAATAAATCACTTTTATTCCACACTAATAAGCTTTTTTATCATAACTTTTAAATCAAATCACATTTACAAATTCAATATTCAAGCAGAAAATACTGTCAAATTTTCAGAACTCCTGCATTATTATCTAACAGTAACATTCAGAAATATTCAGAAATTAATACACACTTCTTTCGTACTGATAAAAACATTGCAACTAATAAGAAATGGAAGGACGTATAAATCAATTACCTCACATAACAACATATCTTCTTCTGGTGACCAACCTCCTTTTTTGAAATCAGAATTCAGATATGTAAACCATCTGCAAAATTTTACAAAATTTATATATAAAAAAAGGGTTTTTTGGGTAAATAATCAGAAACAGCATATCAGAACAAATTCCTGATAGTTTAAATCTAACAGTAAAAAGAAATTGAGGGGACCAATAAAAAAATAAAAAATAAAAACTTTTAGCAAATGAACAAATCATCAATATTAACTTTTATCACTAACCTTCTTCTACACTGTCTCGTCGTTTTATCCTTAAATTTGGATGCAATAATCGTCCAACTGCCAACCAAAAAAAAAAACCCAGAAATTTCAAACCTTTTTATTAGTTTCAACAAACCCACAAAAAAATAATTAATACCCAATTCATCTGACAAATTAAATCATAAATTAAATCAGTCAACATAAAATCATATGAATATGAATATATGATATGAAATATATTGAAATTAATTCATACTTTTCAGTCCCATGTATGCTTATTTGCTCCCTTAATATATCATCTTCCTGCAAATCCAATCCAATCCAATACAACTCGTTAATTTAATATCTATGATAAGAAGATTAAATACAAACAAAACTCACTTAGTCGGGCCGATTTAATAAGCCGTATTACTAGTTTAAATTACACTATCAACGTGACTATTAATCCCGAACTCGGAAATAAGAACAATACCTCTTGTGTCCAAGTGACAATACGACGTTCTTTAGGCTTAGAAGAAGTATTTGAAATACTATTATTATTATTATTATTATCTTCAAGAATTTGCTGCTTCTTCTGCAACGTTGAAGTTGTCATTTTTGTTGCATGCTCAAACCCACCAAAGATTATAACTTTCCTTTGATTTTATTTACAAAAATCCCAATAAACTTCAACTTTTTACACAATCAACCAACCTCTGTTTCAATTCAAAATAACAGAATATAATAAAGACCCAGAAAATTAGATGAAAACTAAAAATCAATTTGAATAAAAAAAGGGAAGAACAAAAAAAAACAGAGAGAAAATTATGAAGGTGAGTTGGGTAAGTTAAGGGATTGATTGATCATCAATTTATTCATATGCAATGTTCATCGATATTAGCAAAAGTGGGGTTTATAATTACTGGAAAAAAAAAGTAAAAAAAATTGACAAGAAAATAAAAAATTAATAAAAAAAAATGATAGATCTAAGAAATACAGAGTATAGAAAGCTTACAGAGTATTTGGGTATTTAGAAGGAGAGAGAAATAAAAAATAAAAAAAGAAGAGAAGATGGTGAAAAATGAGTGAAATGGGTAGTTTTTGTTGGTTTATATATGATGTAATTTTGTGTATTTTGTTTTCAAAAAAAAACAATAAAGAAAAAAAAAAAAAAAAAGTAAACAAGAGGGAAATTTTAAAAATGTGAAGGTGAATTAAATGTAATAAAAGAAAATTAAAAAAGAATTACAAAATTCTACTCGTAAATTAGGAGTAGAGGATACAATTATTTGCAATTTTGTATGTATAAAATAATTGTATAGGAGTATAACGGATGCATTGGAGAGTGGGCGGGGGAGTTTGAATGGTAACGCTGAAATCCATGTTAGTCTTCTTGAGTTATAATGGGGGACGCTTGTGTCACATGCACTTACTTACCCTTCTCATCACATTTTTCTACGTTTTTTAATACTTCCCCCCACCACTTATTAACGGATTTTATGCTTTCCTTTTTGTAATCATGCTTTTTTTTTTAATTTTACAGTAGGGTGTATTATGCGCATTGTATATTAGACTATTTTTAGAGTTGTCTAAAGTTGATTCGGTTTGAGATATGAATCTGAATCCGATGGATTATGACTTGATTTGATCAATTGATGACTTCAACCCAATCTTAACCCGGACATCCGATTTAATTCGACCAAATCGCAAAATTGACGGCTGTTTAGGTGTAAACCGGTGTAATTAGTGTTTTTTATCAAGTTGAATTATATTGCTTCTACTACTTTTGAATTTTTATATCATTCCCTTTTTGTTTTGTATGGTGAATAGTAAGTTGTAAGGTGTATATGCATGATTCACCTGAGTGTATAATGAATATTCACTTTGTGAGTGAATGAAAAGTCACATTATAGAAGATTACAAGCTAAGTATTATTCTTGGTATTCTAATATACAAAGTATTTCCTAATAAATATGAAAATTACAACTTGTTTGTGTAAAAACTAGTAATATATGTATTGGGTATAGTTTGAAGTTAAATTAGAGATAGGTCATATTTTTTTGCTTCAATTATCATCATCTTGAAATTACTTTTACAGTACTAATTAGACCTCATTTTTATTGTATACTTTTGACTGAAAAAGCATCATTAATTAAGACATGTTTTGCGCAAAACCTTAGAAATTACAATGACTACTATTCTAAATCAGCACCATTCGAAGAATAACCAATCAAGTTATTACCATCTATATATCCTTGAGTTTATCCTATATACCAAGTATTACTATTCACAATTAAGATAACTTGTCTTATATCACCTAGAGATAAGCAATAATAATGTAAATGAAGTTAACATGCAAGAACAAATGTGGGGATTCATGCAAATAAAGAGTGGAATGATCGAAGAATACATGATCGATGCTTCCCTCTCTTTCTCGAAAATTCAATTTTTGAGTTTGGTAGGTTGGTAAATGAAGACTCAAATTATTAATTAATAATATAAAAAATGCATGATATAATTCGTGACCTTTAACACGCACCACCTAAGCATGTGTTTTTGTATGGGATAGTTTAAAATTGAATGCCCATATGTTTGTGGGTTGGTAGTATATCTCTTGTTCTTATATATATTGTCTTTAATTACAACACCATGATATATGATTATACAATACAACAACAACTTGGACTATTCTAGCTAGGTAACTCGCTACTTGACACAATACTTTCCTCACGCGTTGTTCTTATTGTTATCTAGGACTTAATTTTATTTTATTTTTACTATTCCAAGTAAGTCAAGAATCTAAAAATGTTTTATGTCATGTAGCGATATATCCATATATGATAGAGATGATTCTAACTTTCACTATTCTTTTCGATCTCATAATATATAGTCTCAATTTTCGAGTGTATACAGAAAATTAAACCATCTATGTTTGCAGTTTGTATACTTGAGGTGACAAAGCTTCGGGTTTGAAGCATTGCTCCTCCATCTCAGCCCCCCGACAACCCAAATTGATCTCCACCCTAGTCATTTACTTTACTAACATCATGCCGTAATTAACTCAAAAGGTAGTTATTATCCTTTTCTATTTAACTTAGTTTGACTTATTTCAAGCAAGAATAATTTAGATAAGTATAAACAAAAAGGCACGCGCTCGCAAATAAGTTATGATATTACAATGAAAATAAGTTCTGATAATATATGTACGGACCTTTTCTGATTTACTGAACTGAACTTATTTTAAGTGTTTTCTGGTCCCTCGGGAGATACGTCTCCAAGACTGGTCCGGTGCGGTATGTACATGCAAAACACGGAGACTCTAATTGGTAGGAGCTCTGCCTCCGACGATCAAGTTAGTATCGGTCGAAGAAAGTAAAAGTACGAAAAGGTAAAAGTGATCTTTTCGGATTTTGAGATCATGTGAATTCTCATATGTAAGAGATTAGGTAGGCTGTAATAAATTAACGTACCCCTAAAAAAGGAGGAATCTCTCTATTTATAAGGTCATCGGGAATTGTGCCCCTACCTAGGTTACAGGAAACCTAGGACTGATGGGCCGCGTCGCATTGCAACTTTCTCGGGATTTGGGCCGTAAAGGCATTCTTTTTCCCAACATTCTAGGAGTGACACGTGTCAAATGGTGATTGGTCTATTTTGAACCTCTCTTATGGTGACACGTGTCACCTTTTCATTAGGCCACTTGGTATGGTAATTTTACCCAAAACATAACTAATTGGAGCTGAACTAAATAGAGTTTAAATGAATATTTTATGAGAAAAAGAATTTAGGAGCTGAACTGAACTGTTAGAGCTGAACTGAACTGAATTAAAATTAAGTTGTAGAGAACATGCCCTACATAGAAATAAATAAGAATAGCACGAAGTGAAAATTACTACTCCGTAAAACGTTATGGTTATTTATTTATCCTACTCCGTAATTTGATTTGTATGTAAAGGGGTAATAAGGATATTTTGGATTTTAACACCTTACAAAAGGCTGAAAATGTTTTTTAACACCCCCCAAAAAAAAACTTTTATTTTAACACCTCCCAAAAATATAAAAGTTGGAAGTTAACACCAGTTAACGATTTCCGTCACGGAAATTTAACGTGGGTCCCACAAATTGGCTTGAACTTCAATTTTCACCCAGCAAAACACGAAACTTCTTTCTTCATTGAATTCGCAGCAACCTTCTGCATTGAATTCTTTCTGAACCTTCATTGATTTCGCTTTTGAACCAAAGGAGATCTTGGCTGAGAAGTGGAGTGTAGGGTGGTGTCAACGTTGGAGAAGATAAGCTCAGGAGGGTTTCTTCATCATCTTCTTCAACTACAAAAGTGCGAAAGCCGCTTGAAATTCACAGAAAATAAGGTAAAATTGCTCTCCTTTGATAGCAATTTCGTCAATTACTGGTGCTTCATTGCTGTAAACCTTGCAATAATTGGGTAATTAGGGTAAATTTTGGGACCACAGTAGGAAAGCCTTGATAAATCAATTTCTGTAACTGACTATGCGACTTAGGTTAATTGGATTTCGTAATTGAAAGTAGAGATTAATTAAGGTGGTTTATTGTTAATTAAACTAGCAAGTGTGGTTTGTTGATTAATTTATGTTACTGAGCACCTACATTGGCTTGTATATGTTTATTTTCAATTTTTTTATGTGTTTGTTTGTGTGGCTGTGATGGATTTGTTTATTCGTATTGTGCATGTATAGTTACATGGCTTTTAATATGTTTTATATGTTTTTCACTGGTGGGTAGATAATGGGTGACAAGGATAGTTTGGTTGACATCTGCCTTAGAGTGGGAGGTGCTTTTGTCCCTAAAAGAGTAACCAAAAACAGGCAGCTGCTGTGTTGGTGTGGTGGTTGGTGTTACTGGAAGAGGAAGGTTCAAGTATCTAAGTTGGATGTGCATTTGATTAGAACAGCTGCAATTCATGGTTTTGTTAATGGTGATATGGATGTGCCTATGCATTACAGCTGTTGGTATAGGCAGAAGGGGAAAACCTTTAACACTGGGAAAAGGGAACTAGTTAACAGTGAAGAGGTTAAGGGCCTTTTGGAGACAGTAAATGAAGAGGGGTATGTTGAGGTTTTTGTAACAACAGAAGCTCCTAGTCAGCCCATACAAGAGGCCCAACCCAATCCTGCAAAGACAAAAAAAAAGGATAAGAAGGTAGAAAGTTCAAATACATCGACTATTAGGAGGAGCCCTAGGTTTAAGAAGACAGAAACTGAACAAAGGGAGGAGAGTCCACCTAGGAAAGCCTCAGCTAATGCTAAAGTGTTGAGGTTTGATGAAGAAAAGGATGATGGATGTGAAGGATCTGGTTATTCAAGTTCAGATTTGAGTGATGAGGGACAAGATTGGGAACCTGGTGAAGAAGAATTTGATGAAGGGGATGAGGAATGGTATATTGAAGGGTCAAAGGAGATCTTGGCCAAAGTGAACAAGAGCCTTAGGAAAGGTTTGGAGAGTGCAGTAGATGACAGGGTTGGCAAAGATAAGAGAGTAGAGTTGAGAAATGATTTGGATGTTGGAAAACCGAAGGTGAATCCAGAAAGTGATGCTGATTCAGATGATTCAAGGAGTTTGTGTGGATCTGATGAGGAACAGGACTATGCTCCTTGGTTTAATGCTGATGTGGACTTTGACAACCCAATCAAGTTGAAGTTAAATCAGAAATTCAGTAATGCTTCAGTCTTGAGGAGGGCCTTTGACAACCCAATCAAGGGTGCAATGTTGTTGTTGATGGTATTGACAGGCCAGAGCCACCATTGTTCATGAGGATGTTCATCTGTTTAAGGCCATTGAGAGATGGATGGTGGAGGAGAGGAAGAAGAAAGAGATTAGGGCTGCTAAAAAGGTAACACAAGCATTACACCAACTCCCCCTTTGTTTTATATATGTATGTGTCTTTTCCATTGACTTTTTATTTTTATATGCATGTCATAGAGTGCAATTGGGGCTGGACCAAACAGCATAGGAAACAAAAAGTTTCCTCAAGAGCAAGAAGGTTGTCTGCCATTCAGCAAGCGCCCACAGCCACAGTCTTCCTCAGCTAAGCATTCCTCAGCTCATCCATCCTCTAGTCAGCCATCCTCAGCTCAGCCTTCCTCAAGTCAGCCTGCCTCAAGCCAACCAAAAAGAAAGACAAGGTCTTCCTCAAGTCAGCCTACAACAGCCACAGGTGTTGTAACAAGGGCCAGGCTGCAATCCCTCAACAACCTTACTCAGTGATGTACTCATGCTGGATATCAAACATTATGTCTGTTGAACAATTTCAAACTTTTATTATGTACTCATGACTGGTTATGTAACTTGCTAGTTTTTTAGTGGCTTCCCTTAACAAATTTGAACAATTAGATATTGAATTGTAATGGTTGCATGGCTTTGATTGCCATTGAAACATGTTGAAGTAAGGTTCTTTTGTCAACCTGTACTTGAACTATCTTAGTGTTTCACATATTTCCCATGTTTTAATGTTTCACATGTTTAAATAGGTTGATTAAAAGACAAGGCATAAATAGGAACTTAGACAAGGCATAAATAGGTTGATTAAAAGACATATTTATAACACTTCAAGTCATTACAAGAAATTATAACTACTTAATACAGCTTACTATTACACACCCCTAGCCATTAGGAAAATTACACCCATTGACAAACCTATACAAATGGCCATGCCCACCCAACCAAAACAGCTGATTGAAGACACCTTCCCTTCATTGCACTCCCTGTTCATTCTCTTCCTGTCAGCGTTCAAGGCCTTGCATCTCATCTTCAAATTATCAACTTCATTAAGTAGGCACCTCCTTTGGCCACTGATTTCATCAACTTCCCTTTTCAATTCATTAACTTCACCCTTTAGCAGCTTCTTATCCAACAACAGGTTGTTGATAACCCCTGTTTGCCAATCTGTTCCATCAGGTTGATCAACCCATTCGAAAGCTTTGCAACCCCTTGTTTCTGTTATTGGGTCATAAAACTTACATGATATGAACTTCCTGCCTGGATTCTCCCTTGTCCAGCTAGTGAGCTTGGCCATTGGCACACCACACTTACATTTTCTGGCCTCAGGAGGGGAAGAGCTAACAAACGACATAATCTGCATCAATTTTAGATCGACAGTCACATTTACAGATTTGTACACTGACGAATTAACATTGACAGCAACAAAATTCATTTTTAATTTCATAATACGAAAAGCCCCAAATTCAATTTCTGACGAACCCTAATTTCGCAATTGGGCATTTAGATGCGTACATAACATAATCCAACCATTAATCTGAGTACGAAACAATTGCAAATAATAATTGAAGAGAATTTAAACCATAATTACCAAACAACCGAACAATTGACCGCACTCACCTGTTTCAGCAGCTTCAATCTGTTCCTCTTCTCAAAAATCGTGGAAGAATCGTGAAAGAATTGTTTCAAGTATCGTGCAACAATGCAATGCGCTGCTGCTATTCAATAAGAACAACGATTTCGTTCATTGGGGGAGAATCGTGCAAGAATGGTTCTTATATATCGTGCAAGAATCGTGGAAGAATGGTTCTTATATACAGATCTTTTAAAAATATATCCGTTGGGGTGGGCCCCACTAACAGTTCTGTTAACGGAAGATGGATTTTGGTGTTAACTTCCAACTTTTATATTTTTGGGAGGTGTTAAAATAAAAGTTTTTTTTTGGGGGGTGTTAAAAAACATTTTCAGCCTTTTGTAAGGTGTTAAAATCCAAAATATCCGGGTAATAATGTGGGGACTTGTAGTCCACGTGATGAAACGAAAGTGGTTGTGAAATGATTTAGAAGGTTGAAAGAAGTCATTTATGGAGGATACTGGATACCATTCATGCTATTGGCTCCTCTCTCAATTTTATGTGTGGTGTGTCTGTGACTGTGTATATAATATTATGTACTATTTGCTTAAATTCCCTTTCACTTGTATTTGTTCGTTTTGGTGATCAACTGCATACTACTTGTGATTGTAACTTTGTGGATTCCTCTTTCAAATTTTTGAATAAAGTAATGCTCTTTTTCTGATTGGATGCTATTAATCTACACCTTTCTTCTTGGAGCCATTACAATTTCACTAGGATATTATTATTCACTATTTAAAAGTACAATGCGTTAATAATTAAACCTTGAATTATAGCAAAAATTAATAGGAATTAGTCATTGTATGATTTCAATTAGATTGGATTTTCATAATGATTAATGCAATTTTAAATTAGATTTTTTTTTTTTTTTTATTGATAAAGGTATGTAATTTGTTTCGCATTTAATTTTTTTTTTTTAAATGTATAAACATAATTTGTTCTAGTGTGTAATCTTGTTATAACTGACTCAAATTGTATCCTATAAGTATATATCAAGATGGTAATGATAATTCAATCAACAAAGACAACTAGTCATTATCGAGGATATATGACAAAAGAATTGCTTCATTTTTAATATTCCCAAATTCTTTATATACAAATCATACAATTTGAGTCTTTACCGATAATACGTAGTACCCCGTAATACTTAGACAAGACATTGAAAACAATCGAGGCATTAAAGCGAGCATTATGGTTATTTCGAAACCGATTAAAAACTTTATTTGTTCATTTTATTTCAACCTATTTCAAGAAAAATATAAATAAATAAGCTTAATTATATAAAGGGTTGATAATTTTATGATAAGTTTAGAAAGAAAAAAAAATATTGATAAGGGTTTACTCTTAGTTCAATTTGCATTTTTAAGATCTAATCGACTATATAAGTTCAATTCAAATATGTTTAGATAATGTTCTAAGGGTCTGTTTACTTTAGCTTAATTTCAGTTTAGTTCATTTCAGCTCCAATCATTTAGTTTAGTTTAGTTCAGCTCCTAATTTATTTCTCTCATAAAATATTCATTTTAGCTCTATTCAGTTGAGTTCAGCTCCAATCAGTTTAGTTCAGTTCAGCTCCTAATTTATTTCTCTCATAAGATATTCATTTCAGCTCTATTCAGTTCAGTTCAGCTCCAATCAGTTTAGTTCAGTTCAGCTCCTAATTTATTTCTCTCATAAAATATTCATTTCAGCTCTATTTAGTTCAATTCAGCTCAGCTCCAATCAGTCCAGTTCAATTCAATAAATAATGTAAACAGGCCTAAGTATAATGTACGTTACTCGTATTATTTATACTACATCCGGTTCAAATTACTTGCAACTTTAGGGTATTATTTGTGAGATATAAATTATTCCAAAGTTGCGAGTAATTTGGAACGGAGGTAGTATTTGTTTAGTAGCTATTCGTTACTATTAATACTTACTCCTACTTTACTTTTCCACCCAAAAAAAATCTAATGTACTAGTATTATCCATTTTTTTCCCTAATCTATTTTTGTCATGTTACGAGTACTAGACTGCTAGTAGTGTTTCCATTAATTAATTAACACCAAGTCAAACAACATATAGTCTAATTACTACCAGTAATAGGCTGAAGTTTGTTTCGGCCAGTTGTTCGCCAACTTACATAAAACTGCCCAATCTTGCAAGAATGGTAGCTACTTGGCCAACAAGGCATTACTTAAAAGTGTTTTATATTTAGGATTAGTAGAGATTAATATTTTAAATAAGAGACATAATAATTAGCTTTTATACATCTCCGTATCAAACACTACACATAGTATTATTTTTTAATTATGGATCCAAAAAGTATATATTATATTATAAATTATATATGGAGTGTTGGAGTGTTTTATAAGCATATACCTAAACCAATTAACATAACAAAACCCCGTTAAAAAAATATATATAAAAAAAAAATAACATAACAAAACAAAACAAAATATAATTCACAAATCAAAATTACCTTTATAAAGGGAAAATATCATATCATATCATATAACTAATATATAAAGCTAAACTTTTAGACATGCGACGAGATAACGACACTTGGCATTCCAACTTTTCGTCAAGTGTCGCACCACATAGGATAGAGTTATATAGAATTCAATTTGTAGGATAAAAAAGTTAATTTAGAATTATATTTTCAATCAAATTTGGATAGAATTTTAGGATAAAATTGTTAATTTAGAGTTTTATTTTCGATAATGTACCAATATTTCATATGTACAAATTAAATTATAATTTTATTTTAAAAAAAATTATAACTCTCATAGATTATCATATAAATTTATTTTTTGTATCAGAGTATTTTTTTGGAGCGAAGGAATTAGCTCAAAATGCACCACATCCATTATTTATAATATATTCTAATCAATTAAAACAATATACTTTACAATCTAATATAATTTTATTATTGTGTATAGACCTGTCAATCGGGTCAAGTCACGAGTCATTTCGGATAGGGTCATCATTTCAGGTTACGGGTCAAGAAATGTTTTTCACCAATGTTATTATTATTAGTCATTACATGCCTAATATATAGTTTAAGGGTCTGTTCATATTTACTGAATTGAGCTGAACTGAACTGGACTGATTGGAGCTGAACTGAACTGAACTAAGCTGAAATGAATATTTTATCAGAGAGGGAAATTAAGAGTTGAACTGAACTGAACTGATTTGATTGGAGCTGAACTGAACTGAACTTAAGTAAATATGAACAGACCCTAAATCATCACAAAAACACACCAATTCCTAACTAATTTTGTATCAGGAAAATAAATAAATAAATATATATATATATATATCAGAAACCATCTGACAAAACACAAATTTCATCACAAAATCACCTTATAATTTTATTTCTATTTTTGTTAACGAAGACCTGATTTTTAAAATAAATAAATAAATAAATTGTCAAAACCCGCTTTTACCCGGAATATGGTCATTGACCACTATTCCGGCGTAAACCCCTACATAGCCACACATCACCTTTATTTACTTATTATTATCGAAAGTTGATATGACAAGAACAGATAATATTTAGAGTAATCGAACAATAATTTATATAACTAACTTGACTAGTTTGATATTATTTATGGGCTTAACCAAATAACAAATTTGCCAAAAAAAACAAGTAAGGACATTGCATTGGTAAAAGTCAAATTGTTACTCCGTATTATTTTAAGGAAATGAATTATGTATTTTGTATTTGAGTACATGTTATTCTACCTCCATGTCACAATAGATGCAACAAGAATATTCATCTACCGAGTATTATGTAAAATTTTGTTGGATGGGACTTAGAGGTGGCCAGTGGGCCGGGTTGGACCCAGCCCACCCTAACTCGCACGGCTGGTGGGTCACGTGGGTCCGACCCGGTTTCAATCCGGCACAGCCCGGCACAACTCGGATTTAATCCGGGTTGTGTCGTGGGTCCAAAATTTTCGACACAACCCATTTCAACCCAGCTCAGTTTAACCCGTTTGATTCGACCCAAATCGCACAACCCGTTTTGACTCATTTAATTCGACACACCTAGCCCGTGAACCCACCTAACCCGACCCACCTGGCACAACCCAGCCCGCACGGCCCACCCGCACGAATGACCCACCCAACCCGCACGAGCCAACCCACCTAACCCGCACGCATGACCCACCCAACCCGCACGCATGACCCACCCAACCCGCACGGCCGGCACAACCCGCACGGCCCGCACAACCCGCACGGCCCGCACAGCCCGCACAATTCGCACGACCCGCACGGCCCGCACGGCCTAACATCCATTTTAAAAAAAAAACGGCTAGTTTTTTGTATCTAACGGCTAGTTTTTTGTATCTAACGGCTAGTTTTTTAAGTGTATGATCATCCATTCTATTTTTCCTATAAATACCAATTCCATTTCACTCAAATTTCCACACAAATTCAAGCTTTCTTTCTCTCTTACTTAAAAATTCTTATTGTTCTCAAATTCTCAAGTGTTATATAGAGTTATATTTTTGTTAAAAAAAATCTCCTTAATATTATTATTAGTATTCTTAAGATTCTAAAAAAAAAAAGTTCTTCTCCATATTATAATTAGTAATCATACAAAAAAAAATGAGCTCAAGAGGAGGAATGGGAAGGAGTCAAAGTGGTGGTCGAAGTGGTAGCCAAAGGAGTGGTGGTGCAAATTTTTCGTATGAAATTAATACGGAAAATTTAAACCAATTTGTCAATGAATATGGAGATTATGGTTTAGGAGATAGGCAAAATATTCAAACGTCTCCACCACAACATTTCTCCCACGAGTCCCACCAATCATCAAGTTCAACTATGCCACCTCCATCGCAACCAACATCTCAACCTTCATCTCAAGGTAATTTCTAATTAAATTTTTATTGTTATGAATATTTAAAAAAACTATTATTAATGATTATAAAGTTAGTTTAGTTTCCAATTTTCTATGATTTACAATTAGTTAATTACCATGAAAAATGCGTTTAAATAAGTATAATTAAAATATTTAAAATTTAAAAGCTTATTTTCATGAATAGCATTTAAAAATTAATTTTAATAATTTGATTTATGAAAGGTGGTGGCGGTGAAAGTAGAGGTCGAGCACATTTTTCTTGGGTGTGGAAACATTTTGAACGAGTTGAGGTCACACCCCCGGGATGGCAACCTGGTCAACCAAAGAGGTTCACGTGTACATGCCTAGTTTGCAAGGCGCTAGGTGCAAATGTCAAGTCATATAATTGGAAAACGGGAGATGGAACAGGAACCTTGAGTCGGCATTTGCAAAATAAACACGACTTGTTCGAAAATGGCCCCCGTCCTTCGGGGGGTGGCGTCCAAACACAATTGGGTGGATACATGAACCAACCCGACGGAGGTACACCTTTCATTTATAATAAAGATAGAATGATTGATGAAATGAGTACTTTAGTTATTGCTAATGAATACCCTTTTAGTTACGGTGAAAATGCAAACGTTGAGCATTTTAATAAAGTTGCATTACAACCTGCATTTACTCGTGTCCCCCGAAATACCCTAAGACGTTATACACAAACTTCTTATTATAAGTATAGGAGTGGTTTGATTGAATTATTTCGTACTTTTGATGGTCGTGTTAGTTTTACAAGTGATACATGGACTTCTAGTTTTGGCGAACCTTTTCTTTGCATTACTGCTCATTGGGTGGATGATGATTGGTTTATTCAAAAACGTATACTATGTTTTCAAGCTATGGAAGAAAGGCATACCGGTTTTAACATCAAAGTTCGTATTTTGGATTGTTTAAAAGAATTTCACTTGAATAATAAAGTTTTTTCTTTGTCTCTTGATAATGCAACTGCAAACACAAAGTGTATTGACTATTTGAAAAATGACTCCGAGTTGAATTTGTTGTTGGGTGGTAGTCTCTTGCATGTTAGATGTTGTGCTCATATTTTGAATTTGTCTGTTCAAGAGGGTCTCGCTGAGTTGCAACCATTGCTAAACCCAATTAGAACAGTTATAAAATGGATTAGGATTACTCAGTCAGTTAGAAGAAAGTACATAGCTATGTGTAAAGAGAGAGGTCTTAAGAAAAGACAATGGTCTATTGATACCCCTACCCGTTGGAATTCTACTTTCAAGTTGTTGAGTGATGCTATAAAGTATCGTGATATTTTGACCCAACTTTACAATGAGACTCGTGTTGATCCTACTGAGTTAATAACCGAAAGTCATTGGACTAATGCTTCTTTTGTTCGTGATGTTTTAAATGCTTTTGATAGTGCAACTCATATTTTCTCTTATATTTATGAGCCTAACGTTCATTTAGTCATAATTGAGTGTGTTAAAGTTGTTCACACCATCGAAGAGCATATGAAGATTGATGGACTTCGTCCCGTTCTTGATAGCATGAAACGTAAGTGGCATACTTATTTTAGTGAATTTCCAATCATTTATGGAATTGCTGCTATTCTTGACCCCGGTGTCAAAGCTGAAGGTTTGGAAAATCTTTTAGAATTTTATTATACAAGTTTAAGTATCGATTATGATGTTAGTGAATATATTAACAAATGCAAATCTGTTTTGGGAGACCTTTATGATCATTATGCATCTATTTATGGTTTTGATTTGGCAACACCAACTACTACTAGCACTTCCGATTCTAGATTTGGTTTTCTTGATAAAGTTATGAAAAAAAACACAAAGCATCTACATCATTCTCATCATCATCTTCTTCAACACTTGCTATTAATGATTATTTGTCATATCAACATGAGACCAACAACAACTTTCAAATTATAAAATGGTGGCAAGAACATAAAAAAAGTTTTCCTATATTGGCGAGAATTGCAAAAGATATACTTGCAGTTCCCGCTTCATCTGTTGCTTCCGAGTCTGCTTTTAGTGCAGGTAGAAGAGTGTTAGATGAAAAAAGATCTCGCTTAACTCCGGAAAGCATTCAAATTTGTGTTTGTAAGAAAGATTGGGATCAAGCTGAAAGAAGAACTCAAGGTTTAAAGGAAGACGAAGACGATGAAGATGATCCTGTGATGATATTGGAGTCGTCAACGGATGATGCAGCTTCCGGGGATGATGATGCAACAAACATGGGTGGCTAGAAAAGTCTAAATCAGGTACGCTAAGAACTACGTGGGCTTTGATTCTTTCGGGATACGTAGGCAACTTATTTTTCGAAAATTACAATTTAATTGCAAAATTAAATTTTAGTTTTCTAAAGATAGGTCCAAGCCCCCCCCCCCCCCAAATTTCAAAAGAAGTACAATATAAGAACTACGCTGGCTTTGATTCCTTATTTTATAATATAAGGATACGTAGGCATCTTAATTAAGAGCAAGCCATCAAATTGTTAATTTTGTAAAAATTAAAACACCACACAACCCACCCGACCCTAACCCACGAACCCACCCGACCCTAACCCACAAACCCACCCGACCCTAACCCACCTAACCCACAAACCCACCCGACCCTAACCCACTAACCCACCCGACCCTAACCCACCTAACCCACAAACCCACCCGACCCTAACCCACTAACCCACCCTTCGACCCACCCTAACTCACTAACCCACCTTGACCCGTCTAACCCACGAACCTAGCTCGACCCACCCATGACCCGTCTAACCCACAAACCCAGCTCGACCCACCCACGATCCGTCTAACCCACAAACCCAGCTCGACCCACCCACGACTCGTCTAACCCACGAACCTAACCCTGGTGTGTCCAACTTCTCCGACCCAACCCACGACCCGGCCCACCCTACCCTACGTGTGTCGTGCCGTGTGTCATGAAACCCCAACCCGCGACCCACCTAACCCTAACCCAGCTCGCACGACTCGCACGGTGGACACCTCCTCATGGGTCTAAATGTATACGTAGTATTTTGAAAACTAATTTTTTTTAATTTTTTTATTATTTAATGGATACAAAAATCATTGGTAAAAGAGGTGTATTTCAAAGTGGTAAGACCACTATCAGCAGTGAGGAAAAAAAAAACCTCTCAATCTCTCTCTACCCACTTTCTCACTCCTCCCATACAATTTCTCTCATCAAATGTTTTTTTCACTACATCAATGAGGAGAAAAAAAAACCTCTCATCACTTTTTCCTCCACTACTTACTATACCCCACCATAATACACATCATCTTTTTATTTTATCTTTATTTTGAAATAATGTTTATACTACATATTTAATTTTCCAATACAATTAAAATATGTGAAAATAATTTATTTTTTAATTACGTTTAAAAATAATTTAATAAAAATGTATAATTTAATAACAATTTATAAGTTTTATATTTACTTTTCAATTACGTTTAAAAATAATATAATAAAAATTTATAATTTTTATATTTATTTTTCAATTACGTTTCAATTATAACTTAATAAGATTGTTATTTATTTGTCAATTACGTTTTAATTATAATTAATAATTTTTTTTTTTATTTTCAATTACGTTTTATTTATAATTTAACATTTGAATTAGTAGCACATTTTTGTAATGAACACATTAAATAGTCACATGGGAACTTCAATAACGGTAATACAAACACATGGGATGTTAAATAACGGTACAATTACGAACTAGATAAAAGTGGTTCTACTAAAATAAAATACAAACACGAGTATTAAAACATAAATAACGATACGATTACAAATAACAAACTAAAAAATTATTTATTCAACCGCATTATGACGAAAGTTCTGCCATATGTGCTCCACTAAATCTTGTTTCAGAGAAAAATCTGGTTTGTTAGGATCCATTAGCAAAATAATAATAATAATAATAATAATAATAATGATAATAATAATAATAATAATAATAATAATAATAATAATAATAATAATAATAACAATAATAATAATAATAATAATAATAATAATAACAACAACAACAATAATAATACTACTACTTTTTTTTGACAATATAATAATACGATTTTTTTCAAGGATTAATAAATTTAACAGAAATAATAATAAAGAAATTATTATTATTAATAATAATAATAATAATAATTATTATTATTATTATAAGAATACCAATAAAACTACTACTTTTTTTAAATTAACACTACTACTACTACTACTAGTAATAATAATAATAATTATAATAATAATAAAAATAATAATAATAATAATAATAATAATACTAAATAATAACCGAGGGTTTTTTTTTTTACGAATAATAATAATAATAAAAATGATGAAAATAACTCAAAGAAATTGGGAAAAGAAGGAAATTTGTAGTATTTATAGGTTTTTTGAAAGTATATCAAAATATATCAAAATGCATGTCTATTTATAGAGAAAAAAAAAATCTATCCGTTGGTGAATTTTGTTTTTTTGTTTTTATAATTACAACGGTTATATTTACCTTACAAAAATATAATCGTTGTAATAAAAGCAAAAAAATCTGATTGGTTGGAAGGACAAAGCCTGACGCGTGTCGCATCCCCATTGGTTGGGTCTGACGCGCGTCAGCCAGCTGCCCCCTTATTTTTTTTCCCTTTTTGCCCCTCAAAACGGCGTCGTTTCGCCCTTCTTTAAGGCAAAACGACGTCGTTTTGCAAGCCAGAAAGGAAAAAAAAAAGGGAAAGATGCGTGTACATGTGGGGCCCACTGGTTACTGTTCACGAGTATTTCCCCTCAACTCTTGTGCGTTTTCCATAGCTCTCAACGGTGAGGGTTTTTTCCCTCACTAACGTAATGCTCGGGTATTTTTTTTACACCCTTATTTTTACTCGTGAGGGCTTTTCTCCTCACTGCTGGGAGTGCTCTAAAGGCTACACATACAATTAATGGTTGTAATCAAGGAGATATATATACGTGTTAAAATAATTATTAGAGGCCTTAATTTAATGGAAGATCAACGTTACAAGTCCATTTTCTTTGGATATATTTAAATTATGGAAAAAGATATATGCAGCCCTAAGGGCTGCATATAAGAACCTAAAAGTGGAAAGAATTGATAATAAATATACAATTATTACACCGATTTACTCGTGAATTGTTGATAAATTCCCAATTTAATACTCCCTCCGTTCCAAAAAGAACAACCCATTTGGCCAAAACTTTGTCCCAAAAAGAATGACCCATTTGCATTAAAACACCACCAATTTGCAACAATATTTGTGCAAAATTAGCTTCTCCATATAAAAATTTGAATTTCCATGTTATTTTATTACTTTCTCTCTCTATTTTTTTACAAACCCCATGTAAATTTATCTTTCCAATATACTTTGATTTAATATGGAGTAATAACATTCAGGAATTTTGATTTTGTGTGTCGTATTTGGTCAATGGATTTGATCATCTTGAACCCAGTCAACTTAATCAACATGCATGAACTACTTCATTATTTGGGACTACTGGTTTCACTCGTTTGAAATAGTAAAGATTAGCTATATTATTATTTTCTTACATTATCATTAATCATAAAGATTAGCTTTAATTTGGAAGAGACGAGGTTTAATATGACAAGATGATTAAAAAGGTGCCCTACAATTTTATTTGATGTAGTAATCTCAATCCGATATTAAAGATTATTTGACCATAATTTAAGACTAAGATTGTTGCAATCAAACATTTAATTAGCACACCAATTTCCCTGCCATCTACCATGATTCTTGTTCATCTATTAATAATATCATTAACAAAGAGATATAATGATGATAATTTATAGTGTAACACAAATTAAATATATAATATGCTTGCAAAAAGTGTACACCTTCAAGTTGATCATCATTATATATGGCGCGGACATCACTAAATAAAACACATCCACATTTTTTTTTATAAAAAATAGAATAGAGAATGAAGTTTATAATTTAAAAAAAAAAAATTTGAAAATTAATCAAAAAGAAGATGAATTTTGTCCTTCTTTGTTTAAATCCTTAATCAAATGGACCCAATAGGATTTTATTAGAAGTCATTGTCAATTGATGTGATGAAAATCAAACTTGAATCAAATAATATAAACTTTGATTTAATTCAAATAAAAATTCAACCAATTGCATAGTACATTTAGAATCTACAAGACTAACAATAGGATATATAGTTATAGCTATGATAGATGATTAATTAATTCGATGATAGGCTTAATGAGAGAGCTATTCATCAACACTATACTAATTTTTAAGATGATCAAATGAATTATTACCTCTTTCTATACAAAAATAAGTCATTTGTATAAATTACAACATAAAAGTACATACTAATTTAAGATGATATGTTTAAAATAAGGAATCACGTTTTAATTAAATAAGTATTCATATAATTTATACTTAGTTTTACTATAGTACCCTTTAATATGTTGTTAGTTTAGATGAACTACTATGAGGGGGGGTGAATGGTAGTAGGTTCCAATCGCGGAACTTATGCGGAAATAAACAATAAAAACATAAAGAAACTTAAAGCACACAGCAAGTTTTACGAGGAAACCATCCAGTGCCTACCTGGAAGTAAAACCTCGGCCCTATTGGGACTTATAAACAAATTCCACTATAATAGGCAACTCTCCTAGTACAACCTATTACACAGACCTTTGCTTCGCAAGTTCCTCCTAAGACACTTGCTAATTGATAAGAACCTATCCTATCAGACCTAAGACAAACTCAGGCACCTTTTTCGACCCCAGACACACTCAGGTTCCTTTCTCGACCTAAGACACACTCAGGTTCCTTTTTCCCACTGTGCAACCCAAGACACACTCGGGGTGACTGACTACCACTCGAATTTTAGAGAATTCAGACTCATACACTCAAACGTGAATTTAAGAGAATTCACAAGCTCACCCCAAAACCAATTACAACGCAAAGACACAATCTAACACATAAATGGAAAGCTACACATGAAACCCGAAATCAAAATGATAAAGCTTAAACCTTTGGCAAACTTACTCTTAAGCACTAAGTGGTTTTCACGCTTAAAACTCTGATTTTGCTAAGCTGAATTACTTCTATATTTATAGAAGTTTCTCAGCTCATAAACTAGGTTTTTCGCAAACAAGATAAGTTAAACATATATCTAAACTTATCTTTTTGAAACCGAAACTAAACAGATTTAATTTCGTTTTTTAATGAACACCAAATTTTATCAAATTCGTTTTTGTTAAAAGATAGAATTTTATGAAAAAGATAAAACCGAGTTAAACCAGATTATAAAGGATAAAATCAAATATATACTTTTTCATTAAACTTATAATTATCTTTTACGAATTAGTTTGTTTGCCAAGCTTTATCTGATTTCTAATAAGTTCCATGCGCAACAACCATTAATGAGTTTACATCAACCTATAAAACAAACTTATCTTTTATACAACTACAAGTTATGAAGTCCATCTTTTTCAGTTGATATCATGATCTTTGCACTGATCCTTGGTTATTGAGGTTTGCCCCAGCATTACACCGGAACCAGGTCGCTACAACCCATTTTGAAATTCCTGTTGAGAAACTTCGGGAAGTTCCATTGCTGAAACTCTTCTTCTGTCTTTTACTTGTCCTCATGGATCTTCTAAAGTTCCTTTGTCCCAATTCCTACTTCAGCCCGCAACGCCTACTGAACCTGCAGACATCACAACACTAGAAAATCCTTATTAGAAGGAAGTTTGCTCAATTCTTAACATCATCATCAAAACCTCATAAGGGTCAACATATGTCATAAGAAAAGTTTAACACGGCCTGATTATTATAAATATTTCAATAATACAAAATTATTATTTTCAGATAGAGAAAGTTAAAAGGAAGACTTGCATGGGCAGCAAGAAGAGTGACATATGATCAAATACATGACAAAATTTTAGGATTCATATGGAAGGTGGAGAAAAGAAAGAATCGTTATTTGTTTCGTTTTCTTTTTTTTTTTTTCTGAAAAAAGGGGAGGTGGTATTTTATTGAGTAGGAAAATATTTCTAGCAAAGAGAATCTTTATAATTTTAATTTGCATAGGGTTCCAATTAAAATTAAAAAATAAATCGTACAGTATATACAAGAAACTGAGAAAGTCTTCTATTTTTCAATTTTTCCTTTCTTTTCTTTTTTTTTGGCTGCTCAGGTCATCCGGACCTTTTGGTGGCTGCTTGTGGGACAAATATAGCACCGACCTGTGAAGTGAAGTCCTTGTTAAAATAACATCATCAATTACATTTTTCATTTAATTTTCTTTTCCTTTTTTAGGTTTTCTAATTTCATCATCTTATGAAGAAATGTAAAATCATGTCTCGCTTATTGGATAATGATATACATAGCTTTTAGGGTTATTAGTAATAAACACTTAATACTCCGTACATTTCCTAAATTAATGCTTCGTATTAATTTAAGAATGCATAACAAAATCACATACCAATGAGCTAGTGTTTAGTGTTTTACGGAGTAGTATTTTCACTGTTAACTCTTTTTATGTAGCCCATAGGGTTTAATATATATTTTCCTTTGTAAATTGCCAATTATATTGACCATCCAACTAATTTGTATCCTCTACTTGTGGATTTTAAGGTTATAAATCTTATAAGTAATTAAGTTTCGCTACAGATTAAGTAATAAGAGTATTACTACTTACTACATTTAGTGAAAAGAATCCAACTAGCAATAATTTAGGTAAAATATCATTTGTGATCCTGACCTAGAAGGCTAGAACTAATTACCCTGTAGCTCTCTCTCAAAAAAAAAAAAAAAAAAAAAAACACTCGATTTCTTATTCTATTACACCGTTTGATTTTTCGCAATTCCAAATTATATCTTAAAACACCTCCATATCCATTTTTTCCAATATTTTAAAAATTAAATGTGATATTTTACAAATAAGCATTGAAAGAGGTTTAACAATATTTCATACCAATAACTAGTGAATAGGTCTATCGTTGCCCTAGGTTGCTACTGTTGTACACATGCAATCGATAAATTATCATCTTTTTTATCCTTATATTTTTATTTAGAGTAATGTTGGTGGCTTGGGTGAAGTGACGTAATGATAAAGATTGTTTAATTGATGATGTGGCGTCATGAGATATTGGGAAGGTGATGTGGCGTAATAAAAAGGAAACATCGACAATTTTAGAAACGATTTTTAATATAGGAAAATTTGTCAGAAACAACCTTTTAAAGTGTCCACTTTATTTAAAACAACCTTTTAAATTTTTTTTTGCAATTTCAGATCACATTATAATTTTTTTTTATCAAAGATAACCAAATGCTACTTTCCGGCGTTTAACTCTATTTGTCCCGATGTTAACCACTAGTGTGCAACGCACATGAACTCGTATATTGCTTAACACACCAATTTTCACTCCAATTCACTCGTACTAAAAGAGGGATGAAAGAGAAACAGAGGTTTTAATAGGAGTTAATTGGAGGAAAAAGGGGTATATTAAGCAATGTAGGAGGTCACGTGACTCGCACACTCGTGGTCAACATCGGAAAAAATTGAGTCAACGCCGGAAAGTAACATTTGGTTGTCTTTGATAAAAAAAATTTATAATGTGGTCTTAAATTGCAAAAAAAAAATTTAAAAGGTTGTTTTAAATAAAGTGGACACTTTAAAAGGTTGTTTTTGACAAATTTTCCTTTAATATATTAGTATAGTCCGACTATAGAAAATTTACTAGGTTATCGATGAATTTTATGATGGGCTTTTTTTTTTTTTTTTTTTTTTTTTAGAGAGAGCCACAAGGACGGGTGATGAGAATCGATCTCAGTATCTCTTGGAACCGGGAGGAGAGCTCTAACCACTTGAGTTATCCCTCACTCTCTTAGACAGCTTATTTATACATGATCAACAAACATATACGGAGTAATTAAATTAGAGGGCTATATATTTGTAATGCTTGAATGGATGGGTATGAACACCTTTTTTTGCGGGAAATATCAACATCAAGAAAGAGACTATAGAAGACTTCAACAGTCGATAAATTTGTTAAATGGTATGTGTTTGGCATGGTTCCACTATTTTGTTCATATCAGATTATGAAAGGAACCTATAAATGGGGGTGTTAGGGCCACCATTTAAATTTTCTTCCAACTAGTACTGTATATTATACATACCCAAAACTATAGTGGTTGATAAAATCGAATTTAGTTTATCTTAATTAGGTTGTTATTAGAGAATTGAAATTTCATATGACGACTTACATTTATTATTGATATAGATTAAATGTCCCCTTCAGCATGTAAAGTAAAATTGATTTATTTTTGCATGGTCCAAAACTTAAATGCTTTACCTATTAGCGTAATATTAAGGGTGAATATGTAATTATATCTATTGGTGGAACAGTGCGAATATTATAATTGAAAATTTCACACTATGCCAATTTAGAAGGGTGTTTTAAATTAGGATTATATCTGACTTACAATGTAAAACGTTACCCTAAAATTACATTTGACACTATTTCGTAATTTTTTTTTTTTTTTTTTTTTTTTTGTGAATATGGCCCTGTTTGTTTAGCTTAATTTCAATTCAGTCTGTACATCTCTAATCAGTTTAGTTTAGTTTCGAATTTTCTTCTCTGATAAACAATTCATTTCAATTCAGTTTAATTCAACCCCAATTAATTCAGCTATTTACGGTAAAACAGAACAGCGCTAAGTGATATAAAAATGTAAAACATCCTATATTTGGATTAGTATCAAAAAAAATGTCACTATTGGAGGGGGTATTATTTAGAAACCACAATATAACTCATACTTTATGTAGATTTAAAATTATCCCATTTGCATTATACAACACTACAACTAGAGCTCATAAAAGCTACTACAAGGTTCTAGAGTATAGACTAATAGAATTAGATAATGTTGTAATTTAATTGGATTCCACCAAAGTATGAATAGCAACTTATAAAAAACATTGACAAATGTGATAAGAAACATTGAAAAAACTTTATTACATGATTAAATCAACTTTAAAACATTCATTAACAAGTCTATAATTCTACTACTAGGTAGCATATAGGTTTAGTAGACTAATTATCACAAAGCCAACATTATTTGAAAAATGCATGGAATTCGAGGATTTTAATTCATTGTAAATTCATATTTAACCTTAGCTTAAATATATTATATACAGTATTATAATTATAAAAAAAAAAAAAAAAAAAAAAGTGAGGGTAAAAATCAGGCATGTTTTTGGGGAGGAAATTTCGTTAAATGGAACAGTTCTCCTAGAACTGTGGATTTGGCTTTTGTTCTGTTCTGTTATCCTATGATCAAATACGTTTAAAAATTATTTTATCATTTTATCAATAATTTAAAAAAAATATACGGCTTAATATGTCCCACTTTCCACATGGAAGTTTCAGACAGTTATAATAATGTTAAAAGAGGAAAAGAAATTGGGGGGCCGCTATTAGGTATACGTTAGTTTTTTTTTTTTTTTTTTTTTTTTTTTTTTATATTTTGGTTGGTTTCGTTGAGAAATTTCCTATATATATACATTACAATTTACAAATCACAAGTACTATTCATTAGAATATAAGGATATGATGTTAGGAGTTAACAAGCAAAATGGACCACATCGATCTATCTCATTCTAGTTTGTTTAGGTTGATTCAAATTGTGCATTGAAAACATTGATGTACCAAGAAATGTGATTCACCTATAATGTAATGTAAGATGTTGATATGTTTGGGTATGAATGTATATGATTGGGAAACTAACATAGGCAAGACACATGAGCTACTGTACATCAGGGGGTAAGTCGAGGAAACTATATATCTCCGATTGTGTACGTGATTCTAATATGTACGTTATAGTGTGGAAATTCGGAGATAAAATGTTTATATATAGGTCAAGCTAGCCATTAAATGACAATAGAAGATAGTTTTAACTTTTAACTAGTGGAAATAAGGATGTATTAAGATAGTTTATATATAGATCAAGCTAGCCATTCGCCACATGATGAGAAGGCCCTACGAATTAAAGGGAAGCATGTACGGGGTTTATTTGAGGGATTTGTTAAACATCGCCCACAAATTACTACATAAAGCCCACAAAATTCACTTGGTTTGACAATAATACCCTTGACCTAAAAAAAACACTCACACTCTCATCACTCACACTCTCATCGCTCATCTTCTTTCAACCTCTCTAAAAAAAAAAAAATTCAAACAACGGCAATGTCGAGGTGGCAAGGCAAGGAATTGGCGGCGGCGGCGGAGGGAAGGAGGTCCCAAGGAGGCAAGGTACAATTTGTAAAAAAAAAAAAAAAGAAAAACCGCCGTGACGGAGGTGGGGCGCCCTGGCTGGACGCCCAGCAAGCGGTGGTGGCGCCAGCTGCAGACGCCGCCACCAGTAGGCTGGCGCCTGGGCTGGACGCCATAGCAACGGTTGTGGCGTTTATTCAAGGCGCCGCAGCCGTGGCTGTGGCGTCCAGCCCAGGCGCCAGCCCACTGGTGGCGGCGTCTGCAGCTAGCGCCACCACCGCTGGCTGGGCGTCCAGCCAAGGCGCCCCCCCCCCCTTTTTTTTATATTTGTTTTAAAATATTGTTTTTTTTTTGTGTAATATATTTTTGAATTGTTTTTATATTTTGTTGTTTATTTTTATAAATTTTTTCAATTTTGTTGTATTTTTTCTATGTTTATATTTTGTTTACAATTATTTGTATGTTTTTAGTTTATTTGATTTGGGTAGTGGTAGCTATTTTTCGTATAAATTTTTGTATGTTTATATATTTTAAAATTTTGTGTAGAATTCACTGGGTCGTCATGGTGCGGGGAAGAATGTAGAGCTTCTTAGTAGAAGCTATTCAGTGGAGAGGTCGGGGCATAGACATGTCAGATCCCGTGGTATTTCGGCCTCAGCTCGTAGAGAACGGATCCACCGTCGGGATGAGGATGACGATGACGATGATGATGCTGAGGAGGGTGACCAGGAGGAGGAGCAGGAGGAGGGCGCAGATGAGGATGAGGATGTGGACGATGGCAGTGGACCGTATGATGATTACGGTCCATTCAGTCAGAGGGTTGATGACATGTACGAGACACATATGGTGGAGGTGCGTAAGGGTAGGGGTGGTAGGTTTGTTAGTAGATCTGGCACATCATCTGCGTCCATTGTATCTGGGGCAAGCAGGAAACGGTCGAGGGCCGATAATGATTCTTGGGTTGTTAGGAGTGAGGTGCCCGGTGGGCCTGTTGACGGGAGTGTGATTCCTAGCTTTCTAGGACACATAGCTGCCCGTATTTGGGAGGACCAGGAGAAGCCTTCAGTTACGGGGTTGTTGAAATGTCATACCCGGGAAAAGACTTGTAGCTTTTTGCGTACATGGGCTGAGACTTGGCCGGCGGAGAGCGAGATGTTCGAGCGACTGGAGGGCACTGGGGTGAATCACGTTCCTGCCACCATGCACGATAAGATTGACAGTACGCTGATCACGACTTTCATTGAGCGATGGCGGCCGGATACAAACTCTTTCCACCTTCCGTTCGGTGAGATGACGATCATGTTACATGACGTCGAGGCCATTCTGGGGATTCGTGTTGAGGGTAAACGACTTTGTGCTGTGGCTGATGCGGATCAGGCAGATTTGCTGGCGGAGTTGTTGGCGGTGGACAGGGCTGCACTGTACACCGAGGCGCTAGGTGTTTGGGAACACGGAGGTGTGAAGATCGCATCCGTGTTGCAGCGGTGTTTGTACCCCAGTGCACGTAGGACGTACGACGCACAGCTGAGTGCTTATGTTTTTCTACTCCTCGGATGTACCTTGTTTCCGGATAAGAGCGGCGGAAACAAGCTCAGGCCACGCGACATAGTGGAGGCGTGTGACCTCGACAGTGTAGGCCAGTTTTCCTGGGGATCGGCTACGTTGGCGTATTTGTATCGCCAACTAGGATTTGCGAGTCGGGCTGACGCGGCAGGTATCACTGGGTGTCTGACTCTATTGCAGACCTGGATATACGAGTACTTTCCTGCATTGCGACCACATCGTGACCCAGTTCCTATTGATGAGGGGATGCCGCGTGCTTGTGCGTGGAGTCCGCGCTCGGAGAAGAAGTCCGTTGACCGCCTCCGATCGATACGGTTATTGCTGGACAGGCTGTCCCCCTTAGAGGTAACGTTTATAAATTGTTTCTACATTTTATTATATGCACATATTATATTCATGTTATTAAATTTTAAAACTATGTGCAGGTGAACTGGATGCCTTTCGGCCCGAACCCTAGTGTTAGGGTACCCAGGACCCTGTACACGGGACTCATTCAGTATCGTGAGATCGTCGAGGCGTACATGCCCCAGCGTTGTCTTCGCCAGCTTGGATTTGTCCAAGTTGTCCCTCCTCCCCCGGCATGCCCGATGAAGGCGGTCCGACCTGCATCGTCGAGGGACTACGTCGTGCAATGGCCGGATATCATGACCGGGACGTGGGACCAGTTTCCGATGGTGGCCCGCTTATGGACTGCGGAGTTGCAGCGGCCTCCCTCTGGGGTTACTCCCATGTGTGACCATTACTACATGGAATGGTTCAACCGGTATTCGCACCCGAGGTTGATCGCAGATCTCGACCACAACGATGATGATTATGTGCCACCGCCTACTGCCATGGAAGCGGTATGTCTTATATTATATTTATCGTTGTCTTTTAATTAAGTTTTATATGTTGTTATTGTATTTCATCTTTTGTTTTTTGTTGTATGCAATGGATGGGAAAGATAATGCAGGACGTACATAAACTCTCTCTTGAGAAGGACAGCATGAGTGCAACAGGGAGAGCTGTTGTTGATAGTCTGGAACAGACCCTTGCGCAATGGGAGTCGTCGTCGAGGAGGGATTACTGATGGTTTTGTCATTTTATTTATAGAATTGGACATTAAATATCATCGTTTTAATTTATTAAATTGGACATTATGTTGTAAGTTTGTAACATTTTAGATTGTTCTTTTAGCTTCCAACTTAAACATATTATCATTGCTGTTTTTAAATTTTGATATAACCGTTCGTGGATCCGCGCAACTTACCCATGCAACATATAGAATGCAGTAAGCAATACAATATAAAAGATTAATGTTCTCATTAAAAGAGCAACGTACAAATAAGATTACAAATAAAGAATGTAAACATGAAAAACTAAAATGCAGCTAGGGTGTTCCATTTGTGGATCCGGTCATGATATAGCGCATCCCAACCCTCTACGCTCGCTGTGCGAATGTTGTACCACCGAGGTATAATCGGTGGCACTGGAAAATCGGATGACATGTCTAGTCGGATGAAATGTCTGTATGACGACCCAAGAAACGCAATAGCTAGCTCTCTGACCGGTGTGGTGACAGTCTCACGCGATCGCCAAGGGAGAACCGTGGTACAAGGATAATAAGCTTGACTATGCACTCCCAGGCCGAAATGCATGACTGCGCATTTGTAAATGTTTGCAACGGCAAACAGATCTAGGGGCGCGTCAAAATAATGATTTTGGCCGCAAGGTCCACCTCCCCACCGGATACGCCGTAGAGCGCCATCCAAGTCTCAGCCCATGTACGCAAAAAGCTACAACCCACACCGAGCATACACTTCGTCAGCCAAGTCCCTCATCCTGTTCAGCTCAGTGAGAATCAACCCCAAGCAGTAGTGCGACACACGACCATGGAGAATCTTAAATATAAAATGACTATACATCGTACCATGTCGTCGTCTGGAGTCCTCTAGAGAGTTCCTGATGTCGTTCTTCTGAGTTTCAATTGACTTGTTAAGTCTATCGAACAGTGTATCCAAAGCAGCGGTCGATGAATCAATCCAGTCCTTGGTAGCTCTATGAGCGCTCTCAACTCTACATGTTGTAGTGTTCCCAAAATGAAGTACCTGGTTTGTCCAATATTTGACAAACTTTTCCCTGTGAGGGACCCATTGCTGCATCACATAGTCCACCAGTGCCGGACACCACTGGTACGAATCCCTGAAGTTAGCCAATGCTCGCTCATACGCTTCCTCTGTGGTAGCCCGTAGGATCTTCCGCCACTTACCATTCACCAATCTCTTTGCCATTTCCAAATTCTTCTTGAAAAGGTTGTAGGCTTTCACTTTAACGCAGTTGTTGATGTGCCATGTGCACAATAAGTGGTTCGATTCGGGAAACAGCTCTGCTATGGGGGCAAAGAGACAAAAAATATACCATTTCGAATTTTCAAACTTAATTATAATATAATCAAACTTAATTTTTATAAAAACTCAATTCGAATTTTCAAACTAAATTTAAAAATATACCATTTCGAATTTTCAAACTTAATTTTAAAAAAAACCTATTTCGAATTTTCAAAATTAATTAAAAAAAACCCATTTCGAATTTTTTTAAAAAATCATTTTCGATTTTTTTTTTTAAAAAAAAAATAAATAAAAAACAATAACAAAATCAAAAAAGAAAAAAAAAATTAATTTATAAGGGTGGCGTCTGCCAGGGCTGCCACAACCACTGGACTGGCGCCTGGCAGGGCCGCCTCAGCCAGTAGAGTGGCGCCTGGCCAGGACGCCAGTCTGGTGGTCTGGGCGTCTGGGCTGGACGCCACTCTGGTGGTTCTGGCGTCTGGCTTGGACGTCCAGGCTACGGTTTGGGCGTCCATCTTAGGCGCCGGAGCCACTCCGACGGTAAACCGTGAATTTTAACGGTGACTTACTTCGTTTTCCGTCGACGACGACGTACCTCCGGCGTCCCCCGCATCTCCGGCCTGCCCTCCGGTCTCCCCCGGCGAGCCAGTACGGCTCCACATTTTTTAAATCGAGATTATTTCAATTTTAGAAAATTGGCATAATGGTCACACCAAATCATATTTGTGGGCTTTATATGGTAATTTGCGGGCGATGTTTAGCGTTTCACTTATTTGAAAGTCGTGTTATTCCGCATTCTTTTTTTGCCTCATGTTGTTTGCTCTCTTTAGACTTTTCAAACTTGCGAATTGAAATATTTGAGCCTCCGGCTCCTATTCCTCTTATTCATAAAGGGCCAACAAAGGATTTAGCGGTGGAGATTTGATGATAGGCCTGTGTTCGGGACTGTAGTTTTATGTCTCCGGTTTGTCGGCTGAATTATATATTTTTTAAAAAAAGATCGAATTGGTACTTTAAAAGTATAAATTGATTTGTTTTATTAAAAGTAGAATTTATTATTTTAATTAGTGTAAATCCATTTTAGTTGAGGAATAACCATGTCAACAATAAAACATCAAGTAAAATTAACTACCAATCAATTAAAATAAGTTCTAATCTATAAAATTTTTAATCGTACTCCTTCAAACAAGTGAAGTCCCTTTATTTCCATCACATGTAATATATTACAGGAGTCAAAGTGTGTTATCACACTCCCGTCATCATTCAATTTGGCTCAAAAATACATTAAAGGCATTAAGGATTCTAGTCGTGGGCTTGACTCTTATATTATGTCACATTACTCTCAGATCCTCATTAATTCAACTTTAATATGGAGGTCAACTCAACTAAGCAAATAATTTAAATAAATTTATACAGAGTATTAAACATTAAATTGTAAGCTATTTCGGATAGAATTTACAGATGTTTCCTTTTTATTAAGAAACTAAATTAATATGAAGTGTTGATTTAATTTATACTTTTCTTAAACATACATAAGTTGAATTATGCTTTATGGATTCAATATAAAAAGGGTACTTTCAATATTTTAGTTTTAACATCTCAAACAAAAATTGGACTAAATAGTTATGATCTATAATAATGTTCCTTTCATCTGGCTTCTAGACAAATTTATAGTCACGATCAAGATCTCAAATAACAATTATTCGACTTAAGATTCAAAATCAAATTTAGTACGGTATCTAATAGTATTTGACTAACATTGACTTGTTAGCATCAATATTATAGTAAAGAATATCATATAAACTTCATTTAAACTGATAAATATCCTTGTCCATACTTCCAGAAATAGAAAGATATATCATATTTTATATTATTATATACTAGTATATGTACTACCTTCATTTCTTATTATTTGTAATAAGGAGGTATTCGTATTATTTATGAGACATAGAAATTCCTTTGTACTCCCTCCGTTTTTAAATACTTGCTCCATTTCTATTTTTTGCACTATTCATTTGTCATACTTTGACTAATATTTGTGATTTATGCATAAGTAAAAAATATAGTCTTATGGGTACTTGTTGGAATCATCTTAATGAATAGAGTATTAATTTTCAATTGTTAGAATTTATACTTATTGATAATTAAATATATTAGTAATAAAAAATTAGCATTGACATGCGTGTCCAAGAAAAATGAAGCAAGTATTTAAAAACGGAGGGAGTAATATAGCAGCAAATAATAAGAAACGGGGGTACTATAATAATATGACGTACTTATTTTAGTATTGATGAACTATTGCAAACTAAATAAACTATTGGCTCAACCCTAAACTACACACAAATAGTGTTATTAATAGTCAATGGAGCATTTACATCATACAACTTATTTTCAAATTAATTTGGTACAGTAGTTGTAGGTCACTAGTCCATAACTATGTCATATTCAACGTTTATAAAACTTTATTTCATTTTTATTAGAATGATGTACTCGTGTATATCTCAGACTAACTTCACCATTAATTAGAAATACATTAGTATATTCATATAGTGATAGGGATTGAAGGTCAGTTACTGTCTTACTAGTTAGTATACCAGTATATATATGAGCCCTAATTATATAACAACACGTCTAGGTTTTCAAATTAGGGAGAAAATTAAAATTGTAAGAACGGACAAAGTAATTTAAAACAGTAAATTCATGATAAAAGCGAACTAGTTGAGCATGCAATTATCATGCAATAGAATGCAAAAATGAAGCATAAATATTGCACTATTTTGCACCATAAGATATAAAATGATGACTATATAGTACAAAATTGATGTAAAGATGTATAATCCATGTAAGTGGATGAGTGGAGCTGGTAAGTGAGGTCCAATTTCCAAAAGAGATTGATAGATGGCAATTTGAAGCTATTATATTTGTGGGACTATATATTTTTACAATATATAGATTTATTTATTATAAATTTTTAGACTATAGTTTTTATTTATATATAGTCATCAGCTAAAGCTCATCTTTTCTTTTCAGAAGTGCTTTCATGATGTCAAGCTGCGCGGCCACCCGTCCAATTAGAACTTGCCAAGTGTACACTTACACGCGCTCCAATCCTCCCTTTTTACTTGTCAAAATTACATTTTTAGGAATTATTATACACGTGGGCCTTTTTCATGGCTTATAGTGGGTTTTATAGCATGTTCAATTAGTCTAACTAATTTTATTAGTACTAATATTTTATGAGTTTATCCTAAATTAATCATCTTTGTTTTGGTCTTAGTTTCCATTGTTGAACGTACGGTGGGCTCTATGTCAATTTCCCTTTTCTATTCGACTATTCAAGTGTTTTAGGTAATGTTATACAAGTATAATATGAATCCAAGTAACCAATAATAATACACGCACTTATACGACTCCAAATATCATTATGCAGAGAAAGACCCTTTTTTTTAGTTATTCTGCTTTACTCTGTTGAAATCTAGTATGCTCTACTGAAACCTAATCTACTCCGTAATGTTGGAAGCTGATGTTCTGCCAGGGCCGTTGGAATGATTTTGGGGGCCCTGTTTTAAAATGAAAAAAATAAGCCCTTAATAATTTAAAAACATACAAAATTTTAATTTTTAACCTATTATTTATGCCACACACAATTAGATAACCCTTATATATTGGGAAGGTATTTATTAGCAGCTTGATAAGAATAAATATGAAAATTAAAATTAATCGCTTAAATGCTTTGTGGTTGTTACGGAATACAAATTGTTTATTTTTAATTTCGTTGAAATTAATTTTTTTACGTTGATAATTCTGGAATGCAGAAATATACATTATAATTTCATGGAATGGAATTGATGTAATTGTAAAATACTAATTTGAATTGATAGAAGAATATGAAAGTGTTATAAATTAATTAAGAATTGAAAAAAAAATAAAAAAAAATATTAGGCCCTCTAATAATCGGGGCCCTGTGCTAGGGAGCACTTTGCACTCCCTATTCTACGCCCATGTGTTCTGCTATACTTTGCTAACTCCCTGCCCTGCTCTATCCAAAAGCTCAAAAGAATAGAGTTCAAGTTACCAAGATTAGTTATCGATTTAGCATTACATCATATTTTTAAATTTTGGAAGTCAATATGTATTGATCGCGCGAGCTATTAAATCGATTGTTAAATACTCATTGTGTTGATCATTGATTAAAAAAAATGTGCGATTAAAAAAACTTGCTATCTACGTCTCCATGTGTCATATTAATGTCTATAACTATAATTTAATCTAAACGAACTCATTTAAATTTAATTGAAGTTAACTTAAAACTAGCTTAGTTGTGACGTGATTTGTACTTTGGTAATCCTTGTTGGAGCTTATTTTACCTGAATCGAATTTATTTAGACTTATTAGATCTATAATAAGTGAAAATAAGGGGAATAGAACAAGCCAATAAATTTTTATGATCTTAATTAAAATGTCTCAACATAACATAACGGGTATTAAAATACCTACATTATATCAAAATTAAACCTTAATGATTGATACTTATATATATATAGATTGTCAAATAGTCAATCGGCTACAAGATAGGTTAAGCTAGCTATATTATATGAATAAATTTAGGATGACCTTTACTCGTGGGGAAAGATTATTCCCCACTTTATAATAAACGTTGATCAATCACAGGGTCCATGAGCGCTATCTTTTGGACCTTGTTTATACTTGAATGACAAAGGCTGGAGAAAGCCAACTTAAAGATAAAGAAGGCTGAAGAAAGATATAAATTTATAAAAAGGCAATTAATTAAAGAACCAAAACCAAGAATTTTTTTCATGCAAAAGTTTGTTTACAAACAGCTTATTAGCTTTGTGTTAATCCAAAAGATGTATGTACAATTTCTAGCTTTCATATTATAACAAACTTAAGAAAGTAATATGAAAGTAACAAGTACTTAATATATATATATATATATGTGTGTTGTTCATTTAACCATTAAGACATCCTTAATTCATGCTTATTTTTTTAATTCATCAATTTACCTAATAAAATAATGTACTCTTGTATATCAGAGATTTATATCATTTCGTTTCAAGCTAATTGATCTAGTATTTCATAATTTAAATTTAACAACTAATCTTGAATATTTTATAGTTTTTCTTTTTCTAATATGCATGTAATTGATCGAATAACACTGATTAAATTAAAGTAGTGTGATCTAGACGCACAAAATGCAAACATGATAAACAAAAGGAGTAACTTATATGTGTTGAGCTATTATTTTTTATTTTACAAGTAGATGATAGGAAGTGTTTACAACAAGATCGGATTTTGTAGAAAAAAAATAAAATAATAATTTTGTGGAACCCTAAAAAATCTTGGCTCTGATACCATGTTAGATTTTGGGAAAACTCCTTGGGTTGGAGTGTATACCATTGAATAATATATATAGTGTTACAATACTAGTCCTAATCTTGTTAGAAAACCTTGTACGATAAAAATACAAACTATATCACAAATATATACAAATATATCCTACTCTGCGACAAATATTATCATAATCATATAATATCTATCAATTATAAACTAAAAAATTAAAGGTTAATATATAGTAAAACAAATTATTTGCTAGAAATAAAGAACATACAAAGACAAAGAAATCAATGCATGCGTGCGTTTAATGAAGATTGAAAACACGTCGTAAAGTATTAACGATCTTTGCTAGTGATTGCTAATGTGTTACATGGTTAGATCACTTTAGTTTAATTTGTCCATCAACTAGCACCACCACATATACTTTTTATACATATTCAACTCATTTAATCATTACCTAATCTAATGCAAATGTGACAATATCTCGACAGCTTACTTCCTTGTCGATTAAATGTTAATATATACGGATATTTATTTTGCTCTCATATTTTTTATTTTTTATTTTTTTAAAAAACAACTTATCAGACTCAATAAGGATATTTATACACCACTCTTCCTTTGACCGTATTTTGTGAATTATATATAAGGCAAGACATATTCATGTGAAATTTTGTTGAAATCGTCTCAATAAGTATTATCACAATTTAGAACTTTTATAATTTTTACTTATAGAGTAATAAAGTTATTAATGGTTAAAATTGTACATCGACAAGTGTGATAAAAGAAACAGGCTAAGTAAAAAAGAACGGAGAAAATATTATTTATGAAATTACATTGACCTTATTCACACTAATTTTAATTTATGTTTCTTAAAATAAGTGGGAAAAAGCTGAACATAATCGAGCCTATACAAGATTTTAGAATAAGGGACAAGGTAAGACTATTTACACAAAGTATACTATTAACCCTATATCAAATCTCAGAAGTCGATCTTTTAAAGCAAAATACTCACCGGCCAATCGAGAAAAAGATAATATAGTGAGATAATTGATAGGGAAGGTCCCAAAGATATTGCTTGCATGTATATTCTTTTCTATATAATGCATTTATGCACTCCTTATTAAAAATGATTGGTAATAAAAACCCAAAAAGTGTACATAAAGCTAATTTTTTCCCGTCTTAATTGGGTAATTAACTTGATCTAACACCATCTTTACAAGAAACAAACAAAAGAAACAACCTTCATTAAAACTAAAAACATGCTTTTTCCCTGGTACAATGCATCATATATGGTGCACTAAATCTTTTACTTAAGTGCACAGTAATTCTTCTAGTTGTTTGTGCATAAATAACCTTCTAATTAATAATTAATCAAGAACACATTGACAATTAAGATGATTAATGCCCTACTTAGTGTTTTGTTGCCCTCCTTTTATTTGCTAATAGGGCCCAATCAATGATGTAAATTGCGCTCCTAAATGCAAACTTTCCGTTAATTTGTTGAACTTGTAATCGAGATGTTTGACATACATACTAGTAGAATTAAAGATGATAGAATTTTGCCCTACAAATTAAATAAAATTTATATTATGGCAAAAAGAGTATGCATAATCTAATATTTTTGGAATAATAAAAGACAATGAGTACAAAACCACTTTCTTATATTGTCTACTCGTTTTCATAAATAGTGAAATAGCTTTTTAATTTTAGGTTTTACATAAGTGTACAAGAAGAAAAAAAATATGTACACTAAATAAAAATCTTAAAAAAAAAATTAAAAAGAAAGATAGATGATAGCTAGAAATTTTCCCTACAAATAAAGTTTGATGGCAAAAGGTGTACCCATAATTCAATAATTGAGCAAGAAAAGACAATTTGAGCACAAATCACTTTCTAATATTGTCTACTCATCTTAATTTTATATTTTATAAAAGTATTATCTTAATTTTTTATTTATTTATTTATTTATTTATTTTATATTACTTATATTTCTTTTACCTTCTACGGTAGATAATATTGCCTACTGAAAAATTTGCATATATAATATTCAAGAGAACATATATATTTTTCATATAGCAACTTTATGGATCATTTTTTTGTCAACTAAATTTCTGTTAGCTTAATTACTTGTAAATAAAGTTACACAATTTTTCCATTAAAAAAAAAGAAAAAGAAAAAAGTTACCCAATTCTTAAATTAAACTTCAATATTTCACTTAAATGAAGAGTGGATATAACATAATTAAGCCATATATTATTTAACTCATTTAATTTTCATTTATATCAGAAAAAATAAACGTCAATTAATTCAAATAACCTCATTTTGAGCCTTTTCAAACTAAAACAATAAATCTATATAAACTACCGTACTCATGTTTAATCTATAGATATAAGACAAGCTAATTATTTTCTTAAAAAGTGTTCATTTTAAGTTCATGCAAATAAGATCAAATTAATAGAATTCACCTTCACACTTTTCACATGAATATTACTCTATAAAATATAAATGTACGTACTATATCTCCATGCAATACAAAATAATGCTTTCTACAGCTCTACAAGCCTATAAGGCTATAATGTACTCCGTAATAATACTTCATACAAAAAAATCAATCGAATACGGAGTACGTACGTACAAGGTACAAGGTAAAAGTGTATAATACGAAGAAAGTTGATCTCAAAACATCCAAATTGAAGTTCAACTGTTTTACTGTAAATCAGTAAAAATATAACAGTTGTAGCAAGTACCAACGTGTACTAGAATAACATGGTTTGGTTTGAGTATTAATATACAAACAGTTCACGAATTCAAGGATATGTCAGAGTCAAAATCTTGTTAACCGATAAAGTTGGTCAAGTACATGTCTTTCTCTTTTTAGATGCTTCTAATTATTTAATATAATACCTATTTTTTTTCCTTAATTCTTTGCTTAGCTATATTAGATAGCCACGGGTGTCACCAAAGGACAAGAAAAAGCAATTTGAAAACATTATAATTATCACTAAAACACAAAATTAATAATATATTTAGATATTTTATACTATTGGCTAGTTATATATATATATATATATATATATATATATATATATATATATATATATATATATATATATATATATATATATATATATATATATATATATATATATATATATATATATATATATATATATAGATTTGGATTTAAGTTCATAATAAGAATTTGAATGTACACCAACCATTGGCATTCATTGATGCGTCAGATGGCATGCACCTTATAATTATTATTGATGGATAATAAAAATATAAATATGAAAAGTGTATTAAAAAATTTTAAATAGACATCAAAGGGAGAGGATTATAATGATTAGATAGTGCTAAATATTTTATGAATTAAGCAAATTGTTGACACCAATTTCAAGTTCAAAATATATTAGATTATTTACTAATGTCTGACGACAAGAGAATTATCTGGCTAGATGTACTAACAAATTAAATAAGAAGGATCATTTTTAATAATTATTATGGAGACCATTTTTCCAAATGATCCATGATGTGTCAGAAAAAATTCATATCACAAGTTAAGAATGAAAGTTTTACAGCATGTAAAAGTGTAATGTAATATTAGAAAAAGCAAAGATTCAACATAATAAGTTAATACAGATTACTTGTATTGAGTTTTCTTTGTAATTTATTTTGATTTGTCTAAACAAATCTGATCTAAATTTATCTTAATTTAAACATTTAAATTTTGTTTCCCTTTTTCTGATTTCAATGATATACAAAAATAAAAGTCGGTTAACATACAAAGATAGGACTCATAGGAGTAATAAACAATATAAATATGCTTCCTTAAAAAAAAAAAAACAATATAAATATGCTATGCTACTCTTAAGAGTATTGATTAATACAAATCTTCTATATTACTCCATCCATATTTACTCAACTTAAATATTAAAATAATTTAACTGGATATAGAAACAGTTTTTTTTATTTATTTATTTATTTTTTTTATTTTTATTTTATTGATAATGATAATATTCATGTATAGAGATTAGAGAATCTATTAATATATGTATAATTATATATTGAATTAAGGATGTATTCTCTTATCAGAAAAAGAAAAATAAAAATAAAAAAGCCTAACTTAAGAAAAATTAATGAATTGTCCTATGTTATAGACATTTTTTTTTTTCATAATTTCAGTTCATTTATTAGTTAGCTATATAAAGTTTTATTTACAACTCGATTCATCTTTATCAAGTTTAATTTATCTATATTTAAGTTTATTTCAATAATTCAATTCAGCTCAACTTCATTAAATTTAGTTTAACTCAATTCTTTTACTACTAAATAACAAAACCTAATTTAACTTATTTCAACATGTACCAATTAGATTGTCCATATTGACAGGCAATTGGGAAAACACGAAAAGAAAATGGAATAAAAAGGCCCACGTGTGGAAAAGAAAAATTGGATAGATTATGAAATTATGACATTCAATCTTTTACAATTAAGTGAAGTTGTAATTCATTTATATTTATTTTATTCAATAAAAATGCTTTTTAGTCATAAACTTTGCAAAACTTGGGATGCCTTTTTCTTTGCATTCCGTGTGGGCGCCTTACTATGTTCATTGAAATTCGAGCCAATTTCTCCAAACTTAAGCCTACCATTTACTTCTTCTCACTTCCTCTTTTCTTATGCAAAGCACGCTCTCTTAAAAGAGAGTGAAAACAGCTAAATTTTATTACAATTTTCATTTTATTTTTTATTTGGGAATCCTATGCTTTCTTATGTCAATTTTTCATCTATCTTATCAAATAAAATTCACTTAAAAAATCTAATTTTTATTGGTGAAAAAGTTTTGATTTGAGTTATGTTAGATTCCTACACCATCATCACTATCTAATGGTAACTGTTCCCTACTTTACCATCTTTTTGGTTTTTGTAATTTGGAGTTTACAACTTACAATGTAGATTATGCTCTCTACTAACCAACCAACCAAACATACTAGGACACAATAGATTTCCAAATGTCATCAATCACAATATTTATGATATTAATCATTTTTAACATCTTGCCTAAGTAAATTATCTAAATTTGAACTAATATGGGTTGATTTAATGGGAGTCATTTGTCATCTTCTTTTCGCATTCATATAATTTTCCCTAAAAATCATCCAAAATCGAATTAGTGCTAGTAGACAGTTAATGGAAGTTCTTATCATCTTCTTTTTAGTGTATTGTCGTTTTGATATTGTAATTGTCAAAGTTTTGTTTTACACCACAAGTTTATTAGATATTAATTTGCATATTTCCATTGATTATATGAGTTATCTAATGTGGTGCCTTTTGAAAACTACTAAAATATAAAGTGACTAAATTGAAAGCAATATTGATAATCTTTTATCATATATATACTTGTATTGATTAAGAATTTAAGAAATATTCCTAGCTAGCTAATCAAATCATTTTTTTTGGATAAAAGTAGAAAAAAAAAAACAATAATATTAAGGATAAAATTCAAAGAATCACACGAACATTAATAATTTGAACATCCTTAATCTATCCACGTTCCATTCACCTAACGCTAATTCCGGTTAAAGCGAGACAAATATGTAAATGAACAAAGGCAACATTTTATTTATAATAATAATAATAATAATAATAATAATAATAATAATAATAATAATAATAATAATAATAATAATTTTCAGGGTCTTATCATGAAAGCAAATAAAATGATGCAAGCAAAGTCTATAACATAGTAAAAATGGTAGACATACAGAAAGTAAAGAACAGATAACAAAAAGACTCAAAGCAAAATACCAAATATAACTAAAATGGTCAGATTTCATTCAACACCTTTCAATAAAAAAATATCATGTGCTCTTACAAGAGCTCATACACTCTAAGGGCCCTGGTTTTGGGCATGCCTATGAATAGACTCCACTTTTTTTTCTTTCTGTATTATATCAGCATCAGAAATATATATGAATGAAAAAAAAAATAAAGAGGGAATTTACAGAGCAGCTTGGTCAAAAGTTTCATAACAACAAACAACTAGGCCTAGCCTCTGCTTCCTCCCAAACATAAAATAATACTTGGTAATTCTTATGTTTTTTTTGTTTTATGGCATGCACTTTGAGGAAGTAATTAGAGAAGATAAACGAACAACAAACTTTGCCAAAAAATTTAAGACCTATTGGTTACTACGTAGTCTCATCCGTATTTCTTACATGTGTTTAGTTTGACATAATTGTTTATCTACTTTACTACTCTAATTAGTTTCTCAAAGTGCGTGTTATAAGACAGTGTTAGAGAAAAAAAAACGAGAAAATTAAAAAAAATTAAGGGTTGGTCCATTACTCAATTTGTACAGTGTATTAGTTATGTCTTTCCCTTTTCATCTTTGCCAATTTGCAAGAGAAGGGGGGTAGCAATTGATGGACTATCCCAAATTATATGGGGCATGACCCTGATGCATAGAGGCCATACCCTCCTCAGCTTTTGAAACACTGACAAAATTATAGCTTAGGCCTTAAGGGGGGTTAAGGGTATCTATTTTATATCTTTATAATATATGGTGCTACCATAATAAGGTCCCATATGAAAAAAATAAATAGTTATTATTAGCATAAAATACAAAAATAAGATGTGTAATCATATAAAATATCTTTAAAAAGGACAAGAATAATACACTATGTACTAATCCTTATAGTATATGGTGTGATCAGTATTATTTAATTTAGGAGAATATAGTATGTATGTATATATATTATATATGTGTGATTGTTTATAAAGATTATGTAATATAATCACATGACATGATCAAGAAGGGAGGCCAAACTTGGCCATCCCCATAATCTAATCATTCTCTTTCTGAATGTATAATCTAGCATTATCCTCAAGCAGCATCCATCATGTCATGTTTGTGGAAGCAGGGCTCACAAAAGAGACGTTGAGGGGGGATCACTTATCATTCATTTTGAAAACAACGATCACAAAAATACTTTCATATGTTCTTTCTATTCAAATACATTGAAAGTCTACATATGTTTGTACAATCATGTCATATCCTTACAAAAATAATAACGTGACAACTAATTCTGGCCGAAAAGAATAAAATATAAATCGTTGCATGGCCATCTAGTAGCATCCTATAAACTACAAATCATAAAATTGAATTGGGATGAGGGTGAGGCGCTTATGCAGAATCAATGGAAGATCAAAAGTGCAAGTAAATGGAATACAAGTAATAATTTACCAACATTCAAACCAAAACATGTTTTAATGATCAAGAAGGGTAAATAAAACAACTTAACTAAAAATTAATCATATTTAGAGGCTCCAAGTTAAATGATTACCTTCCTTAATTGTAATACTTTGACTGAAATTTGAACAGCAAATTTGTCAATTTTAGGAAGTAAAAGATCCTTACATCATGACTACTGTGTTTACCGTTTAAGGATAAAATTTGATTTTGATATAAACAATATTAAACATTTTTAACCAAACAGCTTTAACACCTGATAATGATTTTCTCCAAAGCTCTAAAACAGGATTGCTATGACAACGCTTGATGAAAGATGCTACTAATGAGTGTTAATCTGTACTTATGAAATACAAAAGTAGCATTTATAAACAGAAACTGCAGAATCACATTACAATCACTAGTTACAACAGCTGAATGGTGGAACCACAAAGGTTCAGCTGTAGTAAGCAGTCTTAGAACTTGACCTGTCAAAGCGGTCGGCTAGATTGGATTCCCGTTGGTTAAATTTATGTTATCTACCTATACTAATATATTAAAATGTGTTATCGAGTAAATTTAGTTGCCATGTGGTATCATCCCCTAATTCCGAATCATGCATCTATATTTAAAAAATTAGATATATGATCATTATAGATCAGGTTCCGCACATGCAATCTCTAAATTTGAATAAAAAAAATAGAATAACTATTGAATATGTAATTGTATGTTATCTCATTTCCAAACTAAGTATAACAACTTCAATAATTGAAAGAAATAGATACATACATCAATGTTGCTCATAAGATCAGACTATTTTCCGTCCAATAACTTGGTATATCGCCCGAGATCAAAAGCTAGTTTAGGGATAAAACTGTGTTCAAGAATTTAAATTTTCAGATAGGTTTCAGGTCTAGATAACACTTCATTATATTTTGAAATTAGTTATAGTTTGGGGGCCATAGTATCAAGAATGACAAAATTCCCAAATTTTTGACACCAGTTTGGCTAGCAATTATGGCCCAGCCCATTAGACTGAGTTCCAGTTGCAATTCTACTTTCTACCCCAACAAATCAAAAGTGTGTCAACTAGTCCATAGAATCTCATGGAACTTTAGGCCTTTGAAGTTTGAATTACTAAAATTGTCTGTTGAATGTTTCCATAAAATCTACTGTTGAAACCCATTGTAGCCCACTTATAAGTGTTCCACATTGGAGAAAAAGAAGAGATGATTTCACTTTATAAAGTAGAGGAGTACCTCCTACTATTGCCAATTGGTTTTAGTATGGAAGCTCCAAAGCCTTGTTTGTGGATCAAACTCTCCTCCTCCTTGTTCGTGTTGCCCAGACCCATTTCATATTGTTTCGAAATTTAGCACCTACTCTTGTATCACTCAAGAACATCCTCTGCATTTGTGATTTTATGATAGTGAATTTAATCCATTAAGTGTTTCCCACAAGTTATGTTACTCGGACTTTAATTCATCTCAAGCATCTCATGCCGGATCATATATAGTCTGGCACGTATGATAGACTAAACCTAGCAATTGGGGCTTGGGCGCAAACCAGTGTTCTAGTAACATTATTCTAGCTTATTCCGAAGAATGGATCTTCTCAAGCTATAGGCTAAGTTAGTGTTTCAGTCGCTCAACAACCATTACTAGACTACTATGAAAAATTGACAGCAAATAATTACATGCTTCAGATGTTTAAGTAGGATCATAATGTTGCAAAATTTAGAGATGAGACACCATTTCATCTGTAATCTGTTCATTTGTATCGAATTGTGGTTGCTGCTTAATATTGTGAGTGATTAGACTTGCAAATGTGCAGGACGATTGTTCTAAATAAACTACAGCCAGAAACCCCATGATCTACCCTCCATTGCACCAAAAAGAGTTGATGCTAACTTCCCTTATTCAACAATTTGCATCAGACTTCATACCAGCTGTCTTTGTATCCGTTTTCCACAATAGGAAGTTTTCCATTATTCTAAATAAACTACAGCCAGAAACCCCAACTTACGATTCTCAGGTTAAGCTACATTCAACATAATCCAGTTGCTACAAGTCCATCAAACACGCAATACAAAAGCTCATCTTCCATATACAAGGAGTAGAGAAAACTTTCCACTATTGACTTCTAAATAAACTACAGCCAGAAACTCCCACTAACGATTCTTAAGATAAGCTACACTCAATGATTTGCAGTTTCTGCAAAGTCTCCAACAACCATGAAACACACATACGTATGATCATTCATGTTATGGTTCGATGTTGCAAAGGTGCATAACTCACAATAGGTTGTACAGGAAATGAACTATACCTTTGTGATATTCTAGATTGCTAGTTTTGATGATATAGAGAAACAATTTTAAATAGCAATACAATTTCATTAGTCATTTGGCAATCTACCAACCAAAAACAAAAGGACAGTCTAAAATTTTAAATAATGCTTAAAGCTAATGCCTTAATTCCCACACTAAGTAAAAATCTTACACTGATTCAATAGAGCAATTTCTTCAAAAACATGTTTAAAAGGCAAAGGTGGCTGAAATTTTATTAACTCAAACCAAGCTCTACCATTTCAATAATACAAAGTAACATATACGAACCAATTAGTAGCTGGTTGTATACCATGGTAATGGGAATGAAAGTAAGTGTGATTTGACAAGCAAGGTAATATCCTAATGTCCATTGTAATCTCATTCCAAAACTTGTGTATTCTTCATAAATGTCTATTGCCACACAGCATTCTTATAAATTTGGAGTGAAATAGCATTACCATGGTAGTAGACATTGTTATTCTTACAAATATATACTCTATCCATTACATTATCGCGCCATTTATTACCACTTACCAAACGAGACTTAGCCATGTAGGGGGGTAATGAGTTCAACCAAAGATACTCATAGTTCATCAAAGTACAACCCAATTTTAAAACCCATCATCCAACATATCAAAATTAAAATTTGCATTAAACAATCAAGAAAACCAAACCGATTGCACATTAAACAACATATTTAGACCAAATTGATCCATATATACCAAAATCTATTCAAATTTCTTTCAATTCACAACAAAATTACAGTATATTTGCTAACAATTAACCAGTAAAACATGATATAAAACCTCCAAAATCAAAAAATTTACATACCTCCTCATTTCCCTGAATCAGTCCAATGAATACAAAGCAATCAAAACCCTTTAGTACCAGTTTCTTTAAGAACAACAGGCTTCTGAGCCTTAGAAAGACAATACTTAGCAATTTCCCTAAATTTAGGAACACTCCTTAAATCAACTTTAGTCCCATCTTTTAAGGTAATAATAATATCACCCCATTCCCCAATAAACCTAGGAACAACCTGAACATCCTTAATCACATTATAAGAGAAATCACTCCTATCATCTCCAGTTAACCCAGAAATTACAGTTACCCTTAAATTTGTAAACCTGTACCTCAGAAAAAAATGCCCTTGAAACTGCTGCTACTGTTAAGGGAAGCCAAAACAGAGTAAAACCCAGAACAAGATTTGCGAGTAAGTCACCATAGTGAGCACCTCCATCAAAAAAGATGGTTTCTTGGGTGGTTTTTGAGGTGGGGTCAGTAATGGGTTTATTGGTTGGAGAGGAGGAGACTTGGATTCGGGTTTTGGGCCGGGTCATGGGCCGGGTTGAGAGGGAAGTGGGTTTTGAAGGAAGAGGAAGAAGGTGGTGGTGTTTGGTGGTTGAGGGAGGAGAGAGAGAGGCGGTGGTTGCGGCGGAGATTGACATGGTTTTGGTGGGTTTTCAGTGAAGGAAGGAAGTGGATGAGGTTGTTAGAGATGTTTTTTCAAGCATTTTTTTTTGTTTTTTTGTGTTTTTTTGTGGATTATGGAGTTTGTAGGAATGAATTGACGTGGCTTGTGATTAACCAATCAACATGAACTTTTAAGGTTTGATTTTATTTTTTTTTTTTTTATTTTTTTTTTTTGACTTAGGGCCTGTTCTCTTACGTTGAAATTTAGTCCAGTTCAATTCAGTTCAGCTCAGCTCAGTCCAGTTTAGTTCAGTTCAACTCCTAATTTCCTTCTCTTATAAAATATCCAGTTCAGTTCAGTTCAGCTGAGTTCAGTTCAGTTCAGCTGAGTTCAGTCAATGAGAACAGACCCTTATTCTTCTAGTAAGGTTTTATTCTATTAGCTTAATTTCAATTCAGTTCAAATTAGTTTAGCTACAATCAGTTCAGTCCAATTCTGTAAATCAGAATAGGCCTTAAATTTCGGTTTATCTCCTTTGATAAGCGAAATATGCCAATTAAAAAGTAAATTTGTACTATTTGTGATAAAACGGTAAACACCACTAATTCTTTTACTTGGTATTAGTATCATTGTTACTTCTTTTTTTGTACTACGTAAATAAGGTTATAAGGGAAGAAAAAGAGGATATATTGTGAAACCCTTTGCATGAGGGGAATTCCTAATGCGTTTGAAGAAAGGATAGGAATTTAAAAAGAGTTATTATAGGACTAATGTACATACTATCAATAACTAAATGACATACATTAGCAACTCAGTCTGCCGCTTTATTTGCCTCTAGATAAATATGTCGGATGCTTCACTTGTTGAATTTGCTAAGGAGGTAGTGTATGTCTATAATGATATGCTCAATCAACCATGGAATTGATCAAGTACCTATAATGAAGTTGATGACTATATATGTAGCTAGCAGATTATCACCTTTGATGTAAATGTTCCTGCTCCCTTTCTCAAAAGCTAGAAGAATGTCTTTAGTGAAGTAGAGTAGCTTCTGCTATGACAACTTTGGTATTACTAGATTGAAGGTGCACGCTGGTCCGTCTCAGTGTTGTCTTTGATGATGATTTCCGATGCTACAAAGTTGTTGAGAATTGAACTGAACTGTTGAAGTTGAGTTTGAATGAGTTGTCCTAGTGATGTATCATTTTTACTTTGCTAATTAATTACGGAGTATAAGTTACCCACTTAATATACATGGTATTACTACTCGTATTATATATATATTCTTCATATGTTCTAATTTCATGGTAATAAACTTGGCTTTTCTCGCATTTTCCTATCTATACCTTTTTTTAACTCCGTATTTTTTTTATTTTTTTTTTTGTTTTTTAACGCAATGGATCGGTGATTTTATTAATCTATGGACAATTTGTATGCCATAATAAAACATGGGATCTTTCTTGTCCACAATAACAAACGAAGAAACCTGACAGATTATGATTTTTCCAATTTGCTAAACTCTGAACAATACTAATCTATTACAATGATGGGTTACAACTTACAAGTCCTACAACATTATCATCTCTTTGACATGAGACCAAATAATCAAATGAAGTACAAAAAGTACTACGATGTAGTCTGTATGATACACATATCTTTAAGAATAGTGTCAAGTTCGGAAAAGAAGGTTGTAGCTTGCTTTGTTGAGCCAAGAAAATAAACGACCACTATAGAATTTTCAAAGAAAATAGGACATGTGAAATTGTAGTTGGCAAGTAATTATCCAAACAATTATTGTTATGAACAATTCAAAAGCCCAACACTAATTTCAACGCCAATATCAGACTGCACGTTTAATAAATGGCCCAGTTATGTAATAAGCCAAACCTAGCCAATGTTTATTTCAAGCCCAACTAATTACACAAAATCCAGACAAATCTAGCTCTTACTAAACTTATTTATCAAGAGGAAATGAACAATTTATAGTATTCTTCCAACCTCATTAACTTGTATCGACATTTATTATCTTGTGCTTCTTCCTCCTTCCTCTTAGTGTGGACGTGTGGTAAAAGAGGCTCATAAAAGTAAGATAATTTAGACAACATTCGATATTCGATTACATGTCTTTTAACGACTTAGCTTTGTACTTTCCCTATTTTTTAAAAAAAATCTCGCAACACTTTTACATTTAATGAATAAACACATTAGTTAAGCCATATAACTGATTTGGACTATTATGTAACTAACATTTCTATTGAACAACTCGTTATGAAAATGCTTGAGTTTAACTAACAACTTGTAGTACATGGTGCATTTAAACTATACTTGAAAAAACATGTTTATCTTCACAACTCAATGTGAAAATGCTTGAGTTTAACTTACAACTCCTAGTACATGGTGCATTTAAACAACTTACTATGAAGGCTAAGCTGTCTCTAATCTTTCTTGAGTTTAACACAATTATTAATTTATTAGAGTTGAACATTATTTAAACTTTCAGTCCATTTAAAGTTTAGAGTTTCATTTTAACCGTGTAATGCGTGTATATTATTTATTTTTGTTAAATAAAAACTTTTTTATTTTATTTTTTTAATATTTTATTATTGTATGAAGATTAATAAGAACTCATTAAAACAAAAAAAGTATGTAGAGGGACTCAAGGGAGTACTTAGGCCCCGTTCTTTAGAGCTGCTCTGCTGAAATCTGCTCTGCCCAGAAGCTCAAAAGTACAAGACCTATTGATTTTTGGATATTCTAAAGTGGGAGGTATTTAATACATAGTTTTTTTTTTTTTTTTTTAAGATAAAAGTATGTTTGGGTTACACTTAACCACCCCTGATGAAAAGGATGGAATTAATATTTTACAAGAGTTGAGTATGATATGTTCTAGAAACGAGAAGAAATGATCATATTCTTTTGGCTTACTGCACCAATAAAGATTATCAGGGAGTAATCATTTGGTTAAAGTTATTGGCACAAACTTCTATATATATGTTTGCTCTAATCATACCTATTACATACGGATTTAGATAACTTTGACTTCATTAGCGTAACAACTTAATAAGAAAATGGATTAATTAATTAACATTTCAATTAATTAAACCGTTGACACAAACTTACCTGAGATCTCAACTAACAACCATGATTGGCAGTAACTTTGCCCACCAATTACTATAGATTCTTAGTAAATCTACTGTAACAAAATGTAAGAAATAACAATAAATCCATAAGAATTGGAGTAATCTAACTTTAATTTTAGATCTTGGATTCTTGGCTACTTTACATATTAATATGTTTTGAAAATAGGTTTCAAATTTGGATTTTTTTTTTTTTTAATATTTTGTCGTACACGGAAAAACACATTGATTTTATACATGAGATATCATGTCGTTTTATCGCTTAGATTCGACTTAAATTACATATGGGTAGTAATTATACCTTTACAGAGTCAAGCTACGTAGAGTTTGACAGACTAATTTTATACTATATAATACGCCTGTTTATAAAAAATCAAAACAATAAAGAAAATGTTAGGAAAAAAAAAAAAAAAGCTAGATATTACTTCGTGGAGCTTCCATGTTCTTGCAAGCCCAGGTGCCTACCACATGCTATTGTTGATTATAAAATTTGAATGATCCATCAACATGCCAGGATTTGTTTCCTAGAATATTTGCAAAAATCTTCAATTAAATCCATACTAATCTTCATTAGGTAATTAATTAATTCCAATTATACCACTAACCACGTTGCCACTTATAGGGCATCTGGATTTATTTTTTAAATATTTTTTTTACTTAATCTTTCACTACTTTATGTATGTCGATCAATTCAAAATTAATATTATATAGTAATAAAAAATTACACTATTAAGATCATGTTGTTTGACATCTAAATGAACACTCAAAATGCCAAAATTTCCATCCATCTTCCTGCTAATTAAGAAGTTAATCTTTGTACTTTTGCACATGATCCCATGTTTTATTCTCAATTAACTAATGCCCAAAAAACTTGGCCTATTATTGAGTAGAACACTTACTTGATTAATGTGCCCTTATATTTGGGGAATGATCTTACAATGGTTGTATTAATTAGTAGAACATCTTCAATCTAGTTATCTGCCTAAGACAGGTAGCACTTCCAATTATAAAATCTTTATACTACTTTCGTCAATTATTATGTGCAACAAAGGAATATTTTATGTCTTACAAATAATACCCCTTTGTTGTACATAATAATTAACGAAGATAGTATAAAAATTATTCGGTTACCTCTCAATTATTAAATTATGATACGCCATAATATGCTTTGGTCCGTCAATAGATGAAACTATTTTACTTTTTTATTTTAATTTCAAACTGTGAAAACGAGTTTATATATAGCTAAGACCAATATATTTAGAAAAATAGCTAATATGATTATGGAACAAAATAAAAATAAGATCAAAGGGGAAAAAAATACAAATTTTATTAAGGGCTAATTAGTGTTGTATTATTATTATTTTTCATTTGAATTGCAAATAGAGAGGATTCGGGTGAACAGTACATAACGAATTAAAGATATATATAGCTTTCTAACAAGTTGTGTAGTACTTTATGTACAAGGCAGGGTTATGTAAAAGGAGAAATGATGGGCATGTCTTAACACTTTTGAATAATTTGTTAATGTTAGATACATTCTACTAAATATAAATTACTCCGTAGATGAATTTATATGAGTAACTAGACCATACACGTTGAATTTTCGTGCACTAACAAGTGGATTATGTAAGAATTTGTAAGAATTACAGACAATCGCGTATTAGATCATTTATATGGATTAAGATTGATGTATTATATTGTCGTTTCCTAACTATTATGCACAAAGATATTGTAATACAACAATGTACGTGGAGGTGGCTATATACCTTCGATTAGGCTCTTAAACAAGAGAAGATGAGAGCTCCGTCCCTTAAATCGTGTCATTTTGTGTAGAGCTCCCTTAGCAAGAGAGGTTGTTCAAGGCATGTGATATGTTTTGATAATTAGTTGGAGATTCAATTTTTTTAGAAAAAATAATAAGAATTTTACCACAATATATCCATACATGTGTGATGTCTTTGTAAATATAACTTAACAAAATTATAAGACTACTTTAATTTAAAAAAAATGTAAATAATATAGCAATTTATGTAGAATTTTATTCATAATTAATGTATCTATATGATCTTGATCAAATCCATACAACATACAAAAACTTGTTTAAACAAATTCAATATGATTTAAGTTTTGAAATATGTATTAACTTGACTTATATAGTTTATGCAAAATTGAAACTAACTTACAAGAGTAGACTTGCAATCATTTCAAGTGAGAAATTAAAAAGTTTGATTCATAAATATTATTATTCTCCCAAAAAATTCAATCAATATATATATCCAAATAGAGTATGGCCCATATGTTTATACATAAAATTATGAAATTCTAACATTGCTTGATTTCCTCCACATCAAAGGGTTTATATTTTGATCGATCTTGCAAGACTTTGTTGGATGACAAGATTCCTCTTCTTGAATATGGTGGATGACAGTAGGCCCATTTGATTAATTTTTGACATCACCATACTCTAATGAACAGGAATTGCTACAAAGACTTCAGTAAACTTAATTAATCCAAGAGCACCATAATAATAATAATAATAATAATAATAATAATAATAATATAGTACAAAGAACGTACCAATTTATCACATTCTGTTCGATTGATATGTTTATATATATATATATATATAGGGTTGGGATCCGGTGAGAACCACCCTTTATGTGAGAACCTTTATCTATGTGAGAACCAATACTAGCCATTAGATTATATGAAATTCAATGGCCGAGATTAAAAGAGAAAGCTTGTTTAACTGCTTCAACTTTCTCATTGTTTCTCTCCGCAAAACCAAGCTCCATAATTATCAATAGCGACTGATTAATCCATTTGAAGGCTTGACAATTTTGATTTCTTCTTCTTCTTCACAAGTACGAATAACTTCGATTAAAGAATTTGAAGGCTCGATAATTATCAAGGTTTGTTCAACTTTTCAATTTCGATATTACTCCTCTGAAAATTTCGAATTGCATCAATTATTAAGGCACTGTAAGTTGATTTAATTTTGATTTTCGTTGTTGTCTATAATTTAATTTGAATTTTAAATCATGATTGTGCAATTTTGATTGCAAAATTTTGGGTTTCACATTTTTTAATTTCGATTTTAGTATTCTGGAAATTTTTGATATGAATGTTCTTAATTTTGGTTATACGAGATTGACTTTCTAATTTTTGCTCGTTTTTTTTTACTTTGAGTGTTCTCAATTTCATTGTCAGGGTAGAGATTGATCAACTAACTGAACAATTGGTAATTATCAATGAGTATGTTTTGAATATCCTGATAGTGCATACAAGGTGTTTGATAAAATGCTTGTTAGAAAATGCTTGGTAATTATTTGTCGTTTAAGGAATGCTATCATATGGAATTGAACAAGGGACTATTAATGCTGATAAGATGATTACTCGGCTTAAGAAGAATGTAGTTGGTAGAATTAGATGTTTTCCATGTAAAATGAGTGCTAAAAACAGAAGTTAGTTTGATAATATGCGATGTATAAGTTTCTTTAGCTGCTTGTTTTGATAATATGTGATGAGCAATGGTAATAAGTTAGTTGCTCATTTGTCAAATGAGCAAATACTTAGTTGCTAATTTCACAAATGATCATTGAGTTATTTGCTCATTTGACAAATAAGCATTCAATTATTTGCTCATTTGACAAAAGATCAAAGAATTGTTTGCTTATTTCACAAATGAGCATTGAGTTCTTTGGTCTGCTTGCCCATGCACAAGCCCCACCCCCTTCTTCTTGGTCTGATTCCTGCACACCAACCATACTCCCTTCTTCCACTTCCCTCCACAAACCTATCCCCCTTCCCCCTCATCTTTCTGCTTGCGGTTTTGATTTCAGTTCTAATTTTAGATTATGAAATATATTGTGTGTGTGTGTGTGAGAGAGAGAGAGAGTGAGTGTAAGAGTGTAAGTGTAAGTGTGCGAGTTTGCTCCTGGTCGTATACATCTTATTTAAGAATCTGATTTCACTTCTAATTATTGAGAGTGTGTGTAAGTGTGTTTAAAGGGGTGCATAATCACTTGTTACTAATTTACTTTATAATACTTCCTGGTAGTAGTTGTGTTGGGTGAGCATGTGTTGGGTAATTTTTGAGCTATGGTGGCTTTTGTAGTAATAATGGAGGCATTTCAGTTTCTACATGCGATTGTTTTCCTCTGCTTTTATGAGAGAGTGTTGATCTATATCAAAAACCTATTAACTCAAGTGGTAGAGCACTATGCAAATGCATAGATGATGTAGGTTCAAATTCTACATAGGCTGTATTTATAAATAACTATATATAAAAATAAAATAAAAACTTAAAAAAAAACTTGATCATCTCTCCTTTTTTACTCAACTATGCTTTGTTCAATACTTTTCCTTTATATATCCACAAAAGATTAAACCACTCAGAAGAACTAAATTAATATGTATGTATCCCTCAGCTAATTCATAAATAGAAGTTATCACATACGACATTTGCAGTTTTTCAGGTATACAATCTGGCATTATAAGCTGCTTGTAGCTTTATCAAACGCTAAAGAACCCTATTAGCCTGCAATCCTGAGCTCTTAAGTAGCTTCTCTTACAGTTTCAAGTGAAGTACTTTTCAAATTATCTACTAATTCCTTTACATGAGCCTCAAATCTTGCAGCAACCCCATTTTGATATTCTTCGAGGAATAAGAGTAGGAACTCCAATCTTGTAACAGGGGATATGCAGCTGAAATTGTAATGTTTAAACATGGCATATCAATTTAAAACCTTACTCAAATTCTCAAAACCACCCATTATTTTTCTCTAATATCCCCAAATATACCCCTTTTAGGTTTCTGAGTTTCTAGACCAATTGAGTGTAGTTTGCTCATTTCTTTGCTCACACTACAAACTTGTGTCTCCACATTACATAGTAAATGAACCTACGTGGGATTCGAACCCACATCTTTTGTGCATTTGCACAATGCTTTACCCTTGAGCTAGTAGGCTAACGTATTTAAAACATTCAAACACACTCACAAATGAGCATTAATTTGACAAAATGAGCAAGAATCATTTGCTCATTTGACAAATGAGCATTAAATAGTTTACTCATTTGACAAATGAGCATTGAATTTTTTTGCTCATTTGATAAATGAGGAAAAATTATTTGCACATTTTTGCTCATTTGATAGATGAGCAAAAAATTATTTGCTCATTTGATAAATGAGCAAAAAATTATATGCTCATTTAACAAATGAACAAATTTTTTTTACTAGTATTTACTTTCATTAAGCTGACACCTACCTATACATCTGATGCTACACAAAAAATGAAAACAATGTTTTTCTACAGTGTAGTCCAGCCTTTGCCATTTAGGTAGTAACTACTACAATACACCCTATAGTGCCTCCCTTCAAGCTAATAATATTGGCAATTCATTGTTCTTTATTAAGCCAACAATAAGGTAATTAAAACTTGATTTATAAAGACAAATAAATGAAGAAGCACATATACACATACTTTGACCATTTACCTCTTCAGATACATGGACTTCATCATCTAATTCACTAAGTAAGTTAATATTTTCTTTTTGAGTGTTAAAATGATGAGACATTTCATGGGCTTCTTCTAAATCAATAAGCTCCTCACTTCCACCTCTTCAAGGTTCCTGAGAAATTCATCAGCAAGTAGCCCTCTTTTGAAGAACCTACAGCAAGCCCACTAGTAATTGTCTCTGATCTATTCTCCCCATATGAGGCGAGTTCTAGCGTGATTTTAGCTTGAACTTTCAGTTGATGTAAATTAGTGCATTCACTACCTTCTCTCAATTGATTTAAATCAGTAGATGGACCGACATCAACATTTCCTTCAACATCACTTTGTTCACAAGTCCCAGCAAGGATCTCGTTTGCAGACTCATCCTGTTGAGCATCATTTAGGATCTCATTTGCAAGCTCATTTTTTTAATTGAGCACCATCAAGGACCTCAATCTGAGGACCATTTGGTACATTCATTGCCCTCATTTGTGCTGTTAGCTTGAGTTTGATTGTCTCTAAAACTATGAGGACTGTTCTCCAAAGAACTACCAGGCAAATCACTTGCTTCCAACTATTATAGAGCAAAACTGAAGCAACATATTATAAATAATAGCAAAATAAGAGTTCCAACTAGTAGCAATTTCATAAATACGACTCTCATTAGCACAATAATAAGCACAACTAGTTGAAGCAAAACCTGTGAAGAGGATCTGTATTTATGAAGCACTAGTTGGAGCAAAACTGGTTGTAGAAGTCTCATTAGAAAAATAAGACTTTCCAAGTGTACAAAGTTCCCGAAAACAAAAGTCGATAATCTCTAAATATCGTTTTAACACTTGATAAACATAATACTTTTAAGACTAATTGGTTTACTTTTACTAATTTTCTATCTACTTTTAGAAAATACAAAAAGCAATAACTGTTCAACTTAAATCAATTTGTAAGCAAGATATATAGATAATTCCGAAAGCAATTGATCATGGATGGGGATAATAAGATAGTATATAGTAACATACTTCCCTAATACTGGACTTATATTATGACATTCACCTCAATCTTAAGGTACATAGCTCATAATCACTAATATAAGCCCACAATCAACTGGATTTTATATACTAACTTGAACATAATCGCAATGTTTACGTATGAACAAATTATAGCAAAATTCAGAATTTTTTTTTTTTTTGTTTTTTTTTTTCTATAAAAAAATCAATTTCAATCACATACCTTGAATTTTGCGAAACTACAATTTCTTACAACCTCAACTTTAACAACTTCAATTTCAACAATTTAACCTGAAAAACACTCAAATTAGTTAGTAATTGTATAAAAAACAGTTCAAACACTACATTATTTAATGCTCATTTAAATGAACAAATAATTGTTTGCTCATTTGATAAATGAGCAAAAAATCATTTGCTCATATCTCGCAGCACGGACTTTACATCAAGAAGTTTTGCAGGCTTCCTGATAGCATGAACAGCAAAAGACCTCATCAAATTACAATGTCAAGTAGAATAGCTGAAGAAATCATGCTAATTTTCTAAGCAATTATTTAACAGTCTCGCAATTTGAAATAATTGCAATAATAGTATAAATTCCATTCAATATATGGTATATCAATAAGTGGTATGGTATACACCAATTGGTTTGACCAATCCTACCTATGCTGCCTCTTCTTTAATCTTTACCAAGGTTGAAACAGCAGCAACAATATGTTTAAAGAAATCCAATACCAATTTTTTCACCAAAATGTTATTATGAGACATAGTCATTGACTACTTCAATGAGATTAAACGCAGCCACCCAACTGCAAAGAAAAATAAAAGGAGGGCAAAAGAGAACGCAAAGTAGTTAGGAAAACATGAAGTTGAGATTTCAAAGAGTTTAGGAGGGAAGGGGAGTTAAAAGATAAAAAGGTTTCATTTCAGAACAACATGTTGTACCAGTATAGCTTCCATCTCAGCACTTGATACTGGTGTTCGCTTGGGCTGGTCAGAAGCCTTCCCAGAGGCAGACAAGGAGTTGCTGGAAGCTGACCTTGATAGGAACGCCTTCAAAGCATCATCTATTGATGGGGAAGAAGATTCGGGCAAAGAGGAAAGGTAAAAAAAAAAGGGGGGGGGGCAGATGAGATAAGTAAGGAGTTGAAAATTAACACAGTAATAATCACCCAAAATGTTAAAGTCAGCCATTAAACTAGATATAAGTAGTCAAACCTCAAAATTTTCTAAAACAGAAGACCATTGCTTAGCACAGCTTTTTCAAACAATATCAATGGGAACAAGGTAGACAGCCTTAGATTAGATTTTAGTACTAAAATTTAATTATAAAAAGAGGCTAGAAGCCTAGAACGCATTTCTAGCAAGAAAGCAAGCACTAATCAAAGAATCATTTTCAATATCATATTATTGAGATCAATAATAGCAAGTCAGAAACTTGTATTCAGAGAGTAAAGGCGATAATAGTAAATGTGACTACAGTGAGTAATGTAAATACGGAGTAATATTTATAAATGCGGGGATTACGAGTTTAAATATCACAAAGCCGTCCTAACATCAAAATTCTACTCAAATTATGACTCCTTTTATAGCACACTCATTGAATATTTAACAAAGCAGACCTCCCATTGTCTCCCCCAACCTGATATCTACTGCATTACATTTAGATTTTCACTTAGACATTTTATCGAACAGTTTACGTGCATCCTCAATTCTTGTTGCAAATTTTTCGAATTAGAATTCATAAGTAAAACAGGGGTTTAACTGTTTGGACCTTGAATGTTCGAAGGAAGCTTTATACTAGCTTTAACAGCACTCACAACCAAACCAAAACTACAACATAATCGCAACAAAATCGAGCAAAAATCGCAACAAAACCACAAATTAATTTCGAAAATACATAACCAAAATAAGAATATATGTTAAAACCTAAATTCAGGCAAAATAAACTAAAATGAACTTGATAATTACTCAATAAATGAAAATAAAACTAAAATCAACAAAAAAAAAAAAAAAAACTAAAACATAATCGACACAAAGTAACCTAAAATTAGTGAGATGAAATCAGCACAAATAAAACGAAAATCAAAATGAAGATAAACAATGAATGTAACCTAAAAATTAATTGGAAAACAGCAAAAAATAAACAATAAACTTACATTGACGAACAATTGATGAAGATTGGAGAAGTTGTGATGAGATTTCAGAGAGAAAGAAAGAAGAAAACCGAATGAAATTGAATGAGGAGAGAGAAATTGTGCGTGAAAGAGGAAGGAGGAGGGAGAAAAAATGCAGAAAGTGTTCTGAAATAAAATGGTTTTGTTTAAACCGGGATTGTATTGTGACCGTTGGATGCAATTGATCCAATGGTTATAATGAGTTCTCACATATAATAGTGTTCTCACATAAGAGGTGTGGTCTCATATGATCCTATTTCTCTCCCTCTCTCTCTCTCTCTCTCTCTCTCTCTATATATATATATATATATATATATATATATATATATATATATATATATATATATATAATACAAGTATTGTGTACTGTTAAATTGCTATAACAAAGTTTAGGTAGACTCTATTTATTTCACTTTATTTTTACTTAGCTTATATCTAAGAAGATATGATAATGTAAATTTAGGGGGTAATATAAGTTTGTGGTTTGGCTAATTAATTTAATAAGTTTAGGTTTATAAGTTTAGACTTCTATTCTACCCCACCATATCTTTAAATTAGGTAATTTACGTAATAATAAGATCAAAGATTTGTTTAGAACTAATAAGCCTAATGAGTTTAAATCAGGTGATCGACAATATATATACATTCGATTAATTGAACTCACATAATAATTGACGCACGTGACTTTTTTTTTTTCTCAACTTTGAATTTTAGTATCTTTGATTGTGTATTAGTATAAATGAATAAATACTTGAAATTGTAATACGGAGTAATATACATTATCCAACAAAAACTAATTAACATTTTTTTATATATATAATAGCAAAAAAAATATGGACAAAGTTATGAAAAAAAAGTCATGCATGTCTATTATTATGGAATGAAGGTAGTACAATGTTTAAGTTATTGTAAAAAGCAAGATGATTGATATTTATTACTTTCTCCGTTTTTTTAGTTACATCATTTGATTTTCACGGAAACCTCGACAATTTTTAGAGTAGAGTGAGATAGAGTGAGAGAAAAAATATAGGCCTATGTGATAGGAGAGATATAGAGAGAACTACTAAACTAGTTAATTTAAAGAAAAATGATACATATAAATTGAAACTTCCTTATTTAAAAAATACTCGTAATACATTTAAAAATAAACAGAGATACAGATGAAGAGTAACCTAGATGAATATTCTCGAATCACCTAACAATTTTTGTACAATGTTAACAATTTTTTAATAATTGTAGTATTGATTATACACTTTGTACAATACACACGTTATATATATATACAAAGTGTATTTCTGTATATACACCCTAATATTTCACTTCACTATAGAAAAACTCAAAAATAAAAAAAGCTTTCATTGTCAAAATAAAGAGAGCCAACGTCCTAATCACGAAAGCGACTATTTCCCACTCTCCGTCTGTTTTCTTCCCCCTGATTTTTTCGCCATCCTTCTTCTTGTCGTTTTCCTTCCTTGGAATGTGTGCTTGATACTCTTTTTTATTTTTATTTTTTAAAAAAAAATCCAATTTCTCTTTTTAAAAAATTAATTTTTCAAAAAAAAAAAAAAAGAATTTACTACTCGTAGTACAATTTTTTTTATTTATTTTTTATTTTTTTATTTATTCACTAACTTCAAGTAGATTTTATTCACGCTCTCCTATGACCATAAAAAGGTTAATTACATGAAGAAAACATGCAGTGATTGATGCAATCATCATTTTTTATCATTACCTACTTTTTTGCCACCTTATAAAAGTTACTCCGTTTTGGGTAATGAGTATGGCCAATGCAAATTATTAAATTATATAAATTCCATTTTTATTAAAACTTACAACAACTCTAATATTTAAAGGTGAATAATTTGACCATCATATTCTAATCTTGTCCAATATGCAATCCATTCAAATTGAACTTTTAAAGTATGATGATGAAGATGATGAATTAATGATTGTTTTAGGGTTAATGAAATTAAATATAATACTATGTAACATCATTCAATATTATACAATTTATTGATGGATTGAAGACTTTAACAAGATTTGTATGTATGAAATGGATTGAGTTAAATTAATCGGTCAATAATAAGTTTGAAGTTAGTTAACCCTATTTTATATCGACAAAAGTTATTTCGTCAAAAATGAACTTTATTGTGTGTACGAAATAGTCTAGTTCAAACTTATATGTAATGATATGATTCAAAATAATTTGAACAATATAAATCCTTGTGATTGTAGTTTTGTGATCTGAAATAGTTAAAAGTTATAGGAAACATGTTACAACAATCCTATTATATATTTATAATTGTTATGAAGATATAAACAACAGTAAGTTAGAGTGATGAACATTTAACGACTATATGTGAGACACTGAGATATAAAGGAATGATCTTGGTTTCCTAATCAAGCCCTTCTCCTTTCATGAGAAAGAAAGGAGAAGAGAAATTAACATTCTAATCAAGGCTAACGTTGGTTAAATAGCTTGTGATTTGGGATAGTCATTAAATTTATTTTGCATAACCAAGTTGAATTTCTAACTTATCATATTAAATATGGCAACACAACATATTTGTCTCTTGGACATACATCATTGTAGTCTTGGATATATATGCTAGTGAATAATTCACCATATATGTGAGAAAGACCTTCATTATTATATATAAATTAAAATTAACTTATCTTCATATTCGCTTAATACTAGTATTTTAATTTATACATAATTAAATAAAAATGAAACCTTTGTTGCAAATAGGCAACTAGAGATGGTGGAGGTGGAAAATGTAGGAGAGATCAAAATTTATATGTACATAAATAAATAAATAAAAAATCTACAAATTTGATTTATGATTTAGAAGCACATACCCTTATTACTTTCTTCTAAGAGATCTAAAGTAACAAAAAGTAGCCATTTAACATGATATTTTGAATAATATACACCAAAAATAAAAGTACCCATTAAATAAAAGAAGAAAAAAAAGGAGAAATGAAACTACCATGTCAAATTTTAGTAACTTAATTATTCTTGTGAGATCATAAACCAAAATATTTGCTCCCAAACAAAAGGGAAAAAAAAAATCATAATTAAAAATAAAAGAACACTTAATTAAAATTTTGTTGGTCAATCCAAGGCCAAAACCCAGTTTGATCATCAATGCCACAAAACATGCTAGTAAAGGTCTCTTCTTTGACTGAGGGTGGTTGTTGTTGTGGGCTTTGGAAGAGTACTTGGGCCACAGGAGGCCCATTGGGCCTCATCGAGGACGGTGGGAAGAAGGTTCTTCCAGAGGCGGTGGCGGCCGAGGCGGCGGCAGCCGTGGTAGTTGGATTATGGGCTGAAAGATCAAGTGTACTTTCAATTGTTGTTGTAGGATTTCTTGAAATATCCAACTTTATATCAGAACTATTTTCACTCCTATTGCTACTTGATCCTTCTGTCTCCTTGTTCAAGTTGATTGACTCTGTTGGCTCTCTATTTTTTAGCGCCAATATCTACGCATTTGCAAATTACATGAAATTATTTACAAATTATAATATACATTTCACAAACAAACTAAATCATAATAGATGGAAAATGTAATGTAGATTTTTGTAAACCAGTAAAGACATTTATTAAATATAACCATTAATTATAACAAATTGAAGATTTTTTTTTTTTCTTCAAATCCCCTTTTCATATATACAGTAATAACATGATCAATCAATCTACATAATCCCAAAAGTGACCCATAAAATAAAGAAAAGGTGACAAAGAAAGAAATAATGATGATATACAATCTTTATATAAAAAAAAAAGCAATAAATAAAAAGAAAATTAAATTATTGAATTAAAAGAAGAAGCACAATTAAGTTTCCCATTATCAAAACACTTGATTGAAATCCAAATAATAAAAAAAATTACCTCAGATTGGAGTTTCTGATTTTGAGCAAGAAGAAGATCATTATCAGCTTTAAGAGCATCAAATTGTCTCTTAAGAAGATCATAATCTTTCTCTAATTGCTTAGTCTTCCACCTTGCTCTTCTATTTTGAAACCAAATAGCAATTTGTCTTGGTTGTAATCCAAGTGCTTTAGCTAATTGTATTTTTCTTTCAGGTTCTAATTTATTACCCAATTCAAAATTCTTTTCAAGGGTTTTCACTTGTTCCATATTTAATCTCCTTTTTTTCTCCCCTGCTCCTCCTAATTGTGACCCATCATCTGATAGTTCATCCTCTCCTACATTGTTATTATTGTGGTGGTGTTGGTTGTGATGGTTGTTGTTTCCGTTTCCGTCTTCGTTGTTGCACATATCGATCCCCGTAAATGACATCGATCTCTTCCCTAACATTGGTGCAATCCCTCCTACACCACATAAAAATTTTCATTTCACAAAAGTCAATTGTTATGTTACACCAAAGATCGGGATTCTCTCCAGTATGTAACCGGAGAGAATCCTCGAAAACAATACTGATAGAATACATAAATCAATACTGTGTCTCAAGCATCAGCTTAAGCTTTTGGCTGAGGCAGCAGAATTAGTTGATATACTCTATCAGATGCATCAAGTGGATAGATAGACAGATAGATAGATAAATAGATAAAATTATCGATAATACTTAAAAGAGAGAGTATATAAACCATGATGAAAGTCTTGAGGAAGGATAGAGGAGAGAGAAGGAGGAGGATGATTGTCATTATCATTTTGAGCTTGAAGCATGAAATTAGCTGGGAAGAAAGCCATCCCAGTACAAGTAGTACTCATGACCTACACCGGACTTCGCTCGGCCGCCAGGCTATCTAAACCTGATATTGTAGACACCTAATTGTGGCTCCAAGAATTAAGCTCGGCTAAACTTATAATCTTATCTTCATGTCGAACAAAATAATCGTAGCAAAGGTATGGAGAAGCTAGCTTATTTTAGCTTAGCTCTACTATACTTGGAAGAGAGAGAATTTGGTGTATGCAATGATAAAATTATAATGCTAAGTTTTTATTTATTTATTTTTGTTAGGAATAATAAAAAATAAAAATGGAGACTATATACTATACAAGGTTATTTTTTAGAAAATATGGTACACTGTTTGTTAATATGATGGATGGTTTATATACCTTACTAGCTTGCTCTTCATAAGATGAGCTTTTTTTTTTTTTTTTTTTTTTTTTTTTTTTTTTGGGAAGAGAGAGAAAAGGTGGCCACTTTATGGTGGCTTCATAGTAGAATCCTTTTTATATTTGATAAGGTTTTATTTATTTAATTTTATTACAAACTTGGGAATATGCTTATTGATTAATTAATTAAATTTTGCATCCGTATAAACAAATTAAATTACTAGTAGTAGTACGTTAATTGGGTTGATTTCAACGTAGAATGTCCTGATCTTATATATGTAGAATTTGTCAACTGTTTTGTGGGCGAATGTATTTATTTTAAAACTATTTTTACTAATTAGCTAGATAGTAAATTATTTTAGTAATATTACTTTGAGATTGAGGTAACTAATTTTTTTTTCGCCTTTAAGCATAAGTAATTATTACGGGCATTTTACAATAAGTTACGACTGTTAAATCATCTTACATATTAAAAACTAGCTATTGGATATATATAGGTGTCATTTGTTTCATTTTCCAAAAATAATAGCTAGTCGGTCGACATATTATTATATTGAAATCTTGCATAAACAATTAAACAATAGATCTTCTATCAAACTGACGAAATTGTATGTAGATGAAATGCCTTAATATTTCATTAGTTTTGGTGGTGTACTTACTACTCACTAGTTGATTCATTTATTACAAAACAAGTTTATAGAGTAACAACATAACTTCATTCATAATTTTTGTAATAATGTTTTCAAATAAACTATTCATAATTACAAAATTTCACTCACTGCCTCCGATCCATTTATTTATTAGCTCTATAAGAAAATGACATATTATTTTAGAAAGTGTGTAAAAAAAGTAGAGCTTCAAAAGTTTTTATTAGTGTTTTTAGGTCTATCTTATATATATGTTGAAGCTTATAGGTTTTGATGATGATGAACTTAAACTAAAGCAAACTCAACTAAAGGTTTACAAGTGTTTAAGTACAGGAGAAATTGACCTTGGTGGTGGAAGAGCATCTTGTATTATGAAGACTTGAAGAATCCTTAGTTAAAAAGTTAATCAATAGAAGAAGAGTTCTCTAACAAGAACTAAACTCTTTAATAGGAATGTTCCCTAACAGGAACTTGAAGGTTGTAAGCTGAAGACAAGGAACTTAGGCTGCGAAGTTCCAGTTGAGAACTGGAGACCAAGTGACAGCAGGAACTTTTTCCTGGCCTGCGTGAAGCCCAAGATATTCAGAATTACAGAAGCGCGGCATTGAGATATTAATTTAGTTAAGATTTTATCTTCTAGATTTATTGTTAAATATATTAATAAGATATGCATGAAATCTATTAGAGACGTGACAAGATAATTTGGCAAAAAGATAAAATTGAAAAATATAAAAAGATAGATTTTGGAAAAAGATTTTGTTTTAATTTATTTTCCTAAAATCAGTAAAAACGATATCATACTTTTCCTCATATCTTCTTGTATTTTTCGGAAAGGATTTTTCTTCAATAAAATGATTTACCAAAATCATATTTTGAGATAAGGAAAGTTAACATCTTTATCTTTTGAAAACCTACTTGCTATACAAGTTACACTTGTATAAATAGTAGAGACGGAATTGCTTTAGTTTTTGTAAGTTTATGCGTGAAGAAAATCTTGTGAGCTTTATCAAAGTGTAAGTTTGCCAAACTTTATCTTGTCATATTAGTTTCGGGTTTTATGCATAGCTTGCCTAACATATTCTAGACATTATATTTTCTGTATTTGATTGGGTTGTTGGGTGTGAGTGTATGAGTCTGATAATTGCATACAGGAGAAACTACCTTGCAATTAAAGGTTGTATTGGTACTGTGAGAGTATGAGTGAATTCAAGTCAGGGGATTTGAATTGGTTAGGATTGAGTCTTACCGTGTTGCAAGTTCTAGTTGGAACTAGTATATAAAGGTCTGGTTTATAATAGGTTTGTAATTTTATCATTGCCCTTGTTTGTGTGTTGAAATCCCTTAGAAGGGTCGAGGTTTTACTTCCAGTTGGGCCCTGGAAGGTTTCCTCGTAAAATCGTGTGTGCACTGTCAAGTTCCTTTTATATTCTGTTTTAAATTTGCAAAAGTAGTCACTAGGAACTTAACTACAATTCACCCCCCCTCTTGTAGTGTTCATTTCAACTAACAATATATATAAAAAATTATTAATAAAGGAATGAAACAAGTAATAATTTGAGACATATAAAAAAAAAAAATTAAAATGGAATAAGTAATTTAAGAAGGAGATATAATTACTATCATACCTACGTACGTTCAAATAAAAATTATGGAGTATGATACAATTATAAATTTTGCCATGAGTAAAATATGCTGATTATTGTGTCAAAAAAATATGCTGATTATTAACTTAGGCAATAATACTTCAGAAAAGTACAGCAATTAACAAAGCTTAATGGGTAGAACATTACTTACTTGTTACTTGAGTAATAAACTAAAACATTAAAGTTGATGTAAAGTCAACAACTAGGAATTATTTAGTGATTAATGCTAATTAATGATTAATGATTCAAAGAAGATTATGGGTATTCACATTTCCAACTCTTAAAACAGATGCAAAGTCTATATCTTCTTTCCCAAGGACAGTTGTACACAAAACATAAACAAGTAGTGTATGAGATGGGAGAAGACAATTTTGTTAATTAACGGGTGTTAAAGGTAATTAAGAGAATAATTATATGTGAAAGCAAACACTTTTAATTACAGAGTACTAATTTTTTTTGCCATTCATTTGTCAATACATAAAACAAATAACATGATCTAAACCTTTAATTATATCGCAGTGAGCCCTTCAAAATGAGGATTACTTAAGATCGAGGGTTATATATAGAGTATGATATGTGTGTTTACTCCTTCTGTTCTTTTAAGTTCTATCTATTAAATGGTCACTTTAACTTAAATTCTATAAAAAAAATATTCCCCTTTTACCACCTTATTATTTGTTCATTTGGGATATTTTGTTTTTTAAACTCTCTTCAACAATTATATTTAAATATATATAAAAAATTAAAAAAAAATAAAAAGAAGAAGAAAAAAAAGAAAGAAAGAAACATTCATGGACACACTGCACACACATTCTCTTATCTTTGTTGATATTTGTGTTTGCAAGATTCAAGGGAGTAGTTTTTTTTTTGTAAAAAAAAAATAAATAAATAAAAAAAAAAACAACTAAATAAAACATAATAATTGATGAAAGGACTAAGGAAATTTTGCTCGTTACAGTTTAGAGGTTGAGGTTCTAACCATCAACTTAATTAAAATTTTACTTCATAGTCTGGTTGATTTGATCATTTGACATGTTATAAAGAACTAGCTTGACTAGTAGGTTACGATTCAGGAGTTCAACCCTTTCACCCTTCCTTATAGAACATATAGCCCTAAGTATACGTTTAAGCTTTAAGGTCCCTATTGCAACTACACTTCGTGCCTATAGGGCTTTTATGTGATGGAGCATAATAGAGGATAAAATCAATAATGGAGTTCTAACTATTAACTTAATTAAGCCTTTAGTGAGTTGGTTCTTTAACAATCACTATTAACGTAGTACTCGTATTAGATACTATTCAGGACTTCAAGTCACATCATGATGAATAGTCTTTACAAAAATGTTGTAAGTTACACCCTTTGCAAACATTGCATAGGTGCACATACACTCTTATCACATTTGTCCAAGTTTTGATTGATATTTTTACTAGTAAAACTAGCAATTTTTTTTTGATGCAAAGTAAAACTAGCAATTACGGTCAAATATATTAGATTAACTTCAAAAAATTATGATATACTTTCATTTTGGGCCAATAAAATCCATCAACATTCAGCAAGAGGTATTAATATTCAATAGTAAGCAAAAATATTGAAGATGTTGTATAATATACAGAATGAACTTTCAGAGATAAAGGGAGTAAGTCACAAACTAACTTACAAAGTAGCACATATATATTCATTGATGAAATTTCCAAATATTAAGGGTCTGTTCTTCAGATTATTTTCAGTTCACTTCAGTTCAGTTCTTAATTTCCTTATCTCATAATATATTCAGTTCACTTCAGTTCAGCTCCAATAAGTTCACTTCAGTTTAGCTCAGATCAGTCAATTAGAACATGCCTTAATTATAATTATATATTAAACCAAGATGATTAATATGTGAAAGCTTATACTAGTAGTAACTTGAGAGAAAAGAGAAATGAGTTGGCTAAAATTGTTTTATAGCAAAAACAAAAGAAGCAAGAGGGAGAAAGAAAGAAGAGGAGGAGAGAGAAAGAGGAGAAATCTAGGGGAAGAGGGTGAGGGGGGGGGGGGGGATGGGGCCTAAGAGAGGGGCAGAGTTTGCTACCTAACCCACCAACAAGTAATGTGAATATCAGGACCCCTACCCATCAACCCCAACCCCAACCCCTCTTTCCCATCACCCATTTTTATCTTTTCTTTCCTCTGCTTTTGCCCCTGCCCCCTTTGCCCTTACCCTGCCCTCTTCAACTAACTAGTCTTAATAACATACATATAGAGTTGTGTATTGTACTATTGTTGTATCATGTTTGGTTTTTTTTGCTTATGTGTATGTGTGTGTGTGATTGCTATGTTTTCCCCTTGCTCTTGACTTCTATTCTTACTCAAATTCTATTAATTTCTTGCTCTATGTCTCTAATTTTAAGATGATGATTCCCCTTAGGATGATTATGTGTACTAATTTGTGGGTAACATAATAGGGTTAATCACTAATCATTTGAAAGGGCATGTGTTTATGAAAAACGTCACATGATTCTATCTAATTTGACAAATCTTCTTATCTGTCTTGGAAATTATTGCCAGTTGTTACTATTTAAAAGTTTTCGCGTTCATTTAGGTGTTTAATCAATATGGGTGCAAAATAAATTATTTAGTGTACACAATCATTCGTATCAACAAAAAATGTTCATAGATGAGCGTAGCTAACAAATTAGGCAACAAACAAAAGGGAAAATACACCTATACATCTTTGATAAACTAACCAAACTATATTTATCTACTGGAGGAAAGAAAATAAGGATGTGATAAACTTTTCATATCATATCATATCGAGTGCATAATTAATATACAATTACCTTGACACGACTCAAAATAGGATTCTCATTCTATCGACCCTTACCAAGTAACAACCCTCTACATCTCCTACCAATATCGCCAACACCCACACATGCATCGTATCTTCCGGGCTAAACCCGTATTCGACATAAAAAAAAAAAAAGAGCACTCGCCTGTATCATAATATAGACGTATGTTGAACCATACATCAAACCCTCCATGTACGTATGTACAAGCTAAGGGCCCTAGTTTTTTCTAGTGACATTGCTTTAAAAGAAAAAATAAATAAAAACCACAACTTTAAAATGGAAAGACTAGACCTTTAATCGAAAATGAATGTTTGAGATCAAGGGTTCAGCTTGTTGGTTGAAAAGCACAAGGACAAGGAAAATTGTTGTCACTAGTTAGCTTGGGACACTATATAGTAATGAAATGGTCATTGTCATATTAGTCAATATCATAAAGTTTGATCATCAAAATTATGCTTAAGTGTAACTAGCTAGTACATGAATTTAAAAAAGTGGTACTAACTCTTTTAGATGAATCATAATAATTCACATAAAAGTTGTGCACCATTATAACACTAGATGTACCAAATCATATCCATAATATTGTATCACAAAGAATAACATATATACGGATTGATTGATATGGCCTAACCACCTTTAGCTTGATTGCCTTTCTACCTAGACTGCCCAATCATGCACATAAAATGGGGACTACATAAGTTCTAAATCTAATTTTTTAAATTATTAGGTATCAAATGCAACTTTTAGTAAAAAATTTGTGCAAAAATAATAATTATCCATGATGAGCAATCTTGAGAATCAAGTTAATAGTTTGTATTTTATTGCCGATTGTCATTTAGATACATATCCTATAATCTCTTTATTTTATATATATCGTTATTTTTGTCAATGTTTCTTAAAGCATATGAAACTGTCTTTATGGTCATATTGTAAAACAATATGTAAATAGGAAGAATGAATCACACATTAATCTTATATGATACTCACCCTCATACCAATGTGTCAAATTCTAAGCCATGAAATAAATAAGCATCGCAACATGGATACAAAATTTATAGTTAAGCTATTTGGTCCATCTCGAATTTTTAAAATTTAATCCGTCACTAGCTATCCATGTTTATAAGTATGTCTTTTTTTTTTCAAGATGAGAAATTTCGGGTAGAACAAGTTGATTCAAATTTTAATTTTTTTCAAACAAAGTGATGCTAAAAATTAATTAATATGACTGGCCGAAATGGCGGAAGAAACAAACAGCAAATAGGACCCATAATAATAAGGGAATTAAGGGTCAAGAAAGTGGACCAAAAGAAGGGTAAATTAGAATTAAAGGCTCCTATTTCACACTGAATCTTGTTGATTTCTCAACAGTTTTCTGATTTGATAAGTCCATCATCAACTGACTGGATGCGCTGAATTATCAGATTGTGACGTGAGTATAAGCCAATACCGTTTGGGACCATATCATTTCAATCTCTCGCTTGTGTTTTGTTTCATACTTCTACTCTTTTTCAAATCAATTTGACACGTTTTGATTTTTTACACTATTTTTCATATACGATATATTTTGGTATTATGATGAAGTACGGTATAATTAAATATCATTAGTATTTCGTATTGTCATTGTTATTGGATTAATTAATATGAAACACGCAAATTCAAGATGTAATTTCTTTGAAGTTTTTTTCTAACAAGTAGATACTGGTGATAATGTGATATAAATAGTCAAAGTTGTCGATTATTTATTTGATTTATCTATTAATTGTATTTTAATATATTATTGCACTTCTTTATTATACAATCCATAAGTTTAATTAAGGTTTATTTTAGGTTCTTATTAGTGGGTCTACATACTAAGTACTCTTAGTTTGATATAACTAAAAGAAGAAAGAACAAATAAGAGAATGATTACACCTTTATAGAGACATATCAAAACGCATTACACTAAATTAACAAAGTTAAGAGTCCCAATACATAGGATGATTAGCCAAGCTTTCGCATGAGAATGTTAACCATGATGCCAAGTACTATTAAAGCATTTGTACTCATATACAAAAGTGCTACAAAGCATGATATTTTATGATTTATTTAAGATAATGGTAAATTAGGTTCAAACTAACACATAATTTTCTATCATGAGTGTCAATTAGTTAAATTTTAAACCTTTTGAATATTAAATGTAAACAAGTGTACAAGTTCACGCTAATAGTGATGTTATTCATCCTTCAAACAAAAAAGATGTAAGATTAGACATAATACTATTCTCATATGTCACTTAAGGGTTTAGTATAACATATAGTGTACGTTTTACTGTGAAGAAAATTGAACATACACTTATATGCGTCCAAAAATAATAATAAAAAGTTAACATCAAGCATAGTAATATTATTGTATATTAAAAACCAATAATATGAAGACTGAAGAGGATAGGCACAAAAAAAAGAGCAACTTGATCTTCCAACATTTTGATTAGTTAATTTATCTTCGATATTTGAGATTAAGACTTAATAGGGGTGTAGACTCGCTTAACCAAATATTAATATAAAAAATCTGATGAAAAGGATGGGTGATTTGAAGGCAAAAATTCTTTATTCAAATTGTATCAAATTTGACCACAAAGAAATCATCTTGAATTTTCTACATTTAATTGTTGATTGGCATGATTACCAAATATGGAAAAGTAAATATTATAAATGTGATATTATTATCCTAGTAGCATAATCATGAGCAAGTAAGGCTATATACATTCTGAAAAAAGCAGAAGATTTAAGGCAGATATAAACATAGGCTAGATTTGAGTTATACTTATATGCAGGATTTGGAAGAGGAGATCTTGAATATTTGATGTATACATGCAATGCATGATGGTAGAGGGTGATATAAATGTGGTTGTCAAGTGTATCTTTTTAGAATATCAAAACCAAAACAGTGTAACAAAAGAGTGTAATCCAATTGAGAAAATTTTTAAAATTTGGGACCCACAAAACACTATTTTCTACTATTGGTGGGGTGTTATGGTTGGGTAGTGGGATCCCACAAGTTAAAAATAAAATATATCTTCCCAAAAAAAAAAAAAAAAAAAAAAAACAAAGACAAAGCAAGTCTCAGTGCCATCACATGACTTTATTAGTTGGAAGCTGTAAGGGTACCCCATAAGAATTGGGTGGAACCATGTTCTTAAGTACTCTCAAGGTCACCCCTCAAAAAAATTAGTTAAAAAAAAATTAACAATAAATCATATTAGTGTTGAGATCGCTTGTTAATACACAACTTATACTATTAGTATTTTTATTGACTTATAAACAATTATACAAATATTTGATAGTTTGAAAGCATATAACAAAAAGTATCATATCCAATTGAATACATCTTGCCATTAATACAATTTATCAAAGTTAATCAAATGAGAGTACATTAATAGTGTGCAATACAAACGTTATTGTCACTACGAAAAACTTAATTAAGAGCTTGTTCGTTATCGTCTTTTATTTTTAATTTTTAGTATTTTAGAAAACTAAAAACCAAAAATAGAAAATAAGAAAAAAGAATTTTTACTTTTTTCTTTTTTTCTAATAACCATTATTTTAATAAGTCAACTAATTTTTTTATTCTTAATACTACGTATAATGAACCATATTTTCCTAAAAAAAAAAAAAGAACCATATGACATTGAAAATAAAATGGAAACTATAATGAACTATTCGAGCTTTTAGGGTTTGTTTTGTTCACCTTATTTTCACTTAATTTATGAATAATAAGTTCAAATAAGTTTAGTCCAGAAAAAATAAGTTCTAGTAAGGGCTACATAAGTACAAATTACAACTAAATAAGTTTTAATAAGTTCAGGTAAGTTTAAGTAGGTTCAGATAAGTTCAAATCAGATCAATAGAACACACTCTTAATTTGATGATTTTTTGTTCTGTTTTCATATTATGTAAAATGACGTGCGATTAAACTAAAAATCTAAGTTGATAGTTTAAACTTTAAAATACCATAATTGATTTTAACACTCGTACTAGTTGTAATATATATATATATATATATATATATATATATATATATATATATATATATATATATATATATATATATATATATTTTGTCATTGTTAAGAGAGTCACAAGGGCGAGTGATGAAAATCAATACTAGAATCACGTTGAACCGTGAAGAGAACTCTAACCATTTGAGTTATCCGGTTATCCCTCACTCTCACTAGTTACAATATACGGAGTTCTACCTTCGTTTCTTATCAAAAGGATATACTACCTCCGTTTCTTTTTAGTTGACACGTATTTCTTTTTAGAAAGTTTTTGTTTAGTTGACACGTTTTCTTTTGGGATAAATTTTTTACCTTGTATTTACAAGCTATCTCACTTGTTTTTTTCATTCTCTCTCACTCTTCTCCTCTCCTTAATATATGTGCCTAAATCAAACGCATCAACTAAATAGAAACGAAGGAAGTAATTTGTAATACATATTTTTTTATTTTGTTACAAATAATAAAAATTTTAAAATATATAAATATATATATATATTTATTTAAAAAAAGGGGAAAGAAGTGAATGTTCCCATCCACATGGCCTCCTAGATGTAGTGTGGTGAGCTAGCTAAGCAGAAGCACAGATCCCCATGTGCCTCTTAACCTTAGCGTCATCCTCTCTCTTTCGATAGTGATTCGTCAACCACTAGTTTATACTAATATAGTACCACTCTACCTTCTTTCTTTTTCCATATCTTTCTTCAATTTCCTATATTTATACCACTACTTTTTTATTTTTTCTTTATTTATTTTGTAATTGATTTATTATGAAAGGCTAGCCAGTCACCAAAGTTTAAGGAAGGAGACCAAATTTAATTTAAACAATTGAGGAGATAATATGTGTTGTTGGAGAGTATATCTCTTCGATATAACATGATCACTAATTTATAACTTGCAAACAAATTTCTTCTGACATCGATTGAAATGCTCTCTACGTCTCTAAATGTTTGCCCACAAGTCATATTTAACTTTACAAGAGAAAAACTTGGTATAACAAAAAGTAATGTGTGTGAGAACTAAGTTATCCCTCTAAAATTTATTATACCTGCAATATGATTTAGGGTCAAATGAAAATTTCTTTAAAATGAGAAGGATTTTATGTGCTTAATTTTTGTACAGAATCTGCACATTTTTTGAACTAAATGTGAAAAGGAGAAAAAAAAAATCATAAGTTAGTAAATTTTATGATTTTCCAGAAAATTCAACTCATTTTAATAAACTTCTCATTGAATTCCAGGTAATATTATTATTTCCAGATAAAAAACAAGGGATATTGAGAATGAGGCCGTAGACAACATAAAATATGAAATTGGTAAGACAACACTTAAAGATCGGAGGAGATGTAAATCAACTTGACTGTGCGCATGTTTAGCATCGTGTGATTTTCATTTATAAGTTCATACAAAATAGTGTACCATTAAAAATGCAGTATAAGATAACTGCATAATAATACGAGCATGAAACATGATTAAAAAGTGTTGGATTCTAATTGATTTATCTTTGAATTGTGTCAATATTGATACATGTGTCTAGGTACAAATCGCGGTAGGGCACTCAAATTAGCATTGGGGTGAGCTATGGGAGTAGGCGAGTGAGCTCGGTACAAAGTACCTCGATGGGACTGAGAGTTGTGTTGTGAGTACTACACGGCGAAACCTAATCAAAAGCCGGGAACATGTTAAGCTATCGGGAAGGGGCAGTCGAAGATGGTGAACAACAATAAGCAACAACGTATGATATATGGTGTTAAGGAGGGGTGGGTTGTGCCATTAGGTAGCTTCATTGTTAGGCGAGTGTACATGTCACTTTTGTTGTATAAAAAAACCATCTATATACATTCTTAATTCCACCAAAACACAATCTATCGCTCGCTAAAACTGTCATTGAGTTACCTTCACAAACATTCATCTCGACATAATACCAAGTATATCAATTGGTCATGCATCTTTAGGCTAATTTCTTCATTTTCATTCATCAACTTAAAATTTATTCTTAAGAAACAATTGAGTTTAACCTGAAAACTGTAGACTAGATCAGACCATTCCTTTTCTTAAACATCATTGTACGAATAGTGTTTAAGACAAATTTCGTAATTTACATTCTCAAGAATAGCATGCAAGAACAAGAAAAAAAAAAGAGAAGAATTAAGACATAACATTACAGAGCCCAAAAAGATACCATGATTCATATAGTGTGTACAAAGCGTAAAAAGTAATACAGATTTACCTTGCTATCACAGCAGGCATCCCCCTAAATATCTAATTGCAAGCAGCTATTCTATAGGATGTGAAAAACGCAGCAAAATTAGTGCTCTAGAAGACCATAGAGCTTAACATCATTTACAAAATTGTATATTTTTTCGCCTATCAGTGGGTTGAGAACATGCCCTTAACCCTTTTTATACGTAAAATTACACGGGGTAGCACAGCTCAGTAGCTCACCTCCTGTATGTAATGTAAGTTCCTATCAACGATAGCCCTATGTATTAACTATAAGTTACAAATGCCAAAACGAGGCTAAAAAATGAATTGAATGATCGTGTTAGATGATAATTGTAGGGCGATAAGCTGCACATGAGTAAGGGGATCACTCCAATGCATTATACCTATAGTTGGCATTTGTGTCAGCTGATAAATCACATACTCTGTTTGTTAGGCTCATTGCAGGTAAACGCTATCACCCAACATGCATGCCAGCTGACTTGAAGCTGCCAGAAATATTAGGCATCTTCAATGTTGCAACAACACCAGCTGTAAGTGCAGCTAAAGAGGCCAAAACAAATGCAGGTACATTTCCTCCACCAAATAAGGCATCCCATGGCCCAGCACCAAGTGATACAATCATCTACAATCAAGCAGACATCCGTTTAGAATATACTCCTAAAAATAACAGCCTCTTTGTTTCCATTACTTTGTTCTCCCTGCAGCCTTTCCCACCTGTTTGATTAAAGCGCCATAGGGCAGCTCTTTTTTAAATTTTATTTTAATATGTTATTATTTTTTATTGTGTGTGTGTATGTGTGTTCTTGGGGAAGAGGGAGGGGGGGGGGAGTGGAGGAGGGGAAAGCAAAAAAAAAAAGACTAAACAAGGTAAAAGACAGCCAAGAAATTTTTTTCCATTCCTATTCATTAATTGTCAGCTTGAAATAGTAGATAATAACACATTTATGAAGGAAGGTTGAACACAGGCTACTTGATTCTTATAATTTGTTTCTTTTTATTTCTCTATTTGCCACAGGTTTGACTGTCTGATCAACTTGCTGTGCTAAGTTTAATAAGATAACTCAAATCCTTGGAGTCTAACAATATTAAATTACTAATTTTAAAAATATATTGTAAAGGTTACACATACTTCATGATTACAAACTATGTTTGCACGAAAAGAGAAGCCGAAATATAGAAATACAATTTCAAAAAATTAGGAAACATGAAAATGCGAAACTAAAACTTTATTTTTGCTGTAATTAACAAATAAATGCAAATAAACTTGATGGCAATATACACTTCTTAAAATCCTGTGATTCTCCATGAAGAGAAACTTATCAGCCATTGCTTAAAATAAAATTTCCAGCCAAGTTTGTAGACACAAAAAATGATATTCATTTTCAGTGATCATAGATTAGAATTAGGATAAGCAATAATTAACAAGGGTGATTATATTTCTAATTTCTCTTATTAACACACATGTGCAAACAAATACTACCTCCATTTCATTAACGGTTTTAACATATCCCCTATTATTTTTATTTTATAATGTTCTAACATCTATGTTACTCGGACTCGGGTACCCATGTCCGATTTGGCTATTTTATGAAAAATTTCCATGATTTGAACTAAAATGAAGTGTCTAAGTGTCCTACCCACGTCCGAGTGTCGAGGGTCCGACACGGTACTGGTAACATAGCTAAACATATCTACTTTATTCCATATTAAATAAACCCCTTTTACTACCTTCTCTTACCCCACAATATTTACGCCTTCCACTCTCTCTTACTTTATTTACCTTTTTCTTACACCCCACCCTCCTTTTTCCCTCACTCTTTTACTATATCTACCTTTTTCTTGCACACCCACCGTTTTTACATTCTTTCCTTTGCCTTAATTCTTGTGCAAACAGTAAATGTTATAAGCATTATGAAAGGGAGTTAGTATAACTACTTTAGGGCTTAGTGCAAAACTAAGCCTATCCATCCAGATAAGTTTCGAATGAAGGAGAAACTAACTAAACAATGCAAATTACCTGAGGGACAACAATTGCAAGATTCAGAACTCCAAGTGCCAATCCTACATAAATATAATTAATTCAGAATGAAAAAGTAGGCATCAAAGCTAATAATTATAACACGAGAGACAACCTGTTAGACATACCTTGACCACCTCCAGAATCGGCAGTCACTGAGGCAGTGACAGAATAGGGTACACTATAAGTTATCTGCCATGTAGGGGAGATTCATAGGAGAGATTATAATACAACATTAGCCAAATAAATACCACTTTTAAAGATGATAAATAAATTTAATTATTCCAGGAAAACTTGGTCTTACAGAGAGAGGGAAACCAAGAATGGCAAATATAACTAGGGCAGCAATCCTGGTTGATGAGTTTTCTCCAATCACATGTTCTACACCTTGGGAGTAACTTTTGAGAGAAACAAAACTGATCACAGCAATGCTAGCCATGCAGATGAATACAATAAAATTGCTCAAAGCCCACACAACTTTAGTCCCCAGATGCCGGCACATGGGTTCGATTAAAAAAGAGCCAACACCAAGGACAACCTACAAAAATGCAAATGACACAAAACTATAAGCTTTCACAATAAAGGGGGTTAAAAAAAAGGGCCAAAACATTATTATTTTCCAATGAATAAACACCAGTAACAATTATCAATGTCACAAAACTGCATTAGCCAGAGAGAGCAAATGTAACATGTTTAGCTCTTACTGAATTTAGAAGCAATCCGACAGCACCTTCTCTGACACCATGATCGTAGGCTTTTACTTTAGAGGCATTTCCAATAGGATCCCCATGATAGACTTCTCTTCCCATCCAATCAGTATCAAAAAGCAAAAATGGAAACCAGGAAACCTGCATAACAGAGTAGAATATATTTATTGCGGAACTCTATGATTAACTGTAAATTAATGTCATTCTATTTCACCCTCACATATTAAACCTACTATACAGGAAAATTATTTAAAGAGAAATAGTGTAAAAAAAAAATAAGAGAACGACTTAAAAAGCCATTTAAAGATAAATAACTTGTCAAAGTTTGTGTTAATAACTTTTGACCCATACTATTATTAAATGGAGGGCTATGTAGATTGGAGGGTATAAAAAAGGGAACAATTCAAGAATGAAATATTGAGAGACTTGTTGTCTTCTTTGTTGCTCTGTATAATTTGATAAAAAAAAAAAAAATAATCGAATTTGACAAGTAAAATATCTGTAACTGTACTTGCCAAAAGAAGTCGACAAGTATTTTGATATTACATGACTTTTGACTTTGATTATTTTTAAATAGAAGGTAAATTTTAAAAGAGACAAACAAGTGGCAACAGCCAACAGAACTAGAAATACTTTTAACAAGGCCACTTTCTCAACCTCATCAAATATAGAAATTGTCTCAAAACACTCCCCCCTCTCCCCCCAAAAAAACAAAAGGAATATAAAAGTAGGGAAAGCATACCCAAGTGAGAGCTGTTACAATAAGCACTGAATGCATTGCAGGTGGTAGATGTCTTAAGCTAGTCAACAACTTCACCATAACAGCCCCAGGTCCGTCATTAAAACCTTTATCATGATTTTCTTCATTCCTTTCAGCATTCTCAGTGTAAGGCAGCGAATTACTATCGTGGGGCTTTGAATTAGAAAGTTCCGTTGACGGTCGTTGAGAGTCATCTAGTAATGGAGCAGAATCTGATAGTCTCTGAGATGGATCTGCATCTAGGGGAACTTCTTCGGCGAAGTAAAGAGTTACAAGCGTACATAACATCAAGAAGACCTGCATTCATCACATATGAAACCTTTGAGTCTGCTTATACCATAGAATAGCAATTATATAAAAAGATCTTTGGCAATTTTCTTAGAATTCTTGCCAATAAGGACTATAAATTGATTGTCAATATAAAGCCAATGCCTTCAATTCTTGTGGAAGCTGGAGGGATATAGATAGGTTTAATATGTAGGCAAAATCATGTCAACAGTAGAGTACATTAACTAAACTTTTCTTCTCTCTCTTGTCCTCTCTTAATTTTCTGTTCTTTACTCCTCCCCTCCTCTAATAGTTATGAATAAAGATAGGGAGAGAGACAGATAAACCAAAAGCATGATATATGCATAACAAAAACAAAAATAAAAACCTATATAGCTCCTGATAAGTTGGTGGATGAGTAACATTCATATGATCTTACAAGTAGTTGTTGGTTGCGATTGCAGTGGTTACCATAGACTACTAGAAGCAGTATCCAACAGGTGCTACATCATGCATCGTGGCTGTCACAAAATAAATGGAAAAAAATTGAAGATTCCACTACATCATTGTAGCTCAAGTGATGTGTTCATTTATGTTTACAAATTAAGCATATTTACTTCTCAACACCTCTATCTTTTCTTTATGAAGAAATTAATGAATCTCAATAAGCAGTTACTAGTTAGACTAGTTACCCAACTAAGACTAAATTTTTGTGTATGAATCTGAGACAATAGAATAGCGACCTTTAACTAATGTCACGTGAATTCCACAAGAATTTGGTCAGACCTATCAGACAAGCAAAGTACATCTTCCAGGACATCATAATAAGCAACAAACAGGGATGAAATCCTCACTCTAAATTCATAAATGAAAAGAGCACCATCAAGACACAGAAAGGAGGTGCAATCAACGAAGTTTATCTCAATGGTTCAACTTTCAAGTAAGAAGACAGTAGGAAACATACTTTCCGGCCCATTGCTTAAGAGAGGATTGCTTGCAGAACTACACAAAGTCACAAACACCATGAAAGACCCTAAAAGGATAGAGAAATTGTAAGGGGATACAAGAGAGGCACAAAGAAATTATAGCGTTGCGGACTTGTGGGTTATGACCCCCCTCCCCCCCCCCCCTCTCTCTTCTTTTAAAAAATAAATAAACTCTCCCGTCCATAACACTTTATAGCAAGCTTCACAAATCTCAACCAGCAAATGCTAAAAGAGATATACCTAGAATTAACCCAAATTCTAGAAAATGGCAGGGAAAATGAGCTGGAGACCTTATTATAAGAGAGTTAGAAAAGGTTAGTCATATTTAAGGGAATAAGAAGATTTCGGCTAAAGGATGTAGGTTAACTGGTAAAGAGTTTATTGCAGTAGAATTCATAGGCAAAATTTTATAAGATTCAATGATTTAATCAGTAAGAATTGATTGCAGTAGCTAATTTAAAGGCGTTGGGCTCAACTCCAGGACATTTCAAGCACGAGAGTAGTAAGGGTTTGTCCCTTGTTTTTATTTATTACTAACAAGACAGGACTACGGGAGGAGAAAAGATGTAGGTGGAGAGTTTATTGTAATAGAGTTCATAGGCAAAATTATATATGATTGAATGGTTCAACCATTAAGAGTTAATTGCAGTAGCTACTTTAGAGGTGTTGGGCTCAACTTCAGAATATTTCAGGCATGAGAGTAGTAACAGTTTGTCCCTTGTTTTTATTCATAATCAACAGGTAAGATGGGAGGAGAAAGGGAGTAATATGGACTTTATGGAGCTGATATATATGATAAATAAGATTTCAGGAGTCAATTTTGAGTAACACATGTATTTAATTGCCTGCTCAATAGTTTAGTGTAGGTCACTGGACGGTTATGAGAAGATAAGATAAAGCATAATTGGGATAATGCAAAGAAGACTGGTATAACTGGGATTATTGTTGTCAAATATATTGTTGTCAAATATAAACAATAAATCCAGGAACAAGCTCAAATACCTATAAGGCTATAAGAAACCATTACGACCTCCAATACGATATTATACCACCATAATATTAGCTTGATTTCCCACTGTTCACCACTACTGAGCCAAATTAAGATACTAACATAAAAAAGAAAATAGCATCACCATACTTGTCTTAATACCCTGCATCATTTATCAAACACAATTCTCAACATATCCTTCACCCCTTCTTCCTTTTCCATAAAGTTTCCCACATGAGACGGTGAAGAAAGGCCTGCCAAATTGATGTCAGCAAGCTCCTAACAATCTAACCTTAACAACACACCATTTTCCTCAGGGGTGTTAATAATAAGGCAATAGGTGCAACCAAAAAAATTATGCAGGATTATCGATGAAGATCTTGGATTAATGGTGGTTGAGTGGTTCACGATTCAGCATCAGCAATAGAGTCCCAGCAGGGAGAAGGAGCTTAGACCTTCCTCTCTTTTTTTTTTTTTTTATTTTTTTTTTTATTATTATTATTATTTTTATTATTATTATTTTTTTTTTATCCTCTCCTCAGTTCATCTGTTCTAAAACTACAGAAGCAACCTTACAGCTTTAAAAAGGATCATGATAGGGTACCTAGTCCTCAGTAAGTTACCCCCAAATATATTGGAATAGTTTCAGTTTCACAAAGTATTGTCATAAACAGAATTCAATCAGCACAATAGCACCAAAATAACTGCCAATCAAAGTAACAATATGTCAATATGATAGCAGCTAACAACAAGAAACTCCCTTACTTATTCACTCAATCAAATAGGTCACAGGAAAAATTGGAAATGGAATGGTTTATGCATGAGTGCATGAGATATTTTGATACATAAAAACCAACATGTCTTCAAGAGTTGTCAAGAAGCAGTGCAAATAGAAAGTTAGAAGTTCTCAGTAATATCATGATGCAAACAACAGTGTTCTATAGGTGATTAACAGCATATAACCCATACATGCATTATTCTCCAACAGGAAATATAAAGACAAATGGATATAGAGGAAAAAGTTACAAGTTTACAGCAGACACAAGCAGATAAGGTAACAAAACTGGCACTGAACAGGCTCACTAAATTAAGCTTGATGCAAGAAGATAAGCTATAATGAATATAATGATAGATTATTTCAACAACAATAACAAAATTAAAAAGAAAGAAAGCAAGAAAGAAAGAAAGAAAGAAAGAAAAGTAAAGATAGATAATGAATTAATCTTGGAAAAACATATTCAAAGTACAAGGACATTCACAGAGAAAACATAACAGCGTGCAGAAATAAGCAATAAGATAAGTAAGAGAACTATAACCTACCACTGCAATCAGAAATGCTGCTTTCAAATTTCCACAAGCTTCACAGCAAGCACGGTTTGTCAGAAAAGGGAACCACCTGCACATAAAGTACCAAAACAAACATAAAAAATAAATATAAGATAAAGTAAATATAATGTGAATAGAGAAGCAACAGTGGCATCTGAACCTCATATATTTACCAGTAAGAGGAATTGGATATTCTCAAAAATCCACACACACAAAATGAGCAAGAAAACTTTTTGAATGAAATCAAGCTAAAGTTTGTTGTTTCTAAACGAAGGAATAGAAGGAATGAGGGAAGAAAAAATGGAATGGAAGAATAAAGAATTTCTCAATAAGAGGGCTTCCCTCATAGTACTGATACTTCCTTGATTTAAAGACAACCTATAATCTCACAAAGAGAGAGAGAGAGAGAGAGAGAGAGAGAGAGAGAGAGAGAGAGAGAGAGAGAGAGAGAGAGAGAGTGAAAAATGTTGCACAAAACATGTAACACAGGTAGTATTTTTGTCATGAACTTTACATTGTCAATATAAAAAACAGTATTCCTCACAAAGTTTTAGAAAAATAATACAATCAAAACCAAACAGTTAAACTAGACAAATGAAAAGTCAGATTAAAAATGCAGCATTCATGACACTCCATTAAAATGATGAGGCATGAGCCATTCATTAGTTGTTTCGATCCATTAAATATCTCTGAGAAAGAAATTCACAAGCCTAAAGTAATTTTGATCCTATTTTGCAAAAACACCCCAAAAAAACAAAACCCTTACTTGTGCCAATTTCCACTAGCACCAGATAAGAACCCCAAGATGTTACCGACAGCCATCCAGGAGGCAAACACGGCATTTGCAGCATTCCGTTGTTCAGGTCCTAAAATCACAAGAACGCTAGTAGTAAACATCATGATGTACATAAGAAACTACACAAAGAGCATGATCACAATAGTAACAAGGAAGTTAATGTGAACTTGTCAAGAGATAAAACATAATCACCTGATAAATCAGCCAAAAGAGCTCGAGCTGGGCCCTGCAAATCAAAATGCTAAGTAACATATAGGTCATAGAAGAAAGAACTAGTCTAATGATCCAAGTTAGATAGCTAACCTGCACAGTATTATTAGCAAGATCCAACATCCAAAAACCAACAACAAATGTGATAGTTGCCATTGTTCGAGTACCTTTGAATGTACTGCCAATGAGTGAATAAAAAGGATTTATAAAAGAAAAAGAAAAGGAAAAAAAATTATGGCAAACAAACAACGATAAATAGTAGCAACCTGCAGTGCTCCTTGGTGTCTCCTAACAAATATCCAATGTCTGCAGAAAAGCCTATTATTATGACCTAAAGTAAATGGCTTAAATTCAGCAGCTAAATAACAATAATCACACAAAGATTTCTTTGAATAACATAAATCTACAAGTGCTCACAGCAGCAGAGATCATGAGGGATCCAGCAAGAATAAAGGGCCGCCTTCTGCCATATTTAGAAGTGCATTTATCACTCCAGATACCAACACATGGTTGAACCTGAACCAAGATAGCATTGGAATTTGGTAAAGACAAGATGCATATCAAATCACAGCTCTTTTGAACACAACCTGAAACTGATCCATGCAGCTAAGCACCAAATTCAAGTATTCAACGTTACTCAAGGCAAAAAAGTAATTATTAGATTTCAGCAAGCTTAGTTCTACTCAATTTATTCATCTCCATCACTACAATACAATCTACAGCAGTATTGCAGACTGATAGTAAGATAGGATCGATGATTGGGGTGTACATTAAGATTGCTTAAAAAAATAAAACGAACTTTAAGGTGCCTCTAGGTGAATAGATGATGAGAGAAAGATCTTGTGTCTACCATACTTCAGTTTCCCAATAACAAAAACTAGAGTATGATGCAAATGCACATGTTAGCCTCATACTAGGATGGCAATTTAGTTTGGAACCGACCCAATCCTAAGAAAAAAAAAAGAGAAAAATTCCAATCCAAATCCGCTAATAAGTACCGTAGTCCAAATCCGAGTCTGCCAAAAAAAGCCCAGCTCTGAATGAGAGGTGGATCAGACTTGGATCTTGTGTAGGGTCTGACCCGAGTGAACCGAGTCGGACCCATTTGAAGATTTGAGTTTTTTTTTGTTACATCTGACTCCATAAACCAATATGAAACAAGAAACCTAAGTATATAAATGCATTCTTTTCCCAAGCAGCCGCCACCCACTTTCTTTGGTTCATCTCCTATTCACCCATGTCATCTATTTCTCTCTCCCTTCTCAGCACCTCATTTTCTTAATTTCTCAGTACAATTCAAGAGAATGAGAATCTCTAGCACTATTTTATTGCTTGACTCTCACTCACACTCCTTTTAAAGAAGAAATTATACACGATCTTCAAAATACAAGAGGTCACCACTACTTAACAATAAAGCTAGTAAAATTGTGATTGGTTTCCTTGAAGAGTTTTTAATGGGAGTTAAGTCATCAATTCATCATCATATTCAAAGGGTTGTTCTTGGCCTTCTTATTGCCTTTTATTTATTTATTTATTTATTTTTTAATTCTTTTGATGTCAAATAATGTCATAATTTGTATTATATTACCCACATTTTTCATTCCTTTGGTAAGGTTCAAGAATAGGGATAGACAACATAATCCTTTTTGGGAGGATGTTTGGAAAGGAGAGCAATCATTTTGTGACTATTATCCAAATTTTTCTGTTTATCGGACCTACAAAACGCTCATGTGTCAGGTTTTTATTACACGATACATGGGAATTACATTTTAGCAAACCGCCATATGTTTACCCCATTTTCAAGAGTTTAAGGAGCTCTTCATTCTAACCTTTTGACTATATAGCTAACGGATGTGGGGGGAATCTAGGTGAGGATGGGAGATTCTTCACGGGATTTTTCTTGTATATTGATCAGATCCTCTCTCATTTGCTCAAATAAACAATCAAGCCATTCTGTTAGCAAATCTCACAGAAGGCGATGAGTCCTCGTGTTGTCTTCCTTCATGCGGACGTTAGCTTCAGGAAGGTTAAGTAGATTCTACTTTTTTATTCGAGCAAAATTATTTTACTAATTATATATTGCAGCTAATGAAACATATATTTTAAAGTAATAATCCATCAATAAACTATATAATCCACTTGCATTATGATTCGGTTAGACAGATTAAGCTAAAAGAATACTCCCTCTATTCCTTTTTTTTTCCCATTGTGTAAATGTGGTTCAAATTTTAAAAACTTTGACTATTAATACCCGTAAATCTATAAGTATATTAGTAAAGGAAAGGAAAAGAAGGGAAAGGAAGAGAAAGTAATTTTATTTTCTGATGTTTGGTAAATGTAAGGAAACGAAGGGAAAGGAAACATCTTTTATCTTTCTATTTCCTCTCAAATTCCTCCAATTTTGGGAGGAAAGGAAAGTGAAATTTCTTGTAAAAACTCTTTCCTTTCACTTCCTTTCCTTTCCTATCAATTCCCAATTCCCATATCATTGATCATATCAAACATGAGAAAATAAAAAAAAAATATATATAATAAAACTCACTTCCTTTCTTTTCTTTTCTATCAAATCCCATCAGCTAACATAGTCATGTTGTATATTTTACTAATATCAATTTTTTATAATTTTACGCACATGAAAACGAAAAATATACGTGTTTTAAGACATGTCTTGAAGATCATGAAAAGTCAAATGGGCCAAAAATATAGGGACAAAGGGAGTACTTCTTAAAGAAATCAATGTAAAGGAGGTTAAACATGCGTGTTAGCTATGGAGTACTATCTATTGGACGAGATCACTATTTAGTTAATCAATTAGTTAACAAATTTTTATTGAAAAAAGGTATTAGTTGGAAAAGCCCCAACTTTAGTAGGTACTCCCTCTGTCCCTATTTTTTTTTCCCATTTGACTTTTCACGGTCTCCAAGATGCGTTTTAAAACGTATATAACTTCATTTCTATACACTAAAAATTATAAAACCATGATATAAATAAAATATATAATGAGATGAATCTAACAAGATCCCTATGTATAAAAAAGCTAAAGGCACACGAAAGCGAGAGGGAATCTGCTGTGTCTAGGTTCGCCAGAGGCACACTATATGGGCTGAAGTTTGCTTCAAGTGCGCCTCATGTGCGCCTCATGTGCTTTTTGTACACCTAACCCAAAACGCTTCGCCCTAACCAAAATAAGCGCTCACCCCTATCGCCTTGCGCCTTAGGCGTGCTATTCAAACACTGCAAGATCCTATATGATTATATTATCAGTTGTTAATTGATGAGAATTTATGGTCAAAATTTTTAAAGTTTGATCCATTTATTTGCAATGGGGCAAACAATGGGGACACAAAGACTAGTAAATCCTCCATATGTAACTTGTATGTGACTACCTTCCACATTGCATTTCAGATTTGTTTCACATATATTCTCAGACCTAAGAAATATACAGTTTCTTATGACAACCAGCACAGTGGAGCAAGCCTATTGCCTAAGCCAATAATATATGAAAATGGTTTGATTAAGAAATATACAGTTTCTTATGACAACCAACATAATGGAGAAAGCTAACAAGGGGGGGGGGGGGAGAGGGGGTTGAAAATACAACATTAAATAGAAAAGGAGCAAGCAAATGAAGATAGATAAGAAACCAATGAAAAGTCTTACAAAACAAGGACTTACCACAAGACCTGTGATAGGGCCACAAAGCCAAATAAATGAAGAAAATGCATGTCCTATTCCAAGAGTCTGCAAAGATAGTAAAACCAGCAGCGTTAATCTAATATTATTTGGCAGATAAATAATAAAGAATAGCACTAATATTAAGCTTAACAATTAATATGAAGCAAAAATACTATAAATCAATAACTCAAACCAAGCCATTAAAAAGGTGCAGGGAAGTCCACATTGTCGCCCCCTAAGGCCCTAGCCAGTGTGAATCGACTCTTACTTAAATGGCCATCAGGTTAAAGACAACATGAAAGAATTTCCCTTTATTTTTTCTTTGTATTTCGACAACCAAAACACTCCCTTGAGTTAATATGATGAAGGATATCTCCCTGTTCCCACCATTGCCTTGAATGATAGACTAAAATTAGCAAAAAAAACGACAAGATTTGAAAACTAAACCCAAACCCGAAATAAAATTAGTGGGCTTGGGTCCAGCATATTGATCCATCTAAGTAAATAAACTAGCATGAAAACTCCATTTAACTAACTGGTTTGGGGTTAGAATTTGAGTTTAAGCTCTCAAACATAAACTTTATCACTACAACGCTACAACAACTTTTTAGATTTTTTCAACAGTCACATGACTCCATATCAATTAGTTTTGAAAGCCAGTCAGCTAGCCCCAATACTTTTAGTCAATACTGTTTCCTTGAAACTTAACACAAAACCGAAAACGCGACATCATAAGAAGGCCAACCAAACAATAAATTGTCTAACCATAATGTTACCCTAACAAAGAGACAACCTTTTTGACAAAGCCATGTGATCCAATTCCACTTTCACCACTTCATTCCTCAATAACCTAATCCAAATCATAATTTCTGAAATTACATCCACAAACCCTAAAAAAATGCGACATCCTCTTTGTTCACGTCACAACTCCTAATCAAACATTCCATAAATCAACTACAATTATCCACTGCAACAGTGCAACACTCCATAATCTCACTACAAAAACACGAAATTTCAATCCCTAACCCTAATTCCACAATCATACAATTCCAATCTCTAATAACAATCATCAATTCACACACAATTATTGAATTAATAACGACAATTAAGAAAAAGACGAACCTGAATGTAAGGAGTAAGAAGAGAAAGCTGAAGCGCCCAACCAAACTGAACACCGGCGGCAACCGTACAACTAAGAATCAATTTCAGCAAACTATTCTTCTCCGATCTCGAATCCGACGAATGCCGGTGAATTTCCGGCGAATCGCCGTTAACAACCCTTGGAGAATTACGATCAAAATCAACCAATTCAACCTCAGCAGCTTGCTTGAGGTGTTTATAGGGGACTCGGATCGATACCACTGAATCGGAGATGTCCGCCATAGCTGAGTCAATGACTCGTTAAACTCAGCGAATCGATTGGATTCAGATGAATGTCATGAATTTGGGAGATTGGATTGCAGATCTAAGAGGAGAAAGATTCGTTGACAAGTAAAGTGTTTGGGAGATTGACTATGGTGTTCTTTTTTTGGACCAAAAATGTTAGAAATACGATACGATGGTGTAACTTGTTTTTCTAAAAATAAAAAATGCGCGTGTTTGAATAGGGTGAAAGTTTGCTGGCTTTGGTTTGTTAAGCCACCCTGTTCGAGCATAAGGACTAGAGGTCCCAACCATCCAATCGAGAGAGGTCGGAAAGGGCAAGGCGGGGTTCATCATTAGAGTTTCAAGTTTTCAGACTTAGGGCTTATTTTCTTTATTAATTATTGTACATATAAAATCAAAATTTAGTCAAATTAGATAAATATATCAAATCAAATTAGTAAACATAATGTCAAATCGGGTCTTGTTGGATTCTTAATAATCTTTTATTACGGAGTAATATGTAATTTTCATAATTTTTTTTTTTACAATATTAAAGATATATAGCGATAAAAAAACGCGAACTAAACATGTCTTACTCGTATAGTCGTATTCAAAGTTTGGTTCACTTATACAAAGTACTCCCACACATGAAAGCCTAATTATAGGTTCATCAAACTACAAGTAATATTTTTTTTTTTTTTTTGGACAGTGAGTACTACTCCATCCGTTTTTAAATACTTGCTTCATTTCTCTTTGGCACGAATGTCGATGCTAATATTTGATTAATAATATCTTTAATCATCAATAAGTATAAATTCTAACAATTGAAAATTAATAATCTATTCACCGGGACGATTTCAACAAGTACCCACAAAACTATATTTTTACTTATGTATAAATCACAAACATTAGTCAAAGTAGGACGAATGAATAGATAAAAAATAGAAATGAAGCAAGTATTTAAAAACGGAGGGAGTAATAAACAAAGCAAACCACTAAAAGGACCAACTACGAGTAATAGTTAAATTCCAAAATTGATTTATACATGCACCCCCTCACATAAAATTTCGTTCACGGTTTGTTACTGTAAATAAAGTTGTTTACTAACAAGTCAATTGTTACTGGCTTTATTAAAAATCATGATAATCCATAAATTAATAGCTTTGAAGTTTAATCAAATAACGGGCTCAAAGAATCGATTTTAGACTTTGTAGTTGCTTGTTTTCTTGTACGTAGTATACTACTCGTAGTATTAATATTTGTTGATTTCACTTGATGAAGTGTAGCTTGGGCCGAGACATGCAATCCTAGGAGGCAATGAGGCATTGTTAGAGATAGTTTCTATGGGCCGAGGCCTTGATTAGTTTGTAGTGGGCTTGGCATAAAGTGTACATTGTACACATTCATTACTAAGGTAATCTTATTCACTATTTTTTCGATTTTTAATCACGTTAGTTTACAAGTTTACTTCTTGTTTAATCCTTTGTACATGGCTTTATGCCTGTATACAGTTGTGTACATTTTTTTTAGAAAGCTGACCACGACTAATTATTATTGAAACTTTAAGGAAAAAAATTGGATGCAATTGTGTACATTGGAGTATTCACGTTTGTCATACATATTTTTTATACGTTTGCCAATTTATATATAATTGAAAAAGGGAGAAAGTATGTAACATTTATTTACAACAACGGACATTAGTTAATTCAATTTTGTGCCTTATTTTAATTTGGGTGTGTTTTTTCCCTCTCGATCACACAATCTTCTTTTGATTTTTTTTTTTTTTTTGACGGGATTCTTTTGTTTTGTTTTGCTTTAATTAATATTTATATATAAATAATTATTTTAATTGATTATTATTCTTAACTTAGATTTATATGGAATACTTTGCTTAATGCTTTAAAAAGTAGTAGTAAGATTTTATCTATTCCTTTCAATTCATTCAAAGTAATAGCAAGCTTAAAGGACACTTTAAATGTTTTTAAAAGGCCGGGATATGAATATATATGTCTTAGAACATAGAGTGTTTGGCCACCCTAATAAAACATTTTAGTTTCGCCACTAGACTTGATTAATTATATAATATGAGAAGTTAAGTCTGCTGCTTATTTCATCAAGCTAGATCTAGTTTGGTGATGAGTAAAGTACGCTTTTGGATATATATGACGTGAGACTTAGGTTTAATTTGTAAATAATGACTCTTATTAATCTATCTACAAAAATTATGAATAAATTGAAAGGAATAGAGAGAAGACTTTTGAGTTTAATTTGGTAGCCCTAAAAGTGATGAAGGCTATTGCTCGTACATGGTTAATGATTAATGGCTACATATATAGTAGCTAGCTATAGTTGTTTTACTAGGTTGTTGTATAATAAAGATGACTAGGCATACCTATTCCTAACTAGATCTGACTAGAAAAAGCTTCTAACAAGTCTGACTAGGCATACCTATTCCTAAGTTTAAATCATACGTCGTATAAATTAAAATTAAGATAAGACAAGATAGATATAAGGGTTGTAAGATCAAATAAATAATTTTTGAGGCAATAAGATAAGTGAAATTAATTTTAAAAGAAAACTACCTCAGTGTAATCGGTTTTCACCTTTTATAAGCAAGTTGAGGGTTCAAATGAAACAATAAAGTTAGGGTTTAGAAGTGTTATACTCTATAGGTAATTCTATATCTATTATTAGGTGTATAATTTTGACCATGAATGCATAAACATGTGTCCATGCACTACTTTGACCTTGAATATTAGCTCAGTCTTTGCCACCAAGTCAAAATTTCAATGATATAAAGATATGATAAATAAGATAAGGTAAGATAATCTGGAGGTCAATATATAAGTGGAAATTTTGATAAATGGAACATTACCTAAGGCCTTATTTTGTTCCCTTGTTAATAAATTCAATAAGTTTGAATATTATAAGTTGAAGAAATATATAGTTAGCTGAAATAATAATATTTAGTAAAAATAATTTTATTTTATTAATTAAAAATAGTTTCAATTCAGTAAAATAAATTCAGTTTAGTAAAAATAATTACAATTTATCGGTAAAAAATAATATTTAATCTTTAATTGAAAATTAGTAACTATGAAGAACAAATATAATAGAATAAGTGAAATAAGTTTTAATCAATAAAAAATTAAGTTTAGTAAAATTAGTTTAAGTTCAGTATAGATAATTTCCATTCAGTAAAATTAACGTGAAGATAACGTGCAACGCCTTAGTAATTTGCTACTTGTGTTTTAAAAAAAAACACTAAAATAAAAGAGCATAAACTCCAATTAATTAATGAACATATATAACATCATTTTAATTGTAGCTCTTATGTTCATTAAAGTTAGTTTTCATGTTTATTGGTTTTAGCTAGGCTTGATGTATGTTCAATAAAAGTATATTGAGCATTGTGCGTACGCCTTCAGTATTATATTTGCGCCCTAAAATGACTTTTCAATTTTTACTATATATTGTATTGAGGTTGATAAAGAAAAGAATGAATTTGCGCCCTAAAACGACTTTCCAATTTTTTACAATAATATTAAGGAAAATATTAATTGTATTGAGATCAAGAAATAAAAGAACACAAAGTCTTAAATGTGGCTGGCCACACCGTGTGGCCAGCCACTATAGGGATTACTTTGCTAGTGTAATGAGGGTTACTTGACCAGTGTTAAAGGGGTTACTTCATCATTGTTATAGAGTTATTCGGTCAGTGTTATATGGGTTACTTGATTGGTATTATATCAGGGATTACTTAATCAATGTTATAGGGGTTACTTTAAGTGGTCACACGGTGTGACCGGCCGCACACAAGACGAGATGATAAAAGAATTTGCGCCCTAAAATGACTTTGCAATTATTTACAATAATATTGTATTGAGATAGCAAGATAATTAAATAAAAGAAATTAAATAATGCAATTATATATAGGGAAAATATGAATGCCTAACTTAGCTATAGTTTGATGAGCCATCATATCTTAATAATAACGGTATCAAATCATAAAAATCTCCCAACTTTTTGCTGCTTTTTTCATAAGATTGAATGAGTAGCAAATAATGAGATTCCAGCCACATCAATTATATAATTTCTGTATTTTTCTTACAACTAATTAATCTTGGCATTTTCTATGTCGGAGTGCTTATGAACACAAACATATTACATCGAGGGCTAATTAATAGTAATGTCGGATTATAGCAACTTGTTTTTATGTACTACCAATTGTCATCATCAACATTAAACAAATAACCTTAACATAACCTATTTTTTAATACATTACTAGTCAATGTCATAATCTAAATGTTATTATTATCAACCTTAAGCTAAGCTCAATTCTTAATTATTATTTTTCCAAAAAAATCCAAGCTAAGGCCGCAATGCAATAATGTTAATGCCATGCAACTTGAATAAAATAACATCACACTAATGATCGAGTGATAGGTATTGTACGTAGTTATGCTTGTTTGTAGGATAATCGAATTGTCTAAGTCCTGTACTCGAATTTCTTTACGCAAGTATTTCATTGTCTTTAATCGCTATATCTATATGCACAAAAAAAAAAAAAAAAAAAAAAAAAAAAAAAAAAAAAAAGAAAAAGTGAAAGTGCTAACCATGTACTATATTCATCTATCGTTCTCATCTTTAGTAGCGAGGACTCGAGAGAGATAAGGAAATATATTAAATTACTAAAATACTTATTATCAAAATGTAACAACTAATATTACTATTAAAAGAGCTAGTCAATTAAATACAACACTTGGAGATTTTCTCTCTCTCTCACTCAATCTAATCTCTCTTGTTGGTCTAGTTAGAGACCAAACCCTAGATAGAAGGGAGAGAAGCATTTTAAAATTCAAAAAAAAAAAAAAAAAAAAAACAAAAATAATAATTTTTGACCAAACTATCCAGCTAATTACTTAAAATAATTACTCATACTTTTTTTTTTTAATTTCTCTCTTAATTTTTTTTTCCATTTTTGTTTACATAAGTAAACTTCTAATAATGGCTGCTTGAGCACTGTCACTGTCAGTTGAAGCCAAGAGTTCGGCTAATCTGTCGCTTAGATCATCCACTTCCCTATGCAAGTTCCTAATATAATTGCAAGTCTCCTGCAAAACCCTATTTGCCGACTGCCCAAAATAAATAAAAGTAAATGTTAGTCAACACCATTTTTTAATTTGTACATCATTTATACAATATAAATAAATATTTTCTATGAATATAATGCACCTAGATGACTTAGGGTTAAAAAAAATTAAATGCAAGATAAGAAATTAATGGAAGAAAAAAGAGTCCCACATCACAAGCAAATTGTTTGCTAGTTGCACCACATAATAATAATAAATTTATTAAATATAGTTCTAATATAATGGGCATATTTATATATATGTATATAATGCCAATAATTCTATAACATCTAACTTATATACTAAGATTTAATGAACTTGTGACTTATCTACCCTAACACAATGGAGTCCACACAACATTTGTGCTTCTTCTCATAGTTTCTAAAATGTTCACAAAATGAAGAATGAATAATAAAATGTACATAATATTAATTAAAGTTACATTCTATTTATTCCTATAATAGTAATGTGAAAGCATTTATATCGTCATTTCAATGTTGTATACAGGACTCCAGAACCGTCACATATAGTGGGGTCTGGAAGATTCAGATGTACGCAGTCTTATTCATCTATCTATCTGTAAATAACGCGCAAAAAAAAACTATTTATGGATGCTAGCTAGCTAGCTATACTAGTTCGTATGTGTATGTATATATATATATATATATGTATAGGTATAAGTATACCTTGTCAGAGCTTCGTCTTCCACGTATCTCAGGAACAAGCTGCTGCAACTTGTGAACGAGGTCAGCTATTTGATCATCACTTATGGAAGAGACACCAGCGGATTGCTGCCTGGACCGTGATCGTCGGCTAGACATAGTGATGATAGTACAATGAAGGAGGAATTCGAAATGGAAGTGATCTATATATCAACGAAAGAAGAAGCTAAGAGAATGAAGCTATTTAGGTGAAGAAGAAGAAGAAGAAGCAAGAAAGTAGGAGAGTAGTATAGTTTTGTATTGTGATGTTGTTGTTTATTTGTCAGAGAATAAGAAAGAAGGGTTAGTATATAAAGGAAATAGAAAGAAACTGTTTAAAAGATAAAAATAAATTTTATATTAAAAAAAAAAAAAAAAAAAAAAAAAAAAAAAGAGGACAAAGAGGTGAGGAAAGCATGAAGAAGAGGGAATGGGAGAGAGAAAAGAGTGGAGGGTGTTGGAAGTGAAGAAGACAAGTGCATGGGAGAACGCAGTGGGCTAATTTAACTTAAGGGGATGGATGGATGGCTAGATACGATCGAGTAGCTTTTATTAAATATAAAATAACAAACAATATAATATAATGTTTTATGTTACATAATATAATTAATAATAATAAGTTGAAGAGAGAGAGAAAATAAAATGCATATATTGCATTGTGTATTTGTGTTTGTGGCATGTTATTGTAGGGAAGTGTCCTTCTCTTGGTGTCCCCAATTTGGGGTTAGTCTTCAAGTGGGTAAGGGAGAAGTGTGCTTCTATTTCAGCATACGAAAGGGGCCTCTTTGTGTCAGTCTTACCATGCATCCCCATGTTATCCTTGCTTACATACTACGACGCCCCGATACTCTCTCTGTTTTTTTTAAAATTTTTTTACTATATATGAACAACTAACTTATTAATGCATGGGGTTAGAAGGGGTAAGTAATGAAGTGGGAATTTAGGTAGTTTGACCAAAACAAGAAGTGTGAATGCACGACAAAGTTTACTAAAAGAAAACATGTGAAGTTGTCTTTAAGTTATCAATGAATTAATAAAATAGAGAAATATTTTAATGAACAAATGAGTAGATAAAGCTAAGTTCATATATGTTGATAAATGACCGATCGAGTCATTTAATAAATCGGTCCAATTTACATCAATTTGGTTATGATGATACATTTGGTTAGAGTCAAGTAAACTGACTGGACTACACTCAACAAATTAAATTAAAATCCACCTTTATAACAATTGTAGCAATTTAGGCTCATGCTTGTAGCATGTGGTACGTAGAAATTTTTTTGGACTTCTTTGATTTGTCCTTTATATATTTCAAGTCAGTGGCAAGAAAACATGTTATTTGACAAATGTTTTGTATCAAGAGATGCAACTCGATCATGTTCTAAGACATATTATATCCCATGTTCAGCGATTCAAATTCACTTAAACATTCTTAAATTTGTTCGATCAGCACAATGAGATAAGAGCTTTTATCTAACAGATATTATATTTATGATAATATTTGTCGCAAATTAAGATAGATTTTATGTATATTTACAAAGTCACAAATATAATACATGTACAGTAGTATTATTTACCACGACATTTCATAATCAACTATCGAACACAACTTCATTAAAAAAATCCTTTATAACTAATTTTATTACTCTTATACTTTCGTAATACGGAGTACTAGCTCAAAAGACGATGTACTAATATCAATTTGAACAAATATTGTATGCAGTCCTGTCCATGATGATTAAGAATATGTTGCTAGCTAGCTACTCTGTATAATATTTAAAATGAAGATGATAGCGTACTATGTTGAAAATACTAAGATATAAGTATATAACCCTAGGTATGTAGCTTGGATGCATTAGGCATAAGCAAAGATTAAGAATTTAAAATCGATAAATGGCGGTTTTGTAACTCAAAGGATATGTTAGTTGAAGTATTGGGAAAAAGCCACAGAATGAAAGAACGGAGTTTGACATGGTTGCCAGTCAGACTTATAATTAAAAAAAAAAAAAAAAATGACAAATTCTAAAATTCTCTCTTTAAAAAATTTGTATCATTACATCACAATGAAACTCGTGGCATCTTGGAAACTCACATTACACCGACCCGAATCCTAGGCCTCTTATTTGGTTTATTTTTTTGTGTAGTTGTACCTTTACACAAACTACGTTGTTGTATTAGTTGTTGGCTTATCAAAATCATTAAAATTCTCCTCGGAGTATGGAGTAATAACTTCTATGGAGTAATTTTTTCTTAAAAATAAGTACAGATTAGTATGAATAAGGTTTTATTTTTTCACCTTAGTTCAAACATTTTCTCAATTTTCTTTTATTTGTAACACAACATTTGAGTATGCTATTTAGGAGTTGATTTAAGTAGATAAACAAACAACTTTATCATCATGATTTTAACACCAAGAATAGATGAAGGTTAGCCGGTTCAATATTAAAGGTCTGTTCTTATTGACTGAACTCAGCTGAACTAAACTGAACTGAGCTGAACTGAATATTTTATAAGATAAGGAAATTAGGAGCTCAAGTGAACTGAACTGAAGTGAACTGAACTGAAAATAAACATATGAGAACAGACCCTAATTACGTGTATAAATTTTGATAATTTGTCCTTTTACGTTACCAAATCTCTTGTCAATGTGCATCTGTATTCAAAAAAAATTTAGCAGTAAAAATAGCCAACAACTTAAAAAAAACAAATATAATTAGTATAAATAAGTTTTAAGCGATAAAAATAATCAGCAGCTTTAAAAAACACAAATACTTTGAATGACAAAGAATCACTATAAATAAGTTTCAACCAGTTAAAATAATTTATATTTAGCAACAATAATTTCATTTCATTAAAAATAAGATGAAAAAGTGCCTAATTCCTCTCATTGACATTTTTTTCCAATTCTGTAAATATAATTTGTATCGATCAAGTCTTTTTCATTTTAATAATTGTTTTTTTGTTATTGCTTGGCCCGGTACTCCTTATGTGAAAAAGGTTTGAGATTTGACTGGCTGCAAAAATTTAGGGCAAAAACATGATTTTGAAATCAATAAAAAAAATTGTGATCTTTCAAATCAGTTCTTAATATCTATGTATGTTTTATGGATTTTTGAAAAAAAATGAATGTGATTAAACAGTGAGTATAACCTAAGGTATCTAAGAGTCATTTAATTTTATTTTGAACGGACAAGGGAGCAACAGACAATAATCAACAACAATAACTTAAGGTATCAACCCATCAAAAAAAAACTTAAGGTATCAAAAAGTCATTCCATTTTTGAAAATATAAACACTCAATTTAATAAATAAAATAAAATAAAATAAAATATGAAATCCTAGTTCTGTCTTCTTCTGCAATCTAGATTATTAGTTTAATTAATTAATACCAGTCCTTGTCTAACTGACTTAGTTGTGAAGTCCTTGTACAGTGGAGTATAACATAAAGTTATAGTATTATATACATGTAACACGGTTAAGTTTGATTAAATTTTATTATATGAACAATAATAATGCATATAAAATAAGGTTGGTACGTAAGTTCAAAGTGATAAGCTAATTAATAATAATAAGTAAGTATAATTAAGAAGCATGTGGGAGAGATATGATGCCTCTTTTCTCCGGCGAGATTCCTGCTTAAATGGTCAGTAATTTGTCGACGTTATAACAAATATTACTTTTTTTGGTTAGTCGTTGTTTTTATGGTGGTGGAACTAAGCTAACTAACTTAGAGCATTAGAGTGGTCATAACTCATAATCCCTTCGATTTGTCGCTTGCTTATGCCATGGATGCATGTGTGCATGCAACACTTGCGCTTAAGTCTTCCTCCCACGCATCAATATATGATATCTATATTTTTTTTGCGTTGTCGAAAGACGGAATTACACTAAAGACAACAAATCAGTGACGTAGATGAGTTTCAATTTCAATTCGATAACTGATAATAAAAGGTGTTGTTTGTAAGACTTTGCCAGCTATTCTTTTTCAACAATAGTTTATGTTGCAAAATAGGCCAGGGTTTGTTGTAAATGTTATGGTTTATGTGGTATTACTCCTCAATCATGCAAATTATATACTCTAATCTAACTGTTAATTTTAAAAGATGTACTTGAACTCGTGACAAGTATAGGAAATGGATTTTGTTCAACCACTACTCATTAAAATGAATAAAATTTGCATAAAACAATTCATTTTAAAAATAATAAGGGAATTATTACACACCATAAAACTAAGATATGAGTGATACAAGTAGCTTAATTAAGATATATTATACCCAATTATCATAAAAGGTTCACCTTTTGGTTGAGGAAATAATTTTTATTTACAAGCTAAGAAGGGATGATCAGTTGATCATGATTCACGACTTATAATATAAAACCCAACTTATGAATAGAAATGTATTTTTCTGTTTATTTACTATTTGAACCATCTCTTCGTACTTTTAAAGTAGGCTTTTCATGATTTTGCCGTTGGTATTGTACGTACTTCCTATAATCCTATTAATGCACTTTCTTACCTCATAGTAACATACTACTATATGCTTATATTAAGTAGTGGTCCATATTCTAAGTACAGTTTTGGAATCAAATAGCCTTCTCAATATCCTAAATTCAACCACAAATTGTACTTTTTTTTTTCTTTCACAAATGACCTAGTCAATCACACTTTCATTGGAATTGTTTTTGGTGTTTAGAGAGCTACAAGAGCAACTGATGAGAACTGATCCCAGGATCACCTGGAATTGGAAGGGAAGCTTTAAGTCTTTAAGTACTTGAGCTCTCCCTCACACCCACTTTCTTTGTGAATTATATAGCTGAAATAGAAGTTCAAGCTTCAAGTGAAAAGTATTTTTCTTCTTATCATCAAATAAACAATTCAGAACACTATATTATTAAAATAATAAAGAAAAATTTGCCAAAAATAACACCACCTTTAGACGGTCTTCCCATAATAGCACCACCTTTTGATTATTCCTGAATAACACCACCTTTCACATGTATTTGCCAAAAATGAAACAAAACCGGTTGGTAACCTGTAAAACAGGTTACTTGTGCACGTGTCACAATGTCAATGGTCAATTTTATTTATTTAAATTTTTTTTAAAACCTAAGTAATTAAAAAACAAAGTATAAATTAAAAAAAAAAAGAACCCACCACCAAGCCGGCTAGCCTCCCTTGCCAATCTCTCCCTGCCCAGCCCCACCCCGTACCCACCCTCGCCGCCGCCCTTCCCCCTCCCCATCCTCACCGCCGATCAACCTCCCCAGCCTTCCCCCTCCCCTAAACGACACCCCCCTCCACCCATTCCCCGCCCTAAACAACCCACCACCTATCTATTCCCTCGCCCTAAACACCCCTCCACCCATTCCCCTACCCTAAACACCCCTCCACCCATTCCCTGTTCCCTTATCCATTTCTGGTGCCCTCTTCCCTTCCCTATTTTCGATGCCCCTACCCATCCCTTCTCCATTTTCGATACCCCCTCCCTTTCCCTTCCCAATTTCCTGCCTCTACCACCTATCTCCTTCCCCCAAAAACATAACCAGTCAAAAATGTTGGTTGTGTAAAGGGAAAAGGCTCGAAATTGGAGACGATGAAGGGAGGGGGGATTGAATCTGCTACGGGGAGGAGAGGTGGGGGCTGAAATCGGGAACGGTGAAGGGAGGAGTCCGAAATCAAGGTGGTGGTTCTCAGTGAAATTAAAGGGGGTTTTTAATTTTTTTGGTTTCAGGTGATTGGTCTTGGTTGGGGTGGTGGATGCCGGTGAAAGGGGGTGGGCAAAGGGGCCGGGAAAGTGGGAAGGGGAGTTTAATTTTTTTTTTTAAAAAGGTTTTCCAAAATTAAAAATAAAAATAAATAAATTAACCAATCAAATTAGAACACATCTCCCAAGGTTACCTGAAAAAAAAGTTATCGGTTTTTTGTTTCACAAATACATGTGAAATGTGGTGTTATTCTGAAATAATCAAAAGGTGGTGCTATTATGGGAAGACCGCCCAAAGGTGGTGTTATTTTTGGCAAATTTTCCAATAATAAATAGATAGACTTGATCAAAGACCGGTCCAGACATTAATCCAAAAACTCATGTCATAATTAACAAGCTAAGATTTTTAATTCTAATTAATGATCAATTCTAAATTAGTAACCTATAAAAGCTATTACTTAATTTAAGGCTGGAAAGCTATTACAACGTATTTAAAATTAAATTAGTTCTATTTCTCTTTTCATAGTCTTCCTTATTCCTCAAAGCTTACTTATTAATTTAGGTCCTGCTTTTTTGAACTTCTCGACTCTGCTGAAATTTGCTATGCTATGCTCTGCTGACACTTGCTCTATTTTGGATCTGTTTGCCCAGAAACTCAAAAGAACATTGTCTAGTCTTACTCCAATGTATGATAGTTGTATGTGACCTCGTCAACTACACATATAGATGAATATATAAGCACGTGTGACAAAATTATTAAACATTGAAAGGAATAATGAATTCATAGATCGATGCTTGAAATAGGGTTGACAAGGAGAAACCCCAACTAAACTTGTCATACTTCAATTCATATGCAACACCCCGTCACCCCATATGATTGAACTTAATGTTTACTATGTAAATTTGGTAATTCATTAATCGTGGACCTTATATATACGTAAACTAGTACAACAATTTTCCTATGAGTAATTTCACTATCATTAGCTCCTATTATCACTGCTTAGCAAATACTTGTAAGAACATAAAGATGACTCCTTTTCCGTGATATATCAAGGTGTCTTTTTAATCCTAAAGAGTGGGCATATTAATTGATCGAATTATACTATAGTTGTAAGTCTTGTAACATACTTACATACTTGCATATATTTTAAGTGTAGAAAAAGTCACAGCCTATGATAATATGGAGAAAGTAGAGGCAGAATATAATGCTAGCTATTCATAAGTAAATATATATAGACGGGGGACCATAATTATATTAACAATGTCGAAAGATATGCAAAATCCTTAGGCAACCAATAAAATTTGAGATACTAGATTCACAAAAAACGACCTTTCTTATTCTTTAACCTCTCACTTCTCTTTCTCTTTCTGTATTTCTGTCCCTTCTTAATTACACGTTCATGTCATTATTATGTTTTTATTTGCATGAAAATCTATGGAAGTTGCAGAAACACCGAGCTTGATATGCTATTGATGCATATATGTATACATGCACAGGAAAGAGAGCTTTTTTTGTTTTATAAGACCTTAGATTTTCAACCCATTACATGTAACTAGAATAATGTACTCATACTATACTTCGTTCATCTGTACGTTTTCTTTTAGACACGTAATTCTAGGAGATCAGATGATTAGAGATGATAAACAAATACTATTTTCAAAAATCAAAATAATTTTAACATTAGGATTGAAGTAGGGTTAGGTATCATGTGTAAAAATTATTTTGATTAAATTAGTCGTTTACACTATATAATCTCGACCTTGAAATACGCGCCATACGGCCGTGTTGCAAGTATGTAAAAAGAGAGGATGTACATGATTGTATGTGTTTTTTTTCCGTCTCCAAATATAGTTACCTATTTTTGTTATGAAACTCATTAGTATTAAGAGAATAGATTATTGTAGTGTTTTGTTTAATAAAAGTAAACATAAAATCAAGCATATACTTTAATTTGTATAATATTTTTTTTTTACCGTGAAAAAAATCAATAGGGTTTTATTGATTGACGATGATGAACAAATTAAATAAAATGTTTCGTAATTTAAAATAGCGAGTTTGTTGAAGTGTGTACTATTCCAATCAATGCATACATGTGATGTTCCACAATGATAAAAGAAGAGAAGATCTTAAATTGAGGTTGCTCTTTTGATTGTCATATGGTTTTGAGATAGAGTCTCCTTACACTTGTAAAATGGACGGACTCTTTTTTAGGTAATTTATGCAGCCCATACTTGTATTTACCTAAGGCTCAAATGAGAAATAAAAATTGGCCAACAGTTTGTGAAAAATGGAATGTTTCTTAGTGACAAAGGGATACTATTAGGTTTTAGAATTAGGCATTACCCTTTAAAGTAAACTTTTTAATATTTTTGTTGTGTTATTGATATTTAAGATCATGGACCATGTCAATAATTTTAATTTTAGATAGAGGGATTAATATAATGTAGAGGACTCAACCATCAATATAGAAATTATGGGAACATGGGTAACAGCCTCAATAGACTAAACAAGGTCTAGTATGAATAATAAAACTCCCTTTCTTCAAAAAAAAAAAAAAAAAAAAAAAAAAATGAATAATAAAACTCCCGTAAAAAAAATGTATAATAAAACTATTGCTTCGTACTTTCTCTTTCAACATTAATTGTTGCACCCCAACTCATTTTTTGATTTATCAATTCAAGGACGTTATAGAATTTTGCAAAAAATGCTCTTTTCCATAACATTAACCCTTTTCACATTGTCTTCATTACTAATGTCTTAGTAAGTGTGATTTTGTTACAATCACATTTTTTTGTCGATTAGAAAGAGAAAATTTCGTTGATTGAATTCACTAGAGAACAAAGTACATAAGTCATTCAAGATACAAAATGTCTAAGGAGCGACTAACCTTCTAGGAAGGCCCTTCGTCTACATAATGTCAAGAGGTGAAAACAAAATACATAAACAAAGATATATACACAAAAAACCTTGTCTATAAATACATGCAAGTATAATTACAGTTACGTACCATGTATCCCTGTCCTCTTTATTGTGTGTTTACGTGTCCGTTCATCGTATAAATGTTTCCATGCAATACAACGAACTTAATAACTTAATGGTTAATTTCTCCATGTTTATAATCAGACGCTTTCTCTCTTGATTAATATATTTGCTATCTATCTTATATATTAGTATCAAACATGAGCCAACATGTTGCTCGCTCTCTACTTCTCTTCGTTTCTTGTGCAATAATAGTCAATAATTTAAACATATATCTAAACTCCTTGTCCTTTATCATACCCCAATAGACTACACATGATATCTTAGCTTAAGTCGCATACTTAATTAGAATATTAATTAAGCTTAATTTCTTGTTTGTCTTTATGTCTACTTGGTAATACCACTTGTAAGTACGTGCATTGAACTCATTTAGTTCACAACAAACAGTAACTTTCGCTAATTACAAGACTATTTTAATTTGCTCGTACGTGCATCCTTTATTTTATATACTCTTATACTCGTCTTGGTATTGCTCAAGCCAAGCCTAGCTTAGCAAAGGAGAATAAGACATTTTAGCTTCTAGATTACTTGAACTTTGTGTAGTATGTAGTTTGAATGTTCAATGCATGCATCGTTTTATGGAGTATACTAGATTTCAACTTAGAAATATAGTACGATATATATATAAGGATTTGTTTTTATATGCTCGTGACCTTGAGTCCTTGATAATAAATAATGCAAGGTTGACTATTCTACACTAACCCTAAATTCGATCCGTCCAAATACCACTTGTGATTCATACAGTGATTGCATGTTCATTAGCCTATATACGTACGTAGTATATACTGTATAAAATCTATGACCTTTTTAATTTAATTATTTTGTATGATGTGTTTTATTCATTTGATTTTATTTCACGTAGTTATATGATTTTAACTAATAGTGCTTAGCTTATTTAAACTCTTTTTTTAAACTTATTTTTATTTTTTGAACTTATTTAGTTACTTGTAAATTGAGCTTGAAGCCTTGAATAACCATTAAATTATTTATCTAAACTTATTTCTCCTTAAATAACTGAAAATAAGTTTACAAAAATTACCTTAATTACTCTCTCTGTTCAAAATTTGTTGACACAAGTCTCTCGTCAACATTTATTGTGATGGTAAAAAACTCAAAATATATACCAACACTTCCGATCATGGATAGGGTTATTAATAGATCCATTATTATGCCATGATTATTTAAACTAATTAATCTTCATATATAGGATTAAATTAACTCGATACTTCATGTGACTTTAAATTAACTCGATACCAGTCATGGCCCGTGAATCAGTAACTCAAATTAGACCCACACCCAACCTAAGTAAACTCAACATCCAACGTGGACTTGAAAACACGAAATTCAAGTTGAACTCTCATCTAGCCCTTGATAAACCTAAAAGCAATTCAATCCAACATGAAATGCAAAATGCAATTCTCTACTTAAACCTTTTTATCATTCAACCTAGATTATGCAAGCGAGCCAACCCATTATTGACTTGACTCAGGTAATTATTGCGGGGTTCACTCAGTTAGTTATCTTCTGTTTTAGGGTACAATTACTTTCTATGAAATTGATTGATATGAGCAGCGAGTAAAGTATTTTAAGGATGTGAACAGAACTTGTCAAATGTCATTTGGTCAGACAATGTGATTATTTACTTTTTTTTGTACTACTGTTTTTATTGTTTGTTTGTTTTTTTTTTTTTTTTATTTTTTTTTTTTATGATTTGAATTCGAAAATGATAGTTATGAACATTGGGCCGGGTAGTGTATAAATCGAAGAAATAATGTAGTACGTAATTACTTTTTGGCTGTCAAAAAGAAAAAAATTGTACTAATTAATTTCACTTTTTTTTTTCCTAAAAAAAAAGGGTGATAATGTCCTCAAGATCACAACTCTTCTTATCTTGTACTCAGTTTGCTATCCACAACTCTTCTTATCTTGTACTCAAGGCCTGATTTGATTTACTGAACTGGACTGATTGGAGTTGAACTAAATTGAAATAAATTTAATAGAGCTGAAATGAATTGTTTATGAGAGAAGGAAATTAGGAACTGAACTAATTGGAGCTGAACTGAACTGATTGGAGCTGAACTGAAATTAAGTTGAAGAGAACAGACACTCATTCCGCTAAAAACTAGTTTGAACACTTATCATGATAATTATTGATAAATTATTTTAGACTATTTGATGATAAATTATTTTTAGGTTAATTATGAACTTTTTTTTTTTTTAAGAAAGATTATGAATTTATATTTTAATGGAAAAGTGGATGTGAAAGGAATCAGTGTGTTTTGTATGCGACTGACCACACCATGCGACCGCTTTTAAAGAACAAAATAACCCGTATAACACTAACCAAATAACCCTTATGACATCGATGAAGTAAACCATGAAATACTGACTAAGTAATCCCTATATCACTAACAAATTTTTAATTATTTCGATGAGGATGCATTCAATACATCGAATAAGCACCTAAGTTTCACTTATTATATGAACATACTTAAACTTGTCCGAAGTCCTTTCAAACTCTTGTTTAAACTTATCATAACTTATTACAACATTTTTTATTTTTAACATAAGAACTTATTATGACTTAAGCTGTAAATTGAATTGAGTAGCTTAGCCCTTATTAACTCTAAGTAGAAATTATAGGTGAAAATGAGTTTTAAAGGACAGAGCTTACAATAAGATGATAATTAAGTTCAAGAATAATGAGATTAACATTGATAAGGGATATCTTAATTCAAATTACAATTGAAATATTTTCATAAAAGTAAGAATAAGTACAGTTTAGATTGATTTCATAATATGTTTAGACAATTAGACAGCTATATTTTATTTGATTTTTTTTTTTAGCAGGCATTTCCCGTACAATATACTTATCCAAAATATAAATCTAGAAAAGAAGAAATAATACAAGTATGTCAATTCCGCCATTGGATTTTTGAGATAATGTTCCTGTGTTGGATTGATGGTGGGGATAACACATTCGCATCAATGATTTGAATCTTCTAGATTTATCATCACTTGCTCTTTCTATGGTAAAAGATATCGAGAGTTTCTTATGTACACCTGGATACACGGTGCACCTAAATGTATTATCGGTTCATTTTAATGATTATTGCTCATTTAATCATCAAATAAGCAAAAAATTCTCTTGGTGGGTATAATGTTGTGCAACTGTTCAAGTGTTATTACTTTGAAGTATACTTCGTACATTAACGACCTACAATATGATGGAAAGAATACCCTAGTTGTGTGCACGTAATTTTCTTAATGTTCGAAAAATTAAATATATAGAGAAGAGCCTAAACACCAATTATAAAAAGTTAACTTTTCAACGGATAATTGAATATGCTAACCCTACAAATTATAAATCACTAATAATTAAGATTATCACCTTTAATTAAAATATTGCCGACATTATTTTAAGAAGGCCAATACGCAAGACAAAACAACCTCAAAAGGGAACTGAGTTAGACCTAAAATTATAGAAATGATTTGCAATAACTAAACCAAAATGATCCTTGATAATGACAACTGCAGCAGCTAGATTATGTTTTATAAACAATCAAATTAATGTTTCATAAACTCTGCAAGTCATTAGACATGTAGGGGCCACATGTAGGCTTGTAATAACTAAATTTCTTAATATAAAGTCGTGCTAAATTGTTAATCTATAGTGCTAATAACTCATTTAATTTGAATATTGACGAATTAAGTAGGGTTGAATAACAAATTTAATCAATAGTTGGAACTTAATGTTAAATAATGATCAAACAAGTCAACATTTAGCATTTCAATCAAAACTTGTTACTTTGAAAGCTATCAGGTGGCAAACCAATTATTCATAATGGTTTAATTCATGTCAATTCTATTGTTATCTTGTATTATGGTGAGAATTCATTTGGTTTTATTGGTTTATTAAGGTTTTAGATCAGTCAAAGTTACTATCCACGAACTTATTATGACTAATTAATTAATAATAGTACTATTAGGTCAGATTAGTTTAAGTTCGGGTCATAATTCTTAGCATGGTTTAAGTTTAAAGCATTTCATTTAAATCACATAATCACAATCAAGATTAATTCTGCGCCCTTAAAAAAAAAAAAAAAAAAAAAAAAAAAAAACACAAGGTCGATGTTATCATGGACTTATGGTAATACTATTGTGCACAAATATTTAATAAAACCCGGTGTACAGTATTTTACTGAATGGCGGCGGAAAGAAAAGGAAGGTTTTACTCACCCACCCAAGTTAAACATATTTCTCGCTCCTTCATTCTCATTTCCCACTTTCAGATACTAGAACTTCTCTCTCCTTTTTTTTCTCTCTCCTCTTCATCTACTCAGAGTTTCTCTTCCATTCTTTTTGGGTGATCCAAGTTTTTTCTTCCTTTCATTTATTATATCCCTTCGATTTTCAAGTTTATTGTCTTAATTACTTTATGGTAGATCTCCTTCAACGAGCTCGCAATCATCATCTTCAAGCTCTCAACGGCCGATAATAGGCGGTTTATCATGTCTTCTGAAACACTCTCCTACTTCAGTAAATATGGGTCACTATTGTTAATTTTGTGTTTATTTTAGTTGATTTTGATACTCTGTTTTGCATATGTAGTTTAATTACTTTTGTGAAAAAAATCACTTTTGTGAAAAAAAGGGTCACTTTTGTGAAAAAAAAGGGTCACTTTTGTGAAATAAAAGTGTTACTTTTGTTGAAAAAAATGTCATTTTTGTAAAAAAAAAAGGGTCACTTTTGTGAAAAAAAAAGGGATTACTTTTGTAAAAAAAAAAAGGTCACTTTTGTGAATAAAAAAGGGTCACTTTTGTGAATAAAAGGGGTCACTTTTGTGAAAAAAAAAGGTCACTTTTGTAGAAGAAAAAGGGTCACTTTTATACGAAAAAGGGTCACTTTTCGCAAAATGTTCGATGTACAATAAAATTATTGTAAATCGGGGGCATGCAAAAGGGATTGTACTATTGTGTTCCCTCAAAAAAAAAAAAAAAAAGTACTCCCTTCGTTTTATAATGTTAGTCCTATATGGAATCAACCACATAAAGTAAGAAAAGAAATATATTTGCAATGTAACATTAAAATACAACATAATTCATAATTATTAGCTTATTTTACTTTTTTGATTTATTATTAGGAAAACACAAGTCATAATTGCATAATTTAAGATAAAGATTTCCTTAGTTGGAGTCATGTCATCAATCTACAACCAATTAATTCCAAAAAAATCAAGTGATAAATGAAATATATTAAATATGGGTAGATCTTTTTGAAACGCCCAAAATAGTATATGAGACTAACATTATGAAACGGAGGGAGTAATACTATTATGTTTATATTTTGTACTTCGTATTGTTTAGCATAATGAACTTAGCTCAACCCATGTTCTAAACAATTGCGGAGTAGTGAGAAAATTTTGGCATTTCTTTCTACTTCGTATATAAAAGGAAGATGGTTTTCGATCTGAGGCCCCGTTCACTTCATCTTACTTTTGTTGAACTGAAATAATTTTTACTGGACTGAACTACTAAATTGAAATTATTTTTGCCAAATTGAAATTATTTTTTACTGCACTGAAATTATTTTTACTTAATACATTTTTTTAAGGTGGAGTGAACAGAGCCTAAGTTGGGAGAATCGTGAAAATGAGAAAATCGTGAAAATGTTTTCTATCAAAACAAACAAAGCCTACTAAGGGCCTGTTCTCATTGAATGAATTCAGCTAAACTGAACTGAGCTGAACTGAAATGAAATGAACTGAAATGAATAATTTATAAGAGAAGGAAATTAGGAGCTGAACTGAACTGAGCTGAACTGAATTGAATTTCAACGTATGAGAACAAACCCTAAATCTATCCTTAAAGCATAAATTTTCCTCGAGGATAAATCAAGTATATGGTAAAAATAATATAACCTCCGAGTCCCCGACCCAAACCATAATGTGCTCCCACTGTTTACCAGAAAACTTCCCTACATAAAAAAGCATCAAAATATAGAATAAAAGAGAGAATCATATCAGTGTCAATTGTTTCACTAAGAGGACGAAAGAGATAGCCCCACTGCAGTTGAAGTTGTCTACTGACAACAAGAACAAGACATGAATATAACGGTGATACTATACAGTCCAGGTTGACTTCATATACAGGGCAAGCTAAACAAGATGCAACGCTAATACGACTATACGAGTATATCTCTGATTCAAGATTGAGTGAGTGTTGGTGTTTCTACTTTTCGCAACAAGATGGCAACCTCAAGACAATCAAGCCGATACCACTTGCTTGAAAAGATGCACATGTCTTGTTTCAGAAGAAATTCTACGCGACATGCTTGGTTCTGAGGGCTGTGATTCTATTTCCCGTTTCTCATTTCACTCTCAATCCTCATCTCTATTTACTTGACATTTCGACATCCATGTAGATAACTTGCTACTTGCTAGTTTTCGGAATAGGAATTTAACTTGGACAATTACCTGTGTAGGAAACTCATCGCCAAATCCGAGCATTGTAGTCTACAATCCTTTTTTCTGAAATTACAAAACAAATCAGATCAGTAATGACATGAGAAAGACCTGACTTTGATGTTGACGCATGCATACAGAGTGACTGACTCAACTTTCAGACGCTGACAACAGTCGACATATTTTGAAAGAAAAATATGCTAAATTTTTTTTAGGCTTGGTCCATCACAAGATAGCTTGATGCTTTCATACCCCACAAAATCCTACTCCATATCAACTAGGAATCAACTCAAGGTTAGAACAAAAAGGCACGGTAGAAGAAGCGACTGTGATTAGATCTGACTGCCAACATTAAACTGTTCATTTCTGGCAAGTCAAGTTAGCAGTAAGCAAACCACAAGACAAACACCATAGTTTCAGTAAAAAAATGTCAGTATATTTTTCCAAGTATGGTAACACATAATTATGATGAAAACAGTTTGTACTTATCATGTATGTTGACCGGACGTTCAGAAGAACACGGTATTTTGATGAACAAGGATGGAAGGGCCTAAAAGGCTAAAACTACGATGAAGCATAGCAAGTCAGCAAGCTCGTCCGAGGTAACAAGACACAGCTTCATCATGTCTATGAATTTCATTTGGCGTCAACTATTATTGCTTTAACATTTCACTTTTTGATCATCCATATTGCTAATTATATAAGAACTGCAGTAGTTAGCTAACGAGCATGTGCAGTCAAAGTGACCTCCAATAGCACCAGAGACAGAGCATAAGAAGGTTGATTCTAAATTACGAACTTTGCACCAGAGTTTCGGCAGAGAGGAGAAAGAGAAAAACAACTGCCCTACAAAATTTAACTGTAATACAGGAAGATATACCTTCAACAGGAGACTCTACAAAGAAAGTCTAGGTTTAGCTTTTCTAAGCTTTCAGCACAAAATGTATTAGTAAAGAGTCTTAAGACTAGTAACAGCAATACAAATTCATGACACAAGACATTGATTTTCTGACTAGTGAAAAAACATGCATCACATACAAAATTAAAATTTCAAATATATTACTCACTAACATTATACTGCAATTATTATATAGGTCTTCCTGCCTCTCTAAGATGCACTTCCTTAATGCCTGTTCAAGAGCTTTCCTCTTTAGTCTCCTCTACTGTATGCTTCAAATCTCAGATATTATCAGAATGTCATGCAATTCCAATAGTTAAAACCTTCTACAGTTCTACAATGAACAAATTCCTCCCAACGTTGCAAAAACAGCCTTCCCAGTGATCCAAGATCACCAATACACTACACACTCTGTAGCCTTCCTTAATACTATACCGACTATTGAAACTAGTGACACAATATGAATAACTTAAGAAATCAATGTGCTGAGAACCTTTTCTAAGATAATATCAAACCATTTACACCCACCATCTCAATAAAGTGTCTCAGCCTTGTGTAAGGGTGAAGAGAACATAACAGACAATACACCATGAAGCTTCGTTTCCTTAGTCTTACTCAATCAAGATTACATGCTTCAATATGGCACCAAAGAAAATCACCTTACCCAAGGTAGTTCACTGCTACAGTAGAGTATGAACTAATATATCACTCTTATACCTATTTTCAGTCACCTCAGAAAGCCCAACATTTATCCATACCATTTCTTGATATTGATTTCATCTGATCTAATGTGTCACATAGCTACCTAGAAGGCAAAAACCTTACTTAGTTGAGCAGTACAGCCAGTCAAAATATAATTCAAGTAAACTGAACCAGGATGTTCTAGTTTATTATTAATATAGTCAACAACACTATAGCATTAAATCACTCATATTAAGTACTTTAATGGCCAAACAACTGCCCAGTATGGGTACCACCTTAGGCAAGGTTGCGGAGGTTCAAGAATTACAGAACCTTTGTGTTACTTAGCCCTGATGGAAGCAATTAGAATGCAAGCATTTATATGCAGAAACATCACGTTTTTCTCTATCAACCTTGCAAGCATGTGTCTATCTAGGGTCAGGTGAGCAGCAGATAAATTAGCTAATTTTGAGTATCAACTAGTCCAACTTTAGTGGCTTTTTTTTTTTTTTTTTTTTTTGAAGGAACTTTAGTGGCTCATTTAAAATGCCCACTACGGTTGAAAAAAATATACTTCATACATGTTTGATCAGTTATTAAGTTAAATTGTAATCTCGTGAAGAGAATCTTTTAACTGTTGTGCTACCTTTAAAGAAGGGGCATTCAGTAATCAATATCATCCACATTAAAGTGAGCCCACCTATCAGCAACCAGTGGTAACCCATTATACACATAATTTGACGGCTCGAGAAATAAATTACGTAAGTACAGAGTAATTGATAATACTCTAGTATGATGTTGCATGAATCACTTATGGACTTGCTACATGTTGAAGAAAGGAATAAACCAACAGTACAACTTCCAGTTTGTTTTAAACCTAACTAGATGATCAGATTCAAGAGTAAATTCAGAGTTTTGAGTTTAGATTCTCAAATATTGAGACATAAAGATGTTAATTATAACGCAAATTCTTCCATCGTTCCCATCCACAAAAAGGTGTCACTTAGATCCATATCAACTTCCAAGATTTGTACCTTAGAAAGAATAATACAGAAGGAATGCAAGGTGTCCTCATAAAGTAACTCTAAATCCACAGATTAGCCCAATACCTCTGTATATCACCCGCAGAGAATAATTTGAGAAAGCCCAGGCTGCCTTAGCCCATAACAAAAGCTAACAAAGTCACTTCATCCCAAACCAAATCCCTTGGGATAGTGACATCATTAAAAAATTAGAAGGATTACCCTGAAACTTCTCCTTTACCCAGCTAAAATCATAAATCTGTACTGTAACTATTCCTAAATGTTCCAAGAACACACCCAAGTCTCCTTGTTATACATCACAAAGTCCTTTCTAAATATAGCTACCAGTTCACATTGAAGGAAAATAGGAAAACATGTGAGCGTGACTCATCAGCCAAGCAAGAATAGATATGGTGAGATAGCCAACTTCAGTTGATGGTTATGAAGCATATCATTCGCTTTGATCCTTCCCAAAGCTAGCGCTATTGAAAAGCTTACACTTTAAGAGGGACCTTTGTTTAACAGGTGAAACACAGGATATTTAAGGTGGTGATTCAAACAAGGAAGGACATGCAAGAAAAGATCCCAAAATGAAACTCCAAACACACTCTAGGATTATCATGTCCATAAACTTTTAAGCAAGAGGTCACACATAAAGGTGAGTTCTCTACCTCTGTCATTGGGTTGTTTTCAGCACCACAAGATCTACACATTACCACTAAAGAAGCATTTTGCAACATTGATAAGCAGTAAAGTTGTGGAAACTGTGAACTAACAGGCTGCTCTGTTTCCATTTTCCTTATCTTCCACTCCAAAAGAGTAACTAGAAAAGCCACTTGTAAAATAAATTTCCAAGGGCAATGGATTCTATGGGACAAGACTTTGAACATCCCACATGTTCTCAGTTTCACACACAATTTGCACTTGCTCTTGATGACATTGTGCTACAAATCCTGATATTCTAGAGGAAACCTCCAACACCATTTTTCCGTCAAAACCCAAAGATTTTTTAGACAATTCTTCAAAACCCCAATCCACCCTCTGTCTTAGAACAACCCATCAAATCCCAGCTCAAAAGATGATCCTTCATTCCTTCCTCTCATCCCCAGCTCTAGGCCACAAAAAAAAAACCCGCATCATCCATTCAATTTTGGTGCAATTACCACCAAAAATTTAAACAAGGGCAAGTCTTCCAATCTTAAAATTTGTAAGTCCAAAGGGTGATCACGTCAAAAATAATACCTTTAAAAGAAGGAATTTCATGTAGCAATATAGATTGATGTTGGAAGATGCATCGATAAAGAAAAAGGTAGACCAACTATGACTTGAATGGAGGCGGTAAAAAATTATGTGAAATAAAAAGGTTTGTTAAATCAAACAGCACCAGGTCAAAGGGAAGAAGATCTTTGAGGACGACCACGGGAAATAAATTCTTGGTTTATGCAGAGGACCCCATCCTTTAGGGATAAAGGTTTAAAGCTTTGACATTGTTGCTGTGGGGAAAGAAGAAATTGTAAATTTTTCATCGTTCCTTAAATATAATTCACTATTATCTAGGCAGTCTTGAAAAACTCACTTTTCTTAGACTAGAGTTTATTATTCAACTCCTACAAATACTTAATAACAGGAATAGGAGCACTGCTACAATAATGCACAGGTCCCTAATACGCAAAATACTTCTCATACAGAACCTCACCACACCCCGATATCTGAGTGCTATCGGGGTGAATCAGAACTTGCAAAATACTTATTAAAGCATCAGACAAGAACCAGCAGAGGTGAAGAACTCCGCAAGAAGTCAATTTCCAAATAAAAAGACTGGGACAGTTGTTGTGACCAAAAAAATACCAAAGTTCCATGGACACAATTGAATAAGACATGTGGACAGCTAGATGCTCACACATACATGTGAGGAGCCAAGAAACAGATGTAAAAACAAGTATATGAAACTTAATAAGGCTCACAAAATAAGAAATCATCTTTCACCAAAAAAAACAAAATAAGAAATCATTTCTGAACTTTTCACACATCGCAAATGAAAGACAACAAAATGCCATCTGTAGTAGTCAAAACATCACTGACCTGTCATTATTCCTACTGAACTATGGGAAGCACTTCATTCTCTGCCAATGATATAAGTAAAATTAAGGCAGGCGTAAGTATTCATCACATATTCAGAATGAAGATAAACTCCAAGCGACAGAATTCAATAAGATGTTCATCAAGAGTCATATTACCCATCTCTCAATTTCAAGAAATGAAGCGGCCAACGTCTTCTTAGATTTGATCTATCTTCTTCACATGTTTCACTATTCACCTCTAGCAAATAAATTAATAAAAAAAAAAACATTTATAGTCAATATGGAAAGTAGTATAGACACTCCTTTTGTATTGAGAAAAGATTATAATTTACAGAAGAAGAAAAGACAAAAACGAATAGAAGACTTCCTGGGATGCATATCAATCCTCACCATAGTAGTAAGAAGACAAAATTGTGATCCGCTCCAGAGGCTGTTGAAAAGAAGGGCAAGAAATAAAACCAAGGTTAAATCATAAAAGTCAATATAAATGACGTCAAAAATTCATCATAAGCAAAGATCAATAGCATAGATAAGAATTATCCACGTTGATAGGACTTGGATATAAGTTCAACCAAGCATCACTCTTGACCTTTGACCTAGACTCCTAGACTCAGTAATAACGGTAGAATCTACATTCTAGACTCCATAATGTTGTCTAATTTCAGACTTGACCTTCTATGAAAATTTTGCATGTTTTTGGTCTTCAGTGAGTGCATGAGCTCATAACCATATTAGGTTGGGATAAGCTAATAACATCCAAGCTCGGCCCTTTTGTAGTAAACACGGCTTTAAACACTATCATTGTTCCAAAAAATTTCTTTAAAATGAAAGGAATCCCATAGTAGTTACTCTTACCTAAAGATGGAACTGGCCCGGCCCGGCATGGCCCAGCATGAAAAAAGCACGGCACGGTATTGTGCGTGTGGGTCGTGGGCCGGCTGGACCGCCTTTATATGGGAGAAGCACGATAAGGCACGACACAACCGGCCCGGCATGACAAAGCATGCTAAAATCAATGCAATTTTGCTTAGGCACGCAAGACAGGCACAGCCGGACACGATGGCACGTGGGCATGGGCCATGCACGTGCCAACCTTTTGAAAATTTTGGCCCGTCACGGCACGACACGAAACTCGTTCGTCGGGCCATGTGTCGGGCCCCAACTAACCCCACAGCACATGGACCTGGCACGAGGCACGACCCGACATGGCCCAGAGCCATCTGTACTCTTACCCTCCCAAGCAAGGTTTTTTAATCAATGAAAAGCAAGGTCTATTTCTTCCCCCTTATGCCATGAAGATCGTTAGTGCTAACACGGTATTAATCTGTCTTTAAAAACATCTTCAATCAGTACGTTGTCAAATTTAAGACATGGCCATTCTATGAAACCTTTGCATGTTTTTAGTCTCAAGTAGAGTGCATGAGTCCTTTGTTATATTTTTTATTACAAGGTGGGCAACAGCTTGACCCCCAAGATGGTTAAAAAACTAACCCCCAAACAGCTTTTAAAATGGTTGTTCAACGCCAAGATACCACCGAGATTCACCCCACGCCAATCCCCATCTTCAAAACAACTTGTATATGGTTCTCTTGGATATAGTCCATTCTAAAGTACGTATCTAAGCTGCCAGCTAGATTATACTATGTTTACACTTGTAGTAGAATATTTTAAGTTACAGTGATCCATTCCTATTTTAATAAAAGGTAGTAACAAAGGTATCAATAGGGAAACTTGTGGCTGGATTGAATCCTTTATTGTAAGATCACCCACCCTCACCCTTTTTTTTTGAAGGAAGGTATACTCATTTTTCAGATAAAGAGGATGTGAAAAATGTAATGTATTACACTCATAATTTATTATATACTTTTCATGAATATTAATTACTAATTGAAAATCTTCCTTTTTATGGTGGCTTGAGATTTGATAGCCACGTCAGTACGCCACAATCTCAGTGTGATAGATTTAGGACATATGAATATAAACAGCTGCCCCAGAAACTATAGCTCACAGTAGCCAAGACTAACATGAAAATTGTGATTATTGAAGTTAGTTGGGTAGGTAAGTAATTTAGGAAGTTGAGTTTAAAGATCCAAGCGGATCAATCTTGCCGATACTATTCATAACCATCACCACACAACCGGACTTGCACGATCAAATTTCATGGGTTATCCTGCGACACAAGAAGTATAGTCAATTTTCAACAGTTCTCTTTTTCTTAACATTGTGGGTTTGATCCATATATTTACTTTTATTTGTGCCCTAGCACCTTTTTTATTCACATAAGGATATTATTAATGCAACCTAACAAAGCATGACTCACAAGGCCTATCTAATTAAAATAAATAAAATTAATCCCATTTGCCTTGCATTCATAATATAACCCAACTTCCTAATATAAACAGCTTCCTAAAATACACACATACCCAACTAATGACACCAATGATGGTTGTGCTCTTAACATGCTTTGCACCACTAATGGATATACAGGCAAATATATTTCACATGTCCACAGTGATCCATACCAAAACCCTCAAAAATAGTAAAAAGTAGCTTTTCAGGATAGAAACAGATCCAGCTGAAAATATCAACAGCCATCTCTTCCTAAAACCCAGCTACTTGGAGAATTTTTTTTTTTGTTTGTTTGCAAATAAGTACTTTGGGGATATAAATACATCATCACGATATTTTGTACGAAGTAATTATAAGCAGCTATATTAGAGAGATCATCTGAAACTTTCTCAATTAACCACAACTTAAAAGATGTAGAATTAAATAGCTTATCTATTGAAAGTTGGTTAAACTGGTTTGGTGCCAGACTCTGGGGGTTAACAGCAAGAATAGTTACAATTTAATTATCAATTTTTTTAATAATTATTCCAGGCATACATTCTATAAGCTAAATCAGTGTTTCCCTGTCAAATCAATATGCTGAATGGTCTGCTCAAAATTTTCAATTCAAAAGTACTGTTGTCCAACAGAATTTTATTGAAGCTACAGGCTTTTGAGCTAGTGCAGCAATTTCCAACACTTTAAAAGTTTAATGGCACGCTTGGATTGGAGGTAATGCGTTAGGGAGTGACAAAGTCATAATGTAGCGACAATGAAGGGAAATAGGCAGACGATGGGCAACTATTATCCCTAAAATGAGGGTAATTTACACGCTCCTCCCTTCTCCTTAGTATTTACACAGAACTACTACATCTCATGTATCACCACCTCTTCATTCTCTGTTTATTATTTTGCCATTGCCCCTTTATTATCCCAAGCATGCCCTAAGTGTTATAATGTAGAATTTTTACACAAATTCTTATCGCTTAAGTTTAAAATTATATTGTCAATGGTTTCACCATAAAGCATAAGAAGAGGTGAGGCACACTTCTGCTTCTAATTGGATGTTAGTGTGTTACATTTATTCAGATTTGTTAAGGGCATGTCACCTACTTTTTTCTTAGGAAAAAAAAAAAGAAAGAAAAAAAAAAGAAGGTAATTCTCATTCAAGATTATAGGTAGCTGAAGTTCAAATTATCTTCATTAGGCAAAGTCATAGGTAAGACAATCTTGCAAAATTATTGTGATACCAAGGTCACATTTATTTTAGGGACTGACTTCTTACTTTTTAAGTAACATTTAAGGCCTTACAGGTAGTTAGTGTGAGATAGTCTCGTTCAAGACTTTCTTTTTTCATTAACATCACAGGTGTAATAGATCAGGCAGTATTAATTACAGTTCATCAAGCGCTTCCAGACAACTTGATTAAACAACACAGCTACACAAGACAGTGTATAGAATATTACCATTACAAATATGCCCTCTTTTCGAGTAGGAAGTTCCTCTAGCTTTCTCAATGTCTCATCACCCTTGATGACCTTGCCAAAGATTGCATACTTTTCATCAAGATGAGGTGCATCACCGAGAAGTATAGAGAAGGAAGATGATGCACTGTCTGGATCATCGTACCTGCAGCAAGCAATTATAGCTATAACATCATCACTATGAGACCCAAGGAAAAAATACAGTGCAACAATAGTGACAATGAAACTAATTATAACAGCTTAGAAAGTTCCATATCGAAGAACCAAGAAGAAAATTTGTTTGTTCCTTAGAATATACTATAAAAACTAGAGACTGCTTTCAAAAAAAAAAAAAAAAAAAAAAAAAAAAAAAAAAAAAAAAAAAAAAAAAAAAAAACTAGAGACTGTTTCGAATGAAAATTTAAAGAAAAAAATAAAAAGGTTCGAGACAGTTTGAAACACATTTTTTGATCAAATTTACAGGAACCAATGTCTAACTGAATTCAACTATCAAGCCAAAACACTGGTGAACATAAACCAAACTCAAATAAATCCACTAAAAGCAGATCAGAGAAGCCATACTAGGAAAAAGACTTAGTACTAAAGCAAGCTTCTTAAACCTACCTCCCCATTGACAGGATACCCCTAACATGTTTGACTTTACTAAATTCACCTATAACAGTTTTCTCAGCTTCCTTCCTCTGCTCAGCATTCATAGGGGCTGTTCTGCCTCCTACTACATCAGCTACTTGAGCTACAAAACCCTTATCCACCTGCCTCAAGAAATAATCTTGACTCATTAACATTTTACGTATAAAAAATTATTTTTAGCTAAAAACCAAACCAAACATAATTGCAAGCACAAACCATTACCCGGAAGAAATGATTAGTATTATAGCATCCCAAGCGAACAAGTTTGAAAATGTGCTCAACAGTTTTGGGGGCCACACTAGGAAAGAAACCAAATTCGACATCTCCATAATTTGTCTGCAGCAAGAACCAACAAGAACAGCATAGCTATGAAGGAAAAAAAAAAAGCAAAAACATTTACAATGTTTGAAACTATTGTAACAATCCTAAGTCTGAAATGAAAAGCATATACACACAACAAAATGAAAGGTACTATCTTGATCAAAAGTAAGGTCACATACATAAGTCATCCAAATCAGCTTTAATTTGAAATGGGGAAACTTTAAACAAGAAATCACACCCCCACAAGCCCACACATAATAGTAGCATACCTCTATTTTCCAAAAAATATACTAGCATATGTAAATATGCACTATCACATGATATTGGTGACAAGGACCTTTGTTGATATTTATAATCTTAATATCATGTGCCTTAGCGCTTTGTTGTACATGTCTCTTCATTTTTTATTACTTTGTTGCTAATTTTAAACTTATCTTCTGCTCTCTGTAAACCATAATTTCAATACATTTAAGCTTTCCTTAAATCTAGTAAGTGTCCAGGCTTTAGATCCCTTTTTCCTTTTCCACTTCTGCCATCACCCCTCCCTTTACACGGATCTCCCTTCAAGGCTACACCATCAAAGACCTTTGTCAACACCAACAAATGATGGTGACCATATTAATTTTCTTTCTCCTCTATGCTTCCTCTTCCAAATATTCAAATGGATGCAACTAACTCTCATAGGTCAACACTAACATTACTGAACAGTACACTATTTCTCATTATTTTCTCGTCAACACTAACCCAACCTCTCACCCAATGGAGATAGGAAATTTCTATACACAACCCCCTTCCTCGTCAACCGGTAATGCTTTAACTCCTAAGACTAAACTCCTTTTTCCAAACTCATATGGAGAAACGCAAGCTCCAAATTAGCATCACCATTACATCATCCTCTCCTTCAATGGTGGTAAGCTGGTAACTAGTAATGGCACCTCACATGATTAACATCCCTCCTTCCTCCAATATCCTTTCATTTGTGGTGAAGCTGAAGAAAAATCAATTTGTTATTCCTATAATCCTACTTCCCCCTCATTTCAACCTATCTCCAATGGTTTGGCCACGGTGCGAAATGGATCTTCATTTAATCGAAACACCAAACCAAAATCGTTCATAACAACAAGGGGGTTTTCAAATACCTAGAATCTCGTCTGAATCAAACTTTCCTACCCCAAACCATCCCATATTGAACGTTGCATCCTGTGTTTCAGTCAAAGGTTACTTCCGGTTTAGAGATATGTCAAAAGTTTACCTATATCTTTCCACTAGCGGATCTAATCCTTTACTATGCTACTTAAATTATTCTAATAGCGTACAACTTCTATAAAATCCTAAAAAGATTTGGGAAGTGAAAGGGGTGGGGCCACATGGTTAGCCCGTGAGCAAAATCAAATTTGCGTCATGACATGATCCGCAATCTCATCATATTTGGTCTTGCAGCATTGCTACCTTTTCCTCATCGCAACTGAAATCAGATTTTTGAACCATGAATCTTACCACCATGCTAACATGTTTCCTGTGGCATCAGTCCAAACCATAGTTGGGGCAATCAACCTTCTCATATGTACCACTTTGGTGGCCCCTTACCCAAAAAGGAAAAACCCCAAGTACTTTTGCACAAAATCTCCCTCTTTTTAAGTTAATCTTAAAAATAATTCTCATACTTTGCAAACCTCTATAGAGAAATTGAACAATACCCTCAAAAGCTTGGCGTCTTGGCCAAAATGTCCTTCACTCATTCAACGAAGGTCATTTCGTTAGTCTGACCTATTGTGTCACACCGTGTGCACCCCAATACCATTACAAAAGTCACTTGTCTGTCATCCATCTAACATGAAGTGGAAAGGTCTTCAACTCTACTTTTCCCTAATGTCAAGGTTTGGGCATCATGAGCTACATGCTAATGTGCGCACAATACTACTCCCCCCTACATTACTGCCATGCCACAACAAGTCTTACAAGATTACAACTTTCCGACCCCAACTTGCATATCACTTATACTCGTAAGCTCTATGGTTCAAGTCTTCAAGATTGGACCTTCTCTACGGCAGTCTATCTAGCAGGAGGCCTAATAAGGATTGACTAATTATAAGACAATCCTTAGTTTGTTGAGCTAAATCTCTGCTAATATCCAGGACTATCACCTCTTTGCTTTGTTGTGGATATGTCTTATTTGTTATTAGTCTATCGACAGTTTCCAGTTTATCATTTCCTCTGTGTAAACTTAATACTGATTCACAATATCAATACAATTAAGCTTTTCCTAAATCTGTTAATTGGAGACTGAACCGATCAAACCTACACACATAAACCATATTCCATGTATCAAAATTTCAGCCACCAAAAAGAAATAAATGAAAATATGCCATCTAGGTACAGTTTGATAATTGAATAATATGAATTACAATGCGGGTTATCATGATGTTGGAGAATACAAGCCTCATTCTTTTCAGTTCCCACCTTACAAAGATGAGTTTCAGTTCAGGGTTATTTCAAATTGATTCAGTATAGGGCCTACAACTTCAATTCTAGGCTAAAATAAGTTTAGATAAGTTCACATAAGTTAAGTTTAGCGCTAATATAAGTACGGTTTAGGATTAATAAATTAGGAAAAGTTCAGTACAATTTAGTTCAGACTAGTTCATGAGTATTCAAGATACAAGAACAAGGATTTAATAACATAAACCAAACACATTTATATCAACAAATCAATGACTAAAGTATAAATATAATTTCTGATCTAGGTATACATCCCAGAAACATTATTCAAAGAAAAAGATGAACTTGTATGAAATCTTGTCACCTATATATAAATTGCTTAAATCCCACATCATATTTTTTTTCCTCAGAATTTCCCATGAATTAATTGGAGCATACAATGAGACAGAAATGAAGATCATGATCTACTAGTAACACGGAGTACCAATTTTGACAAAAGGGTCGAAATAATTTGAAGCAAAAATTGAACATAAATAGAATGTAAAACAATCGACAGTATTATTGAATTGAAGAGTAAAAACCTGGAAAACAACACGAGCTGATCCAAAATCGGGAAAGGAGAATGTAAGAGTGATAAGGAGAGAGAAAACAAAGATCTTGATCAGTGTCTTTGCTTTCTCCATCTCTTTTGCCATTCTAATTCTTCGATTTTTTGAGGTTTTGCACTTTTCAAGTTTTGTCCTATAACTCAATATTACGAAGTACTAGTACTCCAACCAAAGATCTATTCTCTTAATGAATATCAATGGGCAAATGGATCGTGTCAAATGGACATTACTCTTTGCATTTTCTCGTCTTTGAACCCAATTATTTCTAGGGGTGGTAATTCGGGTCAGTGGGTCGGATTCGGGTCAGATTCCGGGTCAATTTCGGGTTATGCTTATAAACAATAAAAAATAGTGTAAAACTTAATATTATTACGAAATATGAAATTTTGGTAAAATCGGGTCGAATTCGGGTTATTCGGGTTCGGATCGGGTCGGGTTTGTTCGGGTTATCAGGTCGGGTCAGAGATTGTCAGCCCTAATTATTTCCTCTATTGTGTTAGAAATCCGAACCCCTTCTCATGAGGAGAGTTTCTAACGCTTTTCTTCTTTGTCTTACCTTAAAAAAATGAACGGAGCTTGTTATATTGGAAACTCACCCACGTCTCTAATCGTCCCTATTTCGATAAAGATGGCTTTGGGGCGGATTGTCGACTTATGGGCTAGGCCCATGTACTTTAAGGTTGTTTAGGTCCAACCCACCACCAATGGTTTTGGCTGATGCGGGTTCATATTTTGAAATTAAGGCTCACACAAGGCTGGTCTAAGGACCGATCCAAATGTAGGTCTGACGGCTTCCTTACAAAACAATGCATTAGTAAATTTCGCATTACTCGTGTTTACTATGCTAATTTATCAGACCACAAAAAATTCAACCTAGGGATGTGGTGAGGTGTAAATGACAATCGTATATGATATGGGCCAAGTGGTGGGCGGGGATGGATCTAACATTGTAGCTGCCCGGACTTGTTGTCATTTGCTTCTGTAAGTAAGGTAAAATAGTCAAATGAGATCTTGTAAGATTCGTTTCAATGTATAATCTCATAATATATATCAACTTTTTAAAACTGTTACTTAATAATGATTCAAGTTAGTAGTGGCTAAAGTTAAACATTGACAAACGTGAAATCCTAATTGTTGCAAGTACCTAAAGAGAATAGAGGAACTATATAGCCAAAGCTTATAATTTATAAATATGTTGTCCGCCTTATACCCACATAAAATAAGAAATAACTAATTTTTACCAATTAAGCTTCATCTTTATATAAAATTGTTATTGAACTTGCAACATTTAAAAAAAATGGTTTTGAGTTTGTTGAACAAATAAGTATTATTTGCAACAAAGGTGCATGCGAAAATTTATTAGACATCTAAAAGTATATATTTTCGAGGCAAGGGTATAGGCGGATAGTAGAGCAAGGAATATGAGAATTAGGTATGGGAATACCAAGTGAGTGTAAGGCGGGATGGTTTTAAAATTATGCATAATGGGGCGGGATAGGGGATAGGGATAGAAATATTAGGTGGGGGTGGGAAGACGAACATTTGCCTTGCGCCCTTGCCCTATTGACTTGCATTTCTTTAGTTCTCTATCTCCGCCTGAAATAAGGTGCTATGATATAATCGTGTATTTGTCAAATAAGTGATTTTCATGATGAGTACGATTTAGCCTTTAGATGCCACTTGTGAGTTGGGATAGATGTCCAACTACAATCGAACACTTTTCAACTATGTGATCTTGCCGCCTCCACATAGTCCACAAGTACTGCAATGTACAATCATCATCATATTCATAAGTTGAACCTTTGGCTTTTCGATCTTGCTACAAGGTTGCACTTGTAATTTATCTTCCACACTAAGTAGAGATTATTACATAAGTTGTTTGGTATTTGTTTATTTGCAGAATTAGTCATAGAAAACCTTCTTTCAAGAGTTGACTTATTCATTGTCTCAGACATTGATGCATGCATCCAACAGGTCGATCGATCATCACCATGTTGTTGTAGGTATCCTACAAATCTTGCTTCATGATCCATTTTCGATCTCTCACTGGATTCAGAAAAAATATTTAACGGGGCTAAATTGTATTTGATAAAATTTAATGGGGTCATGTGGTAAAAATACAATTAATTTTTATAGGTAAAAATTTAATTTTATAGGTAAATTTTTTCTCTTTTCATGTTCAAGTGGGATTAAGAGACCCTCTCAAATACATGTGCATCCGCTACCGTCGATCACTACATCTTTGATATATACCATGCTGATGAGTAATTCAACTCACAACAAAATGATTTGTATATGCAAAACCTCTTTAAAACCCTATTAGGTTATATGCATTGGACAAAATTGAAACAAAATCATAACTTTCCTTACATGATCATATACTAGAACTTTTGTATATAATACATTCGATGTAGTACATCGGATGTATATTTTTTTAAATTTAGGGCAACTTTTAGACTTTTTTGAGAACTTTTATCAACAAAGTATAACTTTTATTTATAATAGGGTCTGTGTAACTTTTTCATTTATTATATGGTAATTTTTTATCATCTATACTTATATACTACGGAGTAATATACTAAACTAATCACCGGAGGGACACTTGGCATGATTTTATGAAAAAAATTCCCTCCAAAATGATTTTTTTTAAAAAAATTCTATCAAAATTTTTTTTAAGGATAGACATTATCTTAATTTCAATTAACTCTATTTTAATTCATTATTATTATATCATACTTTATAAATTTGTGCATTACACGGGAACAAAACTAGTTTTAAGATAACTTTATAATGGATGCACAATATTGGTTTTTAAAATAATTGTTTGTCATACTAGGAAGTCTAGGACGGACCATTATCTATTTAGTATCATATGCACTTCTGTTTTCTCTTGAGCTAATTAAGTTGACCATACAGCCTAAAATTTACTATTTATTTATTTATTTTATTTTATTTTATTTTTTTTACAGAATATGGACCTTTATCACACTTTTTATTAGAGAATAATTTGTAAAAAAAATGTTGAATTATATATTATTGTAATGATAAACCGTGCATTTCATAGGACTTTGGCTAGTAACAACAAAATCCTTCATAAAATTCGTTGAAAAATAAATTAATTTCATCAAATAAAAAAATTAAATAAAAAGGATAGATCCAAAGAAAGCATATTTTATTCGTGCAGGATTAAGCAAGCTAAGCAGTGACGTAAAAAAAATTGTTCCAACAAATTGCATCTCCTTTATTATGGAAGGTGCATGCAGAATAAGGATTTTTCCAAAGAAATATAAAAGTATTTATTCCCTTTTTTTAGAAGAATCCGATTCTCATTTTAGTGGTGGATTTTGTAACAAAATAAATCAATGGTACAATTTGAAAGAAAGAGATGAATAAAGAATTAAATAAGGAAATATTGATTTGAAGAATTAGGCAAAGTACAACAAATGCACAATGTCCAAATTCATAACGTAGTCCATATTTTGGGCATTATTAATATTAGGGTTTAGGGGGCCTATTTCCCCTATTTTACCTTTGGCAATATTGGCAATTGGCATATTTTTGTGCAAATGTGCAATCGAATCAACTACATTATACTTCAAAAAACTTATGCATAGTACCACATTTACATCATTCCTTTGATTGAAATTGGAAAGAAAGTAAAAGAATATAGAATCTTCTAGAGGAAAGGGGAATTCAACTTGCCTATAGAAGAAATCTGGAAATTCTAAAATTTTAAACTTTGGATAATCTTTTTGGTGTTTGTAATTTTATTCCCTCTTTGATAAATTATATATTCATAGTTTATAATTTATTTATTTTCATAAACGAAACTAATAAATTTGAATAGAAGTAGAAGTTTTAACCAACCTCATATATTGTAGATGTACGGAGAGAGCTTGCTTGGTCATGTTTTATTCACCTAAGTTTATTTCCCACAAATTTGATGAAAAATAAATTCATATAAGGGTTAATAAGTTATAATAAAATAAATTTTGGTATAATAACCTCTTATAAATTCTAATAAGGGGAGATAAGAGTTTTATAATTTCAATTTACAGCTGTAACTAAGTCTAGATAAATTCAGGTTAGTTTAGATGAGCAAAAACCGAATAATAAAACACATGCACCATTTATAACAAACGAAATTGTTAATAGTCGTAGTATGAAACTTATATGAGAGAATAAATTAAAGGAAGCAAGGGAGAATACAAGCAGGTTAAATAGCATAGTAAATCATAAGCCTTACGAGTTACGGCCTATTTGGTAGCCGGCAATAAATAATAGTGGTAATGACAATTAAATTTTAAGTGTAAATTAGGAAAGAAATTAAATGGTGACGCAATTGGTGGAATATATAAACCGAACTTAGGCTTCAACTATTAGAATAAACTTTGATTAAATTGGTCCCCTACATCATGGTATTAGATGAGAAGGGATCATACCGCAAATAACTTTAACTTTTGGTTGAATTGGTTCTCTAATAGCTACGGAATTTCATCCTCAAGTATGTGTTTTCTTCTCGTTCTCCATTACCATTCAAAAGAATAAAACTTGATTTTTATTACAAATTTATTACCGTTATTATTATCACAATATCATTTATGGTCACGTACCAACTAGGCCAGAATTTTCTAATTGCGAATTTTGGGATCACTTTTATTAATTCTAATTCTACAAATTCTTTTATAATTAAAAGGATCGATATAAAATCAAACATCATTTTAATAAAAATACTAATAAAATTTCTTTAATTGTAAAAAAAAAAAAAAAAAAGCAACCCTATGTATCTACTTTAACATTATTACCACGTACTATTTTTTTTTTCTTCTGAAAACTACTTTAACATTATTATTACTCCGTACTTATTATTGTTATCAATTGATAAAATCTCACAGTATTACTTTATTATTAGTACCAAAAAAAATATGTACAATATTGTACTAAAGACAAGTACTGGTTAAAAGAATTCAATCTGTACTTGACATTTTAGTTATTGAAAATTAATGTTGTTGCTGTTATTCAATGTCCTTTGTTTTGATACGTAGAGAACTGGAGCATATAGCAAAAAGAACTCTAAAAAGTAAAGTGTTATAACAAAAGTTCTATATATAGATTCTCCACCTTTTTTTTATTTTTTTTTTTTTGAAAAAAAAAAACATTATTAGTTTTTATTTTATTTTATATGTTTCTTGCTCTTCCATGATCTTCACCACTAACTGAAAAACTATTCTTCAAAAGAAACACGTATTTAACCATTTATGTGAATATATAGATTTATTATAATCACATGAAAAATGAAAGAATATAATGTAGACTTGTAAAGAGGTCCAAAGAAAAAAGCAAAGGAACAACTAACAAAAGTTCAATGAATCACGTAATTCAAATATTAAGCAATATTGTATGATTAAAATTAGTTGACTAATAGAGTTTATATCCTTTGATTTGATATTATGAGGTGAATGAAGTGAATTGAATTAGGAAGCATTTTAATAATACAGTTGAAAATTTGGATGTTAAACAAAAGATGTCACTATGGAAAATGCTCGGGTGGGTTATAAAGTCAAAATATTATGTCTTTGGAGTTTGGAGGCAGTGATATATTAAACAATGATGATGTTAATAAAGAATATGGGTGTAATAATTCTAGGAGTACTTTCAAATACTTCATATGCATTATTACTCTTCTTAAACTAACTATTATTATAACTTATTGCGGTTTTAAATAAATCATGGTACATGTAAAAAAAAAAAAAAAAAAAAAAAGACATGCTTGGAGGTTAATGGAGAAAGAAATGTATTGCCAATTTTATGACCTCGACAAAGATTCAAAATATGGAATTTAAAGCTAATAGCGGGGGCTATTTCATACATTTTGTCACCTTTATTCGACATTTTAGGATATTTTAGCTCATTTTGAAACCATTTACATGCATGAGCAAATCAGCATAAAAATACACTTGAATTTCTCTATAAGCTAAGATTGCAATGTGACTAGATAATTTAAAATGGTGCTCTTATAAAGGTTTGTACCTAGGTTTTCTTTGTATCAAGATATTTAAATCATTTAAAAGGATGTTAATTATAAACAAAGCAATTAGTGAAAATTAGTTCAATATTTATAGTTCATACTAATTAAAAATCCCACTGAATATGAAATTTCACATATAAAGATATTATCTTTTTTTTTTTAATAAATTGTGATCACTCGTAATCACCCAATCTTTAAGTCGTGTGAAAGAAGTCGTAACTAATAACTTATATAAAGTCGTGCAAAATTTTCTTTAGTTTGATATTTCATTTTCTCTAGAAAGCATAAGATGATGGTGATGATGTGATATATTTATGGACACATACATATATACACATAGTTTGAGGGTACCACTTACAAACCTATCAATTTTTATGCTATCAAAAATTAGAATGTTTGATTGGGAAGAAACTAAGAGATTCCATAGTTAGTGGAGCAATCGTTCAAAACCCACTATTTTGATGAAGTTTTAGAAATGGGCCCAAACAAAAAGCCATGTCAACAACCAGGGCTAATCTTTTGATCAAATTCATTTTTATCATCCAATCAGCCACATGTGTCACATCACACCTTCCTTAGGCCCCATTTTTTTTTTTTTTTTTTTTTTTTTTTTTAAATGATACAAGTACATCTTGTTTACTTAATTACGATCTTTTGCTAACTAAATTTATTCTTTATGATATACTTCGTACACAATTTAAGAGAAAAATTTGTTAAATACGAGCATGGTTGGTGGTAGTACTCGTCATCAAGGAAGAGGAGCAGCTTTTTTTTTTTTTTTTTTTTTTTTTTTTTTTTTAATGAAGTACTAGTTTCTTGCCCGAACATACTCAGATGTGTATTCACAAGAAAAATAGTACATTATTTTAATAAATTTTTGTAAATTTGTATCGAGGGAAAATTTTTGTTCTAGATGCGACACGTGTACATTTGGGATAATTATGGTAAATACTTTAGGTACTCCTTAGTACAGATAGATTTAACTCTTTCTTCTTTTATCAATGTGATATATTTATATGTGTTATTTGGGAAGACTATAATTCAACACTTTCCCAACCCACACATGTAACGTACCTTTAATGAAAGAAAATGTAATGTTATAATGTTTTATAGGGTTAGAGCGAGTGTATGTTTTATGAAACCAAATTGTATTTTCACACACCCCCTCACATGATTCAATTCAATTTCAATTTAGCCTAAGTACATTAAAATCATTAAAGGTCCCAACTGTGAGCCTAAATTACCATGATCAAATTAACTCAATTAAAACACTAAACTCATGGTTAAAGCCCATGATTGATTTTATATTATTGTAAGCCCCCTCATACATAACGAAATGTAGATATAGCATGAGTATTCCCTATTCTCATACCCAATACTAAATATTCCACATAAAAAAAGGGGTTAAAGATTTAAACTTCTGACCTTCTTCTCATATTGATTCTGATGGTTAAAGTTTGGAGTACTCTTATCAAAACTTTTATGATTGAAAAATAGGATATTATATTTACACACCTAAAAATGAAAATGGGAAAGTAATCACAAAATTTATTAAGTGGCTAAATAGAAATCAATAGCCATAACCTTGTAGAATAAGCCAAAGGACTAAAGTTGAGCCATGCATGTCATGAACTCCTACATATAAGAGACTCACCAAACATGAATAAAACTTCAATTATTATTTTAATTAACTCCGACTTCTTCCAAAGCATCTAGAAGTAAAAGGGTAGATTATTGCCTTTTGGGTGTAATCCATGTAAACATAGGAATTTAGCATTTAACTAGAAATAATTAGTTTTGGTCATATTTCTACATGCACTTAACCGACCCCTCATTATTACTGCTAATGAAACTCAACTTTTCTAAAGTAGCCGCAATCAAAGATTATTATTCAAAATTTTTGGCTACCTGTTGATGATTTCCACGACTTAATCGTGTTAATTGCTTTTAACAAAAGATAAGCATGGTTTATTAGAATTAAAGTAACTAACTATATACTGCCCTTTATAAAGCAAGTAAAGAGAAAGACCATTAGTTTCATGTTTTCTATTTTTGTTAACCATAGAAAATGATTTAACAAATTTTGTGATTAGATTTTCAACGCGCCTACAAACACAGATAACATGCCTTTGTCGGATAAGCAGCCAATTGACCTATTTGACCACATGTAAACCAATAAGGATTTACTGTGAGATTAAATCATCAATTGGTATGTGGTGGAATAGCCTCTTGTCGACTGAACATTATACTATATGAGGCTTTATGCTAACAATGGGCTAGGACATTTCCTTTTTTTTTTTTTACACCAAGATAATTCTTAATTAACTGCGCTTATCACACAAAGTGTCCACAAAGTTATGTGAACTATGATATATAAGAGATTCAATCTGCGGACATCCTTGGATTATTACACTCAATTTCCTACCAACTTAACTAGCTAGATGACATCTACAAAGCAATATATACTTTAATTTGCTTTGATAACTTGCACCAAAGAAATTATTATTCTCTTAACTATCATGTGTATATCTTGGTAATTAAGCTGTAAATTGGTCGCTAAGCAATATTCTTGCTATTTAATTAATGATTAGTGGTTAAACATTATTCTCAAATCCCTATATAGGCTATGTTTGGGTCCAATTTAGTCCAATTGGGCCTGGTCACTGAATGATCCAATTAAAAGCCCAAGGTTAAGGTTCAACTCTCCAAATGTGCTAAAGTCAAAAATCAAACATCCTCAAAGCCATGTCAAGGTCAGTCAACGGCCCAATCAGCTTGGCCCAGCCCAACTGACTTCCGGGCCCAATCCGCCTCCTTCATTAGCCAAGGTATAAAAGCCAACAATTTGGTCAATTCTTGGTAAGACAATAAAGCCTCAAGCAACTAAACTCTTGCACAGCTTTCTCTCTCTAATATACTGACTTAAGCATCGGAGGGGCCTTCCTCGGCGTCCCCCCCGAGGCTAGTTTACGTGTATTTGTTGTGCAGGAAACCCTCGGCTCCTGCGTCGTTCGGACCGAGACCAAGTTCCCTCAAGATAAAAGGATCTTCCGAGATTCGATTGTTTTCATCCGAAACAATTTGGCGCCGTCTGTGGGGAACGCTACTAAATTTCGCGTCAGTCATCAAACACTCCGGCAGTCGCCATGACTAAGAGTGGAAAGAGTTCCAAGAAGGCTAAGAAGGGAGGAGGCCAGATTACGGTGAGGGAACGCCAGCCGGTTTATCCCTCCCCGGAGCAAGCCTCTTCCGAATCGGAGGCCCCCATTTCTCCGGAAAGGGAAGCCTCAAGAGGTCCTAGCCTCCAGGAGGAGAACACCTCGCACCACACTCGGCAGCCGGGGCCATCCCCGAGACCGAGTGGCTCAGGTGCGAGGAACTCCCCGCCGCGCCATAGCGTGCAATCCAGGTCACATCCGCGGGAGACTCCTCCCTCCGGACCCTCCACCGAGGAAGTGGCCAGAGCAGTGGCCATCTGCATGGAGTTCCTTAAAGCTCAAGGGGCTCCAATCCAGATGCCTGATGATCACCAGCCGAGAAACCTGAAAAGGAGGATCGGTCAGGATGATGGTGGACAAGTTCCACCACATAGAGAGCTCGGCCAGAGGTGGCGAGGGGACACCCGAAACTCCAGCAAGGAGAGGAGGAGGAACCCTCAACCCTCTGACCACTCCGAAGCTCAGAATTCCATGGGGCCCTCCAAGGACCCGGAATTCGCCCGCCAAAGCGTTCACGAACGCTTGGGTTCGAGGGAGGTGAGTGTGCATAGCCGCCTCACCTTCCCAGAGGATACCGGACCCCACCCAACCTTGTCTCAGCCGGGGACGAAAACCACTTCCACCTCTGAGAGAGGAGGGAGCGAGGTCCCTGAGGCTGGGTACAAGGGGAAGGCGGTCATGGTTCCATCGAACTCGCCCTTCCAGAAGTGGATTCTGGAAGAGCATGTGCCAACGGTCAAAATCCCGGCACATATTACTTACGATGGTACCTCAGATCCTAAGGATCACATTGCCTCTTACGAGGGGCACATGTATCTGAACCCGAGGTCTGAGGCTACCTGGTGTAAATACTTTCCTACGACCCTCAAAGGTGTTGCCCAATCCTGGATCACCAAAGGGCTCAAGGAAGGCTCCATAACCGGTTGGAACGACCTCTCCAACAAGTTCAAGAGCAAATTCTCTACGGCCAACCGCCGAGAGAAGACCACTGCAGAGCTAATGAGTCTGCAGCAGGCGGAGGACGAGAGCCTCCGCGACTATCTGACTCGCTTCAGCAACGAGTCATCCGGAATCACAAGCCTGGATCAAGGCCTGGCCGTGTTCGCGCTACGGAACGGCCTCCAAGCTGGAAAGTTCCTGGACTTCATGGTCATGCATCCCCCGCAGACCCTGGAGGAAGCCTTGGAAGCATCGGATAGGTTCATCCGAGCCGAGGAGTGGAACAGATCCAGGTCTCAGTCTCGTCCGAGAATTGAGAAGCCGAAAGGGCAGCAGCCCGAAGTCTCGGCACAGAGGAAAGGGAAGGCTAAGGCCTCAGAACCGTCCTCTGCTGCCGAGCCGAAGAAGGAAAGACACTTTCCCTACACGGGAAGGTACGATTCATACACTCCACTCTCCCTTCCCCGTGCTAAGATTTTCAGCACGACGAAGGACGAGGGGAGATTCAAAAAACCTCGTCTGTTGCCTCCCTGGCATCAGACGAGGGGAAAGGACCAGTGGTGCGAGTTCCATGACTCACCCGGACATCGCACCGAGGACTGCGTCCAGCTGAAGGACCAGATTGAGGATCTGGTCCGCAAGGGGTACCTGAGCCAATACCTCGCGGACAGGCGCGAGGAGAAAAAAGCTGAAAAAGATTCTCGGCAGGACCTCAACTTCGCTCGGAAGAAGGATAAGGGACCTCAGGGCAAGGAGTCCCTCGACATCCTAGTTATTTCCGGGGGAATCTCGCGAGGCACAGCCAAACGCCAACTGAGGGGTCTAACCCATCAGATTCATCAGGCTGAGCTTCGGCAGTCCCAGTCACCGGCGCCGAACATCCTGTTCACAGCCGAAGACTGTGAGGGGGTGGTATACCCCCACGATGACCCACTAGTAATCATTCTGGGCATCGCCAACCGCAACGTCTGGCGGACCCTCGTCGACGGCGGTAGCGGGGCGAACATCCTCTTCCGAGGAGCGTTCGACCAGCTGAGGATGGGAGCCGAGCACCTGGCCCCCGCACCCTACCCGGTGTCTGGATTCAACGGCTCTTCCTCGTATCCTGACGGGAAGATTACACTTCCTGTCACCATCGGCGAAGGCCGAGCAGCTAGGAATATCATGGCCGAATTTTTGGTCGTAGATGCTCCATCTGCATACAACGTGATCATGGGGAGACCCCTCATTCACGGCATTCAAGGAGTCGTCTCCACGTATCATCAAATCATGATATACGTTTCAGACGAGGGACGCTCCGAGAAAATAAAGGGCAGTCAAAAAGAAGCCCGCCTATGCAATCACCTCAAGCCATCCACGTCTCGCCGAGGCAACCGTGGCGATGGGGAGGAAAAGCACCGGGACCGAAACGCCAAAAAGCCGAGAGGCTCAGACGTTTCGGCTAATGAAGCCCCAGACAACGAGAAATCTGATGGGGGCCAAAAGGCTGACTCCGCCTCAGAGCCGAACGACTCTGATGGCCAGCCGCAGTCAGGAAAGTCTGCTAATATTGATAGCAGGCCGGAATTCGAGGAATCCAACTCTAAGAGCATGGAGACGGATGACCTGACCGAGTCAATAGAACTGACCGTAGGAGATCCGAACAGATGTGTTAGCATCGGGTCGTCACTGGAGCCAAACACCCGTGCGGCACTCGTCCAACTCCTACGGGCCAGTGGAGACGTGTTCGCCTTCTCAGCCGCAGAAATGCCCGGGATTGATCCGGACTTCGTCTCCCATAGGCTTAATGTCGACCCCTCCAGTCGACCCATTAAGCAGAAAAAGCGGAACTACTCCGCCGAAAAGAACCAGAACATCGCAGCTGAGGTCGATAAGCTCCTAGATGCTGGGTTCATTGAACCCTGTCAGTATCCGGAGTGGCTGGCCAATGTTGTAATGGTTCAGAAGGCAAATGGTAACTGGAGGATGTGCGTTGACTTCACGGACCTGAATAGGGCATGTCCCAAGGACTCCTATCCGCTGCCGAGGATCGACCAACTGGTCGACTCGACAAGCGGGCATGCTCTGCTCAGTTTCATGGACGCATTCTCGGGATACCATCAGATCTTCATGCACCCCGAGGACCGAGCTAAAACAGCGTTCATAACAAGTTCCGGGTTGTACAATTACAGAATGATGCCCTTCGGATTGAAAAATGCGGGGGCAACATATCAGAGGTTGGTTGATCAGGTTTTCGCCGAGCAAAAAGGCCGAAACATGGAGGTTTATGTTGACGACTCAATCGTCAAAAGCATAAAAGAAAAAGATCATGTCACGGACCTAGCCGAAACCTTCGCCACCCTCAGAAAATACAAAATGAAGCTGAATCCGAAGAAATGTGTCTTCGGCGTGAAGTCAGGCAAGTTCCTCGGCTTCATGGTCAGCAAGAGGGGGATTGATGCAAACCCCGCCAAAGTACAAGCTGCTTTAGACCTCCCCGAGCCGAAGACAAAAAGGGATATTCAGCGTCTAGCCGGGAGAATGGCTGCCTTGTCCAGGTTCATCTCACGAGCCTCAGACAAAGGGCTCCCTTTCTTCAAGGCGCTGAAGCTCCAAAATTCAAAAGGCATTGAATGGGGAGACGAACAAAAGTCAGCCTTTCAGCAGCTCCGTGAACACCTGGCTCAACTCCCAACACTGGCAAGGCCAGTCGTAGGAGACATCCTATACTTATACGTGGCGGTCAGTCCAGCCACGGTAAGCGCGGTGCTGCTAAGGGAAGAAGAAAAAGTTCAACAGCCGATCTATTTCGTCAGCCACACCCTGACGGATGCCGAGACGCGCTACCCATTGTTAGAAAAAGTGGCTTATGCAGTGGTGGTGGCTGCTCGGAAGTTGCGACCCTATTTTGATTCTCATCAAATAGCGGTTCTAACTGATCAGCCGTTAGAGAAAGTCCTCGGCAAGGTTGAAAAATCCGGTAGACTAGCAAAGTGGGCTTTCGAGCTCACCGAGTTCAGTATCGGTTATCAGCCGAGAACAGCCATCAAGGCGCAAGCCTTGGCAGACTTCTTGGCCGAGTGCTCCTATCAGGAGACTCTGGATGCAAGGAGGAAAATCTGGACCGTCTTCACGGATGGGTCCTCCACCGTGAACGGTTCGGGGGCAGGGGTCGTCATCACCTCTCCCGAAGGCAAAACCTTCGAGTATGCACTAAAATTTTCATTCAAAGCCTCTAACAACGAGGCCGAATATGAAGCAGCCATTGCTGGCTTAGACCTGTGCATATCGTTGGAAGCCGAGCATGTCTACCTCAAGACAGATTCTCAGCTGGTCGCCAATCAGATCCGGGGGGAGTATGAGGCTAAAGAGCCTTCAATGGCAGCTTACCTCACAAGGATCAAATCGACAATTGCGAAGCTGAGATCTTTCGAAGTAGAGCTGATCCCAAGGGGTCAAAATGCTCAAGCGGACGCACTCTCCAAACTTGCAAGCTCAACTCTGACTGAGTTAAGCCGTTCTGTCTATGTGGAGGTGCGCCGAGAAAAGAGTGTAGCCGAAGCAATATCAATCTGCTGCGCTGCACTCGAGCCGAGCTGGATGGATGACATCCTGGCTTATAAACTCAGGGACGAGCTCCCCGAGGATAGGAATTCGGCCTCCAAGATAAAGCGGATCAGTTCACGATTCCTCGTCTTCGGCGGCCAACTCCTCAGAAAATCCTTCTCCGCTCCATTATTGAAATGCGTGGGTCCAACGGATGCCGACTATATTCTCCGAGAGATTCACCTCGGCATCTGCGGAAACCACATAGGAGGGAGAACCTTAGCCCACAAAGCTCTCAGGGCAGGGTATTTTTGGCCTACAATGATCTCGGATGCAAAGAACATGGTCAGAAAATGCGAGAAATGCCAAAAATTTGCACCGGTAATCCATCGGCCATGCCTAGATCTCCAGCCAATTCTTAATCCTCTTCCATTTGCACAATGGGGGTTGGATATTCTGGGACCCTTTCCCGAGGCCCCATACAAAAGAAAGTGGCTGATAGTCGGAATCGACTATTTCAGCAAATGGATTGAAGCGGAAGCTGCTTCAAGCATATCTGAGCAAACTGTCAGACAGTTCATCTGGCAGAACATAATAACTCGGTTCGGCATCCCAAAAGTTTTTGTGTTCGACCACGGCAGACAGTTTGACAACCTGCCCTTGCGCCGATACACTGATCAATTCGGGATAAAATTGGCTTACTCCGCGGTTTGCCACCCTCAGAGTAATGGCCAAGCCGAAGCCGCAAATAAACAGATCCTTAACGCTCTCAGAAAAAGAGTAGAGGATCAAAAGTCCAAGTGGGTAGAGGAACTTCCGGGAACCCTCTGGTCACTCCGGACAACCGAGAAGGAGGCAACGGGGCATTCACCTTTTCAGCTGGTGTATGGATCCGAAGCAGTGCTTCCAGTGGAAGTGGGCTCAGAAAGCCTACGAGTGAATCTCTTCTCAGCCGAGGAAAATGAGCAGCTCATGAAAGAGTCCCTCGACTTCCTTGACGAGATTAGAGATCTAGCCCGAGAAAGGATGGCTGCACACAAGCTCAGAATGAGCAAGTCCTACAACCGAAGAGTCTATCAACGACCTCTCAGAGTTGGGGATTTAGTTTTGAGGAATGCTGCAGCTGTTCAAAAATGTCGCATTCATGGCAAACTCTCAGCATCTTGGGAGGGACCTTATGAAATTTATCAAGAGCTTCAGCCCGGTACCTTCAGACTCAAACAAATGGATGGCACCGAGCTGAAAAACCATTGGAATGCCGATGTGCTCAAAAAATACTATGTGTAAATCCTTCGGATAGTACAATCTATGTAAGTACACTGATTTTGTTTATAAAAAGGCCATCGAGCCAGTATTCATTCAGATTGCGTGTATTCTTTAAGTCTTTATGCTTTCTACGGTTTTTCAAAAATTCAAGGTTTCATTCGGCGCTGTCCGGGGTATTGCATAATGATGCCTTGTACCTCGGCAAGCCGTAAAACCTGCCAAAAAAAGATACAAGCCCGAAGTATTGCATAGTGATGCCTTGTACTTCGGAGAATCTGTTCCTTTGGGCAAAAAGGCCATAGACTTATCCGAAACATAGCCTAAAAAATAGGAACTGATAAAGCCCCGAAGTATTGCATAGTGATGCCTTGTACTTCGGATGAATCAGTTCCGGGTGGTAGTTGCAACTCTGAAGTATTGCATGATGATGTCTCGTACTTCAGATAAACTGCTGCCCCGGCATGGTGTTTCGGATAGTTGTTCCCTTGGATGAATTGAAGAAAGTGTCACAAGAGTACCATCTCTAGAGTGAAAACTCTCAGGTGGGAAATCAGTACTTTAAAAACAGATGTAGAAAATAAAGCAAAGTGTTCAAAGATCCTCGGCTTAGCCGAGAAAAATTATCAGCCATTCCAGAATTCAGAAGACCTCATCTTCAGATTTCTGGGGGGGGGGCAGAGGGAAATAGAGAAATGGCACAACTGATCTAATAACCTTCAGCTCAGCCGAAGTTTGATACTTATGTCAGTTTTTTCACAAGTTGAAAACATCCGAGTACAAACGGCAAAAAGAAGTCTCAGCAGAAATGATTCTCGCTAGCCGAAGTTCTGCACTTAGCAAATATTTGAAAGATCATTCAAAGAAAGCAGTAAAGTGCGAAGACTGGTAAAGCGAAGAGAAAAAAAAAAATACACAAGAAAGCTGAGAAAGTGAACTTCTTTGAAATAAAAATGTTGAATTACAAAAATAGTCGGCAGCCGCCCACAAGCGGAAAGTAACAGCTGCCGAAATACGTACAGGCAAAATAAAAATATAATAAGCTGTTGTACGATAAGGCAAGCTGAAGCAAAAAAAAAACAAAACAAAAGGCAAAAATTCAGAAAGCGGCAAGTCTAAAGTTGAGCGCATGATGAACCGCAAGATTCTGAAGACGACTGCCCGAGTTCCTATGCTTCAGCCGGAGGATCAGACTGATCAGCGTTGAGTCCCATGGTGGCCTCAGCCCCAGCAGCAGAAGAGGCGGGCTTTGCATTTTGCCGAGCCTCCCTTTCCCTCTGCTCAGCTTCCAACTCCAGTCTTTCAGCTTCCTCTTCGGCTTCCTCAGCCTTAAGAATTTCAGCTTCAGCTGGAGTTGCATACTTCATGTGAGGGTCTTCGGGATTCTGGACCCACTCAGCACATTTAGACCAGTCCAGCTTCGGCTCAGCATGAAGGCAGAGTCTTCGGCATACTCGGAATCCGTTTCTGAAACCCATCTCATATTCCTCTTGGGTGTAAACACGGACTTTGAGTAAAGCCTCAGCATCAGCCAGCTTCTTCTCGGTCTCCTCCAAGTCTTCCTTGGATTTCTTCAGCTGTTCAGCGACTTTGGAGGAGGACCCCTTCAGCTCATTCAGCTCTTGCTGAATTTGGAAAGCCTTTGTCTGAGCTTGGGCCACTTCAACTTTCTGGATCAGCAGTTGATCCTCAGCCTCTTGGAATTTAGCTCTTTGAGCTTCAGCAGCAGCAGCAGCCTCTGAGAGTTGGACGTCTTTGGCCAAGAGCAACTCTTCAGCAGCCATTCGGCTGGCTTCAAGAGCCTCTAGACGCTGCTGCACTTCAGCTTGTGCAGCAGTTCCTTCTTGAATTCGGCTCTCAATAGCAGCCTTGAATTTGGAGACGTCCACTCCCATATGCTCCTGGAGGAATTTTTCCCCTTCCATCAGTGGGGGAAAAACCTCCATCTCCATAGCATCGCAGAAGGTTTTCAGAGCTTCGGCAGCTTTTTTACCGTACTCCTCAACCTCCTGCTGCTTCTCTTCAGCTGCTGCTTGCTTCAGCTTAGCAAGCTTAACTTCCTCTTCAGCCACCTTCCTTTCGTGCACAGCAGCGTCTACCCTATCTTGTAGGGTATCTATCAGCTCTACAGTGAGAGTCTGATTGTGCACGAACTGAAAACAGGGGCACAAGTTAAAAAAGTAAAAAATAATAGCTGAAAGGTTGAGTTCAGAAAGAAATCAAGGCAAGGAGAATTACCTGCATCATCAGCAGTTGGTTGGACCTGGCAGGGTCAGGAACTGATCTGCTGGATTCGCCCATCCCAGCAGTGGCCTTCAGCGACCAAATCCTTGCCCTATCTACTTCGGACAGGCCAGCAAAATCGCCGAAGTAGGCTGCAGCACCTTCTCGGTTCTGACCCCATATGAGGTCCCAGATGTGGTCTGGGACTGGAATTCGGGGGGCCGAGAAACCCATTTCTCCAGACTGCAGCGTCTGGAAGGAAGGGAAGGATGACGATGGAGCCTCTTTAGCTTTGGGTGGCTCAACGTCCTCCTCCTTCTCAGAAGAGTCAATTATTGTGACCTCTTCTTCTTCAGGTGTGAGGACGAAGGCCCCAACCTCTCTGGCAATGTCCGCCGTGAAACCCTCAGCACTGGGCATCACGGCGTCTCCATCCTTGTCCTCGGCGGCACTCTCTCGAGCTTCTTCCAGAACCTCTCCCTTAGGTTTGGGAGTTCTCTGATCCACCTCCATCTCGGGGGGTGGCGGAGAGGCCCTTGGGGGTGATTGAGGCGGTGGCCGGGGAACCCTCGGCGATCCATTGCCTTCCTCGGGTTCCCTTATTTCAACGCCGATGGTCATCGGCCTCCGCTGAAAGTCATGCGGGCCGATGATGGCCATTCTTCGGCGCCTCTTCTGAAGCGGCTGCTCGTCCATACCCGAGTCTGAAGACTCTTCTTGTACTTGGTCTTCGGGACGAACAGGGGCTTTCCCTTCCCTGTGTCTGCTGCTCTCTTCAGACTGTAAAGGGCAGGCAGGGGGAAGAATGTGAGTAAAAAAAAAAAAAAAAAAAAGAAGAAAGACAAAGTTAAGTCTAAAGGCTCACCGAGGTCTTCAGCAAAGCCTCGTCTTCTTCAGCTGCCCTAGCCGCAGCTTCTTCAGCAACTCTGGAGGACCCTTCTCCACCTTCACAAGCTTCAATAACCCGTGCAACCTCTTCGGCTGTACGGGCAGCTTCAGCTTCTTCTTCCAGCAGCTGAAACAAGGGATCTCTCTTCTTCCACCAAGGCTTCTGCCTCTGATACAGAGCAACAGCCTCAATTTGGAAGTGGGAAGAGTCTAGGTGAACCTCTCGGCGCCTTGGTTCAGTGATAGGGGGAGCCCGATCAGTTACGACTCGTTCTCGGTTGACGCCAAGGCGAGCGTAATCAATGCCGACGTTGGTCTCGTCCCGTTCTGAAAAAGAAAAGGGGAGAAGTCAATTCAGTTAGTTCGGCACATCACAAGAAAGCAAAATGAAAGAAGAAAAGAGATAATTAAAAGGCCTCGGCCCCAGCCGAAGAAGATTACCATCCCTAAACTTTCGGCTGAGGCCGACAGCTGCCAGCATATTCTCTTGGAAAACATAGTGCGTATCGGGGAGCCAAGTCTCCGGGATATGCTGCATTCGGCCGCTGCCTCCCCGGTTCGGCAGCTTGCCGAAGATGTTCTGCTGATTAAGGTTCGGGTCTGGCCCGCTATCTTCGGGAGGACCTAAACTTCCCATATCAGGATCCGGCTCGGCAAGATACCGGGGAGCGCTGAAAACGTAAGGGTGGCTCGGCTCCGTGGGTGCCCTAACCCAAATCCATTGACCTCTCCAGTCCTTGTCTGAAGAGTCGTTCGGCCACATGGTTAGGAACGGGGGCCGAGACTCAATCCGATACCACCCAGAGCCATGGCATCCGTGCCCACTTTGAATGTTTGGCACTAGCCGATGGAGCCTTTTGAAGCAATGCAGGTTCGGCACGTACCTGAAGAATTTGCAGACCCATAAGTACGTCATTACCCTTCGGATGCTGGTGGGGGTCAGCTGGCACAGGGAAATGTTGTAATGGATCAGCAAGTCTCGGACGAATACGTCCAAAGGGAACCTCAGCCCGTACTGGAGTTGTCTTGTGTACACCCCCACATACCCCGGGGGTGGACGGTGGATTCTATCGGAGGCCGTGGGCATTCGGCACCAATACCCATCGGCTTCAAGGATGCCGTAATGCAACTCAATTTGCTCGGCAAACCGGTACTGATCAGCATTCTCCACCCACCATGAGTAGGGGCGGTTCTTTATCATGGCCGAAGCTACTTCGGCATCCTCCCACTCTGAAAACCCTGGGAGGATATCCCAAAGGACAGCGGGAATTTCATCATCCCGTCCTGAAGCGCTCACCCCCTCAGCCCTCTGAGGAGGAGCCGAAGAAATGGGAGTCGCCCTAACCCCTTCAGCAGGGTCAGACTCTGTCCTTCGTCCATTCCAGGTCCCAATCCTGTCCCTGGGATCGGGGATTAGCCTTGCTCTTCTTGGAGCACGGGCTCCACCTCTAACTCCCCTCACCATTGACGAATTTCGAAGGAAAAAGTCGAAAAAGGGGAAAGAGTGCAAAGTCGAAGAAAAATGAAATAAAATCAAAGGAATTTACCTTGATCTGAAGCAAAAGTCGCCGATTTACGAATTGGTAGTGACAAGTCTCAGCTTCTAAGCTTAATGCTCGGGGAATTTGCGAAGTTTTGATGCGGGCTCTTGAGCGTTCTTGAGAATTCTGGGTTTGTGTTGACGAATGAGTGGGGAGAGAAGACGCGCCTCTATTTATATCTCCAGAAATGGGAACTCAAGGAGTCTGCGTTTCAATTTCTCTCAAGCACCCCACTAAGTAACCGTTAAACACACGACCTTGCAGTTAAATCGCCCACTACCCGTCCAACTTCCGCAATTATCCACATTAACTGTTGTTATCTCATTAATCATGGGTTAATTACGGTTTAAATTCACATTTTTGGATTAACAAATCATTCACTTCCCTCCTTTTCTGATTAAATCAAACCCGACCCGTCATCCTTCCAAATCGGGTCTGGGGGGCAAGTTGTTTGGGTCCAATTTAGTCCAATTGGGCCTGGTCACTGAATGATCCAATTAAAAGCCCAAGGTTAAGGTTCAACTCTCCAAATGTGCTAAAGTCAAAAATCAAACATCCTCAAAGCCATGTCAAGGTCAGTCAACGGCCCAATCAGCTTGGCCCAGCCCAACTGACTTCCGGGCCCAATCCGCCTCCTTCATTAGCCAAGGTATAAAAGCCAACAATTTGGTCAATTCTTGGTAAGACAATAAAGCCTCAAGCAACTAAACTCTTGCACAGCTTTCTCTCTCTAATATACTGACTTAAGCATCGGAGGGGCCTTCCTCGGCGTCCCCCCCGAGGCTAGTTTACGTGTATTTGTTGTGCAGGAAACCCTCGGCTCCTGCGTCGTTCGGACCGAGACCAAGTTCCCTCAAGATAAAAGGATCTTCCGAGATTCGATTGTTTTCATCCGAAACAGGCTATATATTGGTCCTATTGGTGTATTTGGGATTGTCGTGCCACGATTACAATATAGCTTAAGAGAAGATCTTTATTTTGTTTAATTATAGTGGGTTTTGTTGAAGGATGGTGCTCATTTCCTATTAATGTTGTTATTGCTCATCTTCTTTGTCCTGTTCCTAGTCTATAGCTGTCATTTCTTAGTCATCTCTTAGCCGTTATATTTGTAAGTTTCCTATGAAGTTTCCTTGGGTGTGCTGTCACTTTGTCAGTGGTCCTAGCAGCATATATATGTAATGACTGATAGTGTAATCAGAGGGAGAATGAATGAATGAAACAATCAGCAGAATGAGCAACCCTAAATTTCAGTGTGTGATATTATTCTTCTCTGTATTTTCTTGTCAACATGGTATCAGAGCCGCAGGCTCAGATCTAGCCTAAAAATAGTTCTTTTCTTTCTCAAACTTGCAAACATTCTCTGATATTAATGTTCTCTGTATAAAGTTACAATCTTTTTTTTTATTTCTACACCCTAAAATCCTCTATTTACAATGCCAACAACAACTATTGATCCAATCAGCCCTCTCTATCTCCACCCTTCAGATGGTCAAGCATTTGTTGGGATTGAGAAACTCCAAGGATCTTCCAACTTCAGGTCATGGAAGAGATCTATGGAGATAGCTCTTGCTGGGAAAAGAAAGCTTGGGTTTGTAACAGGAACACTAAAGAAAGACCACGGTGATGAGGTCAAATCTGAGGCATGGGAAACCTGCAATAGTATGATAATCTCATGGATATTAGGGTCTGTATCAGACTCAATCAAACAATCTATCATGTTTGTTAACAGTTCATCTCAGATCTGGACTGAGCTGGAAAGGAGATTCTCTCTTACAAATGGGTCTAGGAAATACAAACTAAACAAAGATTTGTATGAGACCAAGCATCAAGGAAAGAAGATCAGTGAATACTATACTAAAATGAAAGCAATCTGGGAAGAACTTGAATCTCTTCATGCCCTTCCTGTAATCACCAATATCACTTCTGAAGTGAGTGCTTTTCTGACATCACTGAACAAGCAAATGGAGGAACACAAGTTGTTCCAATTTTTAAATGGTCTTGATGATGAATATGGACCTCAAAGGAGTCAGCTTCTCATGATGACTGCCTTGCCATCTGTAGAAACAGCATGTTGCTACCTTGAACAAGAAGAATCTCAGAGATCTCTCTTTAACAACATTAGAGAAGATTCTGAACCTCTAGTGATGTTTAGTAGAGGATCACCTTCAGGGGGAGTTCCTTCAGGGGGAGGTGGCTTTGGTAGAGGTTCTGCTCCTCTCTCAGGAAATGGATGCACAGCATGTGGGAAGGCAGGGCACATGGCAGATCAGTACTGGACAGTTGTTGGGTATCCTACCTGGCATGCAAAATATCAGCAGAAACCTGTCTCAGTTTTTCAGAAAGGAAAAGGGAAGATAGCTCCAGGGAACAACAAGTGGGGAAATAGAAACAAAGGCAACAAAGTTGCAGCAAATGTGAGCAGCAATCAGAGTGAATTTGGTGGATCAAGCACTGGTTCTACAAATCAATTCACTGTTCAGCAGATAGAAGCTCTATTGAAAATGCTTCCAAAGCAGTCCTTTGGTGATAATGATGAAGAAACAGATCACAGCTATGCAGGTATGGTATCATGTCATTTTGCTGAATCTATTGAAAATGAATGGATAATAGATTCTGGTGCTTCTGACCATATGACTGGATATTTGAATACAATGCATGATGTTGTTAGAAGTAAAAACAGTCCTCAAATCAATCTTCCTACTGGCCAAACTGCTAATATTACTCACTTTGGCAGTGTGAATCTGGGAAACAATTTATCTCTGAAAAATGTACTGTATGTTCCTAGTTTCAAGCATAATCTTATTTCTGTGAATAAACTTATGCATGATTCACATAGTAAGATATTGTTCTATCCCAAATACTGCATCATACATGACTTGGAGTCTAATACTGTTAAAGGGATAGGAAGAATGAGGAGTGGTTTGTACTATCTGGAAAACAAACCCATTGAGACAGTTATAGGTCAGTTAAAGGCACAAATATCTGGAGAAGAAGAGAGTGAGAGAAAAGGAGCAATGAATGTGAGTACATATAGAAGTGTCCCTACAGTTGTGACTAATGTTCCAAAATTAAGCTCTAGAACTTTGTGGCATCATAGATTGGGGCATGCCCCAATTTAGAGAATTGAAAAAATTCATGGTTTAAAAGGGTTGAAAGAAGGACAGGGTGAGGTTTGTTTGACATGTCCTCTAGCAAAGTTCACAAAGCTTCCTTATGCTGAGAGTGAATCTAGGGCAAAGGAACCATTTGATCTTGTGCATATTGATTCCTGGGGTCCACATAGGGTGTGTACAAAAGGAAAGTATAAATACTTTCTGACTATTGTTGATGATCACACAAGGGTAACTTGGGTAAATCTCATGGTGCAAAAATTTGATGCATTCAAGGTTCTTGAAAGCTTTGTGAAAATGGTGGAAACTCAATATGGAAGAAAGATAAAAATATTGAGGTCTGACAATGCACCAGAATTTGAGGATCAAAAGTGCAGGCCTTTGTATGAAAAATTGGGTATAATTCATCAAACATCATGTGTAGGAAGGCCTCAGCAGAATGGAAGAGCTGAGAGGAAACATAAGAACATATTGGAGATGGGAAGAGCTCTGAGATTTCAAGCAGGGCTTCCTGTAAAATACTGGGGTGACTGTATACATGCTGCTGTATACATTACCAACAGGTTACCATCTGTTGTTCTTGGTGACAAAACTCCATATGAGGTTCTTAATGGCAAGAAACCAACATATGAAGATTTGAGAACATTTGGGTGCCTTTCTATGGCCAGTAACCCAAGTATTTCACATGACAAGCTTGATGCAAAGGGAATCCCCTGTATATTCATGGGATATCCAAGCAATCAGAAAGGGTACAAGTTGATTAGCTTGATAAACAGTCAAGCTTTTGTATCAAGAGATGTAAAGTTCTATGAGAACATATTTCCATATCACATTTTTCATACAGCTTCTGCAGAAAGAGAAGGAAATCAGAACAATGAGCAGAATCAGAGCTGGAATGATGATGATGATGATAAAGCTGAGAGTGAAGAGGTCTATGAAGAAGAAACTGAAACAGACAACTCAGCAAGAGAAGAGTCAAGCTCAGAAGAGATGAGAAGATCCTCAAGGCAAACTAAAGCTCCTTGTTGGCATAAAGACTATAAAGTTGGTGCCACTACTCTGAACTATGCTAATGCTGTAAGAAAAGTTGCTGATACTCCTGCAAGTGCAAACTATTTCTGCATGATGGTATCTACTGTCAAAGAACCTGATCCAATGCATTTCAAAGATGTTGTAAATCATTGCAAATGGCAGGAAGCAATGAATGAAGAATTGGATGCTCTAGAAAACAACAACACCTGGGAAATCACTGATCTTCCTCAGGGAAAGCATGCAATTGGGTGTAAATGGCTCTATACTACAAAGTACAACCCTAAAACAAGAAAGATTGAAAGAAATAAGTCAAGGCTTGTTGTTCTTGGAAATAGGCAAAAGGAAGGGGTGGATTACAAAGAGACATTTGCACCTGTAGCAAAGATGTCAACTGTGAGATCTCTATTGGCAGTTGCTGCAATGAAGGGATGGGATGTTCATCAAATGGATGTGAAGAATGCATTTCTTCATGGAGATCTTCAAGAGACAGTGTATATGAAGCTTCCACAGGGATATCTTGGGAAGGGATTCAGGTTTGGACAAAAATTTGCTGGTGACAATATTGCTAGTGAACCAAGAAAGGTGTGCAGACTGAATAAGTCCTTGTATGGACTAAAGCAGGCTCCCAGACAATGGTATGCTAAGCTCAGCTTTGCCTTGACTGAGAAAGGTTACCAGCAGTCAAAGACAGACTACACTTTGTTCACTAAAAAGGATGAAAAAGGTTTCATAGCTATTCTTGTCTATGTTGATGGTTTGATCATCACAGGGAGTAGCATGGAAATGATTTGTGAAGCAAAAAGGTATTTGAACAGTCAGCTCAAAATGAAGGATATGGGTGAGCTTAAGTATTTTTTGGGAATTGAAGCTGATAGATCAGATACTGGAATATTTCTGTCCCAAAGAAAGTATGTTATGGACATACTTCAGGAATACAACATGAAAGGTTGTAAACCCCTGAGGTTACCCATGGATGTTCATCACAAGCTCACTCATAATACAGGCACTCCTCTGACTCAACCTGAGAAATATCAGAGGTTAATTGGGAAGCTGATTTACCTTACTATCACAAGACCAGACATTGCCTTTACTGTGCATACTCTCAGTCAGTTCATGCACTCTCCTACCTCTGCTCATTATCAAGCTGCAATCAGGGTTCTTAGATATTTGTCTGGGTCAAGAAGTCAAGGAATTCTTCTTGCTGCTGATTCTGCTGTGGAACTGAAAGCTGATTGTGATAGTGATTGGGCAGGCTATCCTATCACAAGAAAATCAACTTCTGGTTTTTGTATTCTCCTAGGGGACTCTCCTATATCCTGGAAGGCAAAGAAACAACAGGTTGTTGCTAGATCTACAGCTGAAGCTGAATATAGATCAATGGCACTTACCATTTGTGAGGTCATGTGGCTCAAGCAACTGTTAAAGGACTTGGGGTTGAAGTCTCTGAAAAATACTCCATTGTTCTGTTATAACCAGGCAGCCTTGGCTCTTGCTGCAAACCCAGTTCAGCATGAAAGAACTAAGCATGTGGAGATAGATTGTCACTTCATCAGAGAGAAGGTGATTGAGGGAACTGTCATTCCTACCTATGTTAAGAGCTCAGAACAGCTAGCAGACTTATTCACTAAGGTGGTGTCTACAGATCAATACAATCAGTTACTTGGCAAGCTGGGAGTCAAGAATTCTTCCTCACAGCTTGAGGGGGAGTGTTGAAGGATGGTGCTCATTTCCTATTACTGCTGTTATTGCTCATCTTCTTTGTCCTGTTCCTAGTCTATAGCTGTCATTTCTTAGTCATCTCTTAGCCGTTATATTTGTAAGTTTCCTAGGAAGTTTCCTTGGGTGTGCTGTCACTTTGTCAGTGGTCCTAGCAGCATATATATGTAATGACTGATAGTGTAATCAGAGGGAGAATGAATGAATGAAACAATCAGCAGAATGAGCAACCCTAAATTTCAGCGTGTGATATTATTCTTCTCTGTATTTTCTTGTCAACTGGTTTTAAGGAATATAATGCGAGATTTGTTTGCTATAAAGTTCATAAAATTATTATGCAAAGTAATGGCTCCACACAATAGACTTTAAAACAATTATTGTTATTAAGAAAAACATGTCGATGATGACTACTACATCTACCCAAAAGAAAAATCAGATCAGAATATAGCAAATTATAAGCTTAAAGAGCAAAAAATAAATTAATTGATTAGCATGAAAATTTAACCATCCAAACTTAGGGCCTGTTCTCATACGTTTATTTTCAGTTCAGTTCAATTCAGCTCAGTTCAGCTCCTAATTTCCTTCTCTTATAAAATATTCATTTCAATTCAGTTCAGCTCAGTTCAGCTGAGTTCAGTTAATGAAAACAGACCTAAGTTCTACTAAACCCAAATGTTGATTATAAAGAGGCTCAAGGGGAAGGCTTGTGATAATTTTTACTTTGGTGTGTGATTGTAAGCCAAATTTATTGGTACTTTAATGGTGTTAATTATAAAGACGAATGAAGAGTTAATTGTGATGATGTGGATAACTAATGAGCTACTTAGCAAGCTCAAACAAAAATTTGTCCTTATCTTATTATGATGAAGTTTATCACTGTCACATAGATATACCCGTCATAATCTTGGTCGTTCGATGTTAATCATCTAGATGTGCTCATGCAAAGAGTGAAAAAGAGAGAAAGTGACATTATTAAGATAATATTTAAATATCAATTTGTGATTAATTAATATAATATGATTAATTCAGACTAATTAATTAAACAAGTGTTAATGACTAATGAGGGAGTCATGTGCTACCAAGTGTATCCACGCAGTATTTGCTAATTACACAATAGGGTCCATATACTGACAACAAAACTTCTTGAACGAATAAAATTATACTATGATAATTATTATTAATTATATATGTATTTTGTACTCCTACTTGTTCAATTAACAATAATTAAAAGTACGTAACCTAGCTACTAGGACTTTTTAATACTATAATTAATTTAAATATGAATTAGTACTCGTATAATGTAATGTGATGGAAGCAAAAGCCGTAGCAGATGGACATTCTCCAAGTTGAGATGTGTGATCATGTGGTATTTTTATGCGTGATAAGGGTGTTAGAGCGGCGGCACATTTCTTTATTATTTTAGGACGATTTATAAAATATATGAATCCATATATAATACTTTTGATTTGTCGAATCAAAAAATTTATTTGTAACCCAAAAAAAAAAAAAAAAAAAAAAAAAAAAAATCGAAAACTTTATGTAAGATTTGGAACTCCTAGATAGAGATTTACTAATTGAAATAGGTGAAAAGGGAAACAAAATTGATTTTGAAAATTCTTCTTTTTTAAAATAAATATGTGAAAATGAATATTAAGTATCTAAAATTGCAATTGTTTTTAGCCGCCCGCTTGTAAAAAAAACAAAATAATCTCCTGTTACATTGATCGAGTAATTAACTCCTATAACACTATTGGAATAACCCCTATAATACTAACAAAATAACCCTATGATGATAATGACTGGCCATGTATAAGAATTTATGATAAAGTTGATATGTTAAAGATATTTAAAATAAGTAATTTTGTAATTTTTAATTACTTTGATAGTACACGCATTTATTTGTCTGTCTATTTGTTGGAGTTTTATGTACTTTTTTTTTTTTTTTTTTTAGTGAAAGATGTTTAGTTGTTATATCCCGGTCTTGTTGATAGTTTTAATTTTAAATTATTACTTGTTTTATCTTACGTTGTACAAGTACTAGTTTTAATTTTAGGCTTGCTAATTGATTCCCTAGATCAGGAGATTCAGGACTATGACATGAGCCACACATCTTCAACAACTATTTAATTGGTGAGTTAGCCACTTACATAATATGTAATAAATTTACCAAATTGAGGTTGCATTTGTTAAAATGGCCAAAGACTTGAGGGCATATTTGACAACTACTTTTAAATAACCTTTAATTTATGACCTACGAAATATTTAATACGTGATACAATGATGGTGAAAAATATATAAATTGAATTTGTATATGAATTTGAAGAAAAATTAATTGTTAATGCAATCCAAATATAATCATCTTGATACTTTTTCTTTGACTAGGGTGGCTATCGCTGGCTACTACGTGCGTTGCGCGCCATAGCTAGTCTTGTTCGGAAAGCTTTTTTTTTTTGTTTTTGGTTACATTAATAACATAATATATGTAAACAAAATTTTTTTGGAGGCAAAAATGTCTGCATTAGAAGCAAAATTGCCCACATATTTTTCTAAATATTTTTTTTTATATAAACAACTAACATTAATAAAAGCCATTTAAAAAAACAATTAATTAACATTAATGGAGGCAAAATAAAAAAGGATATAATTAGCATACCTTATGCATATTTGCACGGTATTTTATTATATTTATTTGCATAGTAATAATTATATACTTTGTAAAAAATGGAGAGTCTAAAAATGCTTTAAACATTTAAATAAACACAATCAATTAATCAATTTTGGTGATTCAAGAGACAATTTTTTTTTTTTTTGAAAGAGATTCAAGAGACAATTTTAAGACTTTTGAATTCAATGAAGGTAAATATGTAAAATAACATTTTTAAGGATATAAATGTCAATGCACTATTCATAAGAGTATTCTCCCACTTTTTATAAGGAAGGGATACAATTCAACTTACCATTCCACCCGGGAAATGGTTTTTGGGAGGTATGGAAATTTAGGAAGAAAACAAAATTTTGTGAATGAAAATTGCATTATTCTAGACACTTGCTTACCAAATTAGACTTAAAATTAGATTTCTTGGCAATACTACAAGTTCTACAACCAAATGGGATGTTAGTATTAGCCAAAACATTAAAGCATTCAAATAATATTGTTTGACAAAGTAGTGATAGATTAGAGCTTTTAACTTTTGAAAAAGTAGTGATTCGATCACAATAAACTATCCCATAATAAAATTTATTTTTTGATTAGTGCTAGTCAAAGGCTAAGCTACCATGTTTTTCTTTAAATTTTTAACATTTAGTATGTGCACTGATACACATTTACCATATAGCTGCCTATAAAGTATGTATATCTCTCTACACATACAGTTACTAATTGATTGGTAATTAAGTCTGTATTAGGAATACTCGCACAACTACATACTCCCTTTATTTCAAAAAAATGTCTCATTTCGACTTTTGAATTATTCACATACACCACTTTAAATTCTGTTGATGTTAAATATGTAAGGGTCTGTTCACATATTTTGAGTTGAACTGAACTGAACTCATTGGAGCTGAACTGAATTGAACTGAGCTGAAATGAATATTTTATGAGAGAGGGAAATTAAAAATTGAACTGAACTAATTAATTGGAGCTGAACTAAACTGAACTGAAATTAAGTTAATGTGAATAGGCCCTTAATTTCAGTTCAGTTCAGTTCAGCTCTTAATTTCCCTCTCTCATAAACAGGCCTTAGGGTTTGTTCACATTTGCTTAATTTCTGTTCAGTTCAGTTCAACTCCAATCAGTTCAGTTCAGTTCAGCTCCAATCAGTTCAATTCAGCTCGGTTCAGTTCAGCTCTTAATTTCCCTCTCTCATAAAATATTCATTTCAGCTCAGTTTAGTTCAGTTCAGCTCCAATCAGTTCAGTTCAGCTCAATTCAGTAAATGTGAACAGGCCCTAAGATGAAATATAGTCATGTGAATACTTCTTAAAATCATCTCAAAGTATAGTTTTTGAATATGCACATTTTATAAATTAATCTTATTAACAATTAAAGTTATTATTGGTTAAAGTTTCGCAATGGCAAATGTGCTTGTCAAACTATTATATATTTATATGTGGCTAGTCACACAGTGTAATCAGCCATCATGGAGGTTACTTCATTAGTTTTATAGAGGTTACTCGATCAGTACATGTTATAAGGTTATTCGTCAGTATTATAGGGGTTACTTCGTCATTGTCATAGGAATTACTTTGTTACTCCGTATTTTACAAGCGGACACATAGTGTGGCTAACCGCATACAAAATACTACCTCCGTTAACTATTATTTGCAACAAAGAAACATTTTTTATCTCACGAATAATACCCCTTTGTTGCAAATAATAGTTAATGGAGTTATTATGAATTTTTTTTTCTTTTTCTTTTTGTATGATGTATTAATGTGTGCCACCAAATGTATGTATATTATTTCCCTTTAAAGAAGATGAGATTAATAAATTAATCGTCACCACTAGCTACTGCGATGATCTGGTAGGAGCCTCTCCAATACATCCAGGCTAGAATGATGTCAAAGCTAAGGTTGTTAGGGCATGCATGATGCATGTGAAAGAAGCAAAGTCAAATTTTATTAGGGCATGCCTATATAAGGGAATGAGGGACACATAGTACAAATTACCTATTTAGAAACTACATATGTATAACGTGAAATATACCATGCCAAGTGTAAAAATAAAAGATGAGATAGATACCTTCTGATGTCAAGTCTGATAATTCCAAGGTTACAACTTACAACAAGATTGAGTGTTTTCTTCTAAATTAAATTAATATATTCAACCGAAGCTACAAGTATTAAAAAGTGGGTACCATTCAAATTAAATACTCCTTTCATTTTATAATAATCACAATACTTTAATTTTGAAAAATTTGCAAATTGCATTCATTTAAGTTAGTATTTTGAAAATTACAGTCATTTAGAAAAAAAATACAAATTGCAGCCAAAAAGTTCTTATAAATTGTAAATTGTGTATGATCCAAATTTCTCATTGATTAACGTGTCGAAAAATATTCGGGTAAGATTTTAAGGGCCATTTTAGCTCTTAAGGATCTGAATTGAGCTCGAAATTAGCAAAAAAAATAACGTAAGTGCCATGTTTTTACAAACTTTAAATGACTGCAATTTATAAAATACAAACTTTAAATGACTGCAATTGGCAATTTAATTTTTGCTCTATTTAAAATTTTATATGCTTTGTTTTTTTACTATACTTTTTATCAATATATAAAAATTATATATTATCGCATTAAATATTTTTGATTGGCGGCTATAGGGGTGGCATCGAGCTAAGTTCACTTAAGTTCATACTTCCTCCGTTTTCTTTTACTTGCAACACACCTTTTAGGCACGCAGTTTTAAGAGATAATTAGTGAGGGTAAACGAGCGATTTTATCAATATAATTTTTATACGAAGATTAGAATAGGGTTAAGTATCATTTGTAAAAATTATAATGAATAATTTATCCGTTTACATTATATAAACCCGACCTCAAAACACGTGCCACAAGGCTGTGTTGCAAGTAAAAAGAAACAGAGGAAGTATAAGATAAGTTCATAAAAAAAAAAGTTTTGATAAAGGTTATCCAGTTATGAGAGCCTATTATGTACATCCGGGTGTACCGTACCCCCGAGGTCATTTGCTCATTCAATCCACAAATGAGTAAGAAAATAATCCCGGATAGCTCTTTTCATCAGTCCAAGACCGGACTAAATCGACCCGGACTGGACCGAAGATCGAAAATTAGAATTTTAAGAAACGAAAACCAGACCGAAAGAATCGGTCCAAAACTTGGAACGGACCATTTTGGACCGATTTAAGACTTTTTTTTTAAAAAAAAGAATTCTAATTTTTTTATAATCATATGGAAATTTTAAGAAACGAAAACCAGATCGAAAGAATCGGTCCCAAACCCGGACCATACCATTTTGGACTGATTTAAGACTTTTTTTTAAAAAAAGAATTCTAACTTTTTTATAATCATATGGAAAACTTGAAAAAGTAAAGGAAAATCTATACTTTAACGTTTTTTTTTTTTTTTTTTTGTATATTTAGTAAAAAAAGTTATAAATGTAAAGTTTTCAAAGCTTATTAATTATTAAGGGTAACCATTATTTAAGGTTTTACGCATATTTTTATTATAAAATTGGTCCGATCCAAGACCGGTTGTTAAAGGGTTTAATTTGGACCGGACCGACCCGGAAAAATAAATGTCAAATTTCTAAACCCGAAGACCGGACCGACCGATTAATTCGGTCTGGTCCAATCCGGTCCTTTTTTTTTATCCGGATCGATTTATGAACACCCCTAATCCCGGATGTACAGTACACCTGGGTGTATATAACAAATTCTATGCAGTTATCAATTGAAAATTACAAAGAAAATGAGTAATAAGAACACATTTGGACTTTTTTTTTTTCTTTTTTTTGGAAACCAACACATTTGGATTTTTTTTGGGATAAAACTCTAAATTGCTTGTACAAACTCATAGAAAATGAATACGGAGTAGTTAATTTGACTTTTCAAAAAAAAGAATTGAAGAAAAAGAAAAACCTTCCAAAACGTATAATCAGCATTTATGTCAACTCAACACACCGAAATGAAGCAAATCAAAGTGTTGAAAATTGCCAGCTAATTAAAACCGTGTAACAAGATAAAGCCAACCATGTATACAATTACATGATCAAGTTTAACTTATCCAAAAACAAATAAAAGAGTGGAGTAATTATTACTAACTATACTTTAATTTGCTGACTGATTTAGACTTCAAACTAACCACACAAAAATTATACAAATACCAAGTCTAACACGCTTTTGTCTAGGTTTGAACTTTGCTTCGACTTGTCTCCTTCTTTACGTAGTTAGCGTACCCATTTTCGATTTCTTCTACACTTTTGGTTATTACGGTGTAACAACTAGTCTTTAGGCTGGATCATGCACTCGCCAAATCACTATACAATTAGGTTTATTCACATGTCGCATCATTTATACTATGTTCTTTTCCCTTAAATCGGCTTACATATACTTATACACTACTCTGTATTCCATAGTAATTTTCAAGTTTGTAACTTTTAACAACAAACTTCTATCTTTTTGAAAAAATGGTTTATTTATTATACTACCCTATTTTTATTATTAATGTGAATTGAAGGAGGTCAAGACTTGAGAGAAGAGAATGAGTTATTACAATCAAGAATAGGGGTGAGCATGTAGCAAATTTAATTAAGGACTTATTTCAATATTTTTTATTTTAAGGAGATGATATAATTGTTCTTTTATAAATGCTACTCCGAACAACAATAGTAACCATTAAGGAATAACAAAAAGTTGTTAGGAAAGGATTTTAAAACCTGGACTAAATGGAATTTAACAAATTATAATATTTAAAAGTAAAACTAATACTAAAATAACAACCGCTGACATAATCATATTTTAAAATTAGACACATATCGTGTTTTCATTACAAAATCTTCCTCCAAAAATATATAATGTCACAATTTTATGATTTTACTTTAATTTTATTAAATTTATGATCAACTACTCCGTACATTATTATTATTAGTATCAATTTTCAAAAATAAAGTTGTATTGCGCGAGACTAATTTAGTACGAGTATAACCTAATAAGGTTGTACCAATCCAAAAAAAAAAAATAAGTACGGAATAGTATGTATTGAAGCTTTTTAATACAAATGACGTGCTACTCGGAAACGGATAAGAGTCATAAGACAAAAAAATTGTGAAAAAAAAATTGACCACGAATTCCATCTACTTTTGATAATCTTCTTTATTTCTTCCTTTAATAAGAAAGTCCATAAATCATCAACGCAGCTTAAAAAACCCTTAATACTAAGGTTTAAATCAATCCAACTTGGGTTAGAAAACAAATTAAAATAAATACTTTTTAATTAAATAAAAAATAAAAATTAAGAAAGTTCTTCCAAAGTTGATTAAATTTTGGAAAATTCTCAATGGTAGTCTTCTACTTTTGCTTAATTCCAATGGTAGCCGATTTTTTTTTTGATTATGTTTGGTAGTACCATACTTTTAAAACTTCTCAACCGTAACCTTATTGATGTTTTTCCAGTAAATTTCTGTTAAATTTAACTTACTACTCAACCATGGTTAACTGTTTTAATAAAAATAAAATAAAATATCCATTCCTAAACAGCCCTAACCTCCATTGACAATTACCCAGGCGCCACCCACTGACCAAAATCCTCGCTGGCCATCGTCATTCAACACCCCCTTTCCTCCGTTCGCCTTCAATCAACCCCTCTCGCCGGAAATTTAAACAAGAACATCAATTTTTTCATAATTAAAAAAAGAACATCAATTATTTCATGATTTAAATGAAAGAAAGGTGCTATCAAATTTGTGGGTTCGTCAATTTTTTTAGCAAATGTATCTTCATTACCCAAAAATGAGATTTTGGGGTTACCTTTTGATTAGTGGAACTTATAAATTTAGTGATTATTTGACCGAAATTTTGGGAACTAGGAAGGTCAAGTAAAAATTCAGTTTTGGGGGTGGAAAAGCCACTAAGAATAGCCATGGCACCATCAGGTCATCAATTTGCAGAACTTTTGCTTTCTGGAGAATGAGTCGACGGCGGGGACTAGTGAAAATAGAGGAATTAACCTTCGACTCACATGAATTTGATTTGAATTGCTGGCGGCAGTGGTTGATCGAAGGTGACCAGAGGGATTGGAGGTGCTGGTTGTCAATGGAGGTCGGGCTGCTTGAGAATTGGTTTCAAATTTTTATTTAAAATTTTTATTTTAATTGAAATAGTTAAACCATGATTGAGTATAAATTAAATTTAACAGAAAGTTAACAGAAAAACATCAATAAGGTTACGGTTGAGAAGTTTTATTAGTATGGTGCTATTAAAGATAATCGGAAAAAAATGGGTTATCGTTGGAAATAAGCAAAAGTAGAAGGTTACCATTGAGAATTTCCCTTAAACAAATACTTGTACGTGGTCAAAATGTGACTGTTCACAACAAATTATCTTAAATTAGTTGCCATAAGCTGTAGCTCCACTGTGTAGTTTTAGAAAATTCTTCCAAAAGTTGATTAAATTTAATTTCATCACTTTTATTTATAATAATTAAATTTAATCTATTTAATAAAAATCATATAACATCTAAAAAAAATATTCGAATTTAACAAATATATAGCATAATTTGTTGGTAACTTATAATAAAGATTATTTAATCATAATTATTTATTAATATTGTTCGTAATCCATCTAAATAATTTTAATCAATTCAAGACCAACAAAAGAGTATTTCAATTTAAAACAAACCTTAAGTAATTTAATTTGGTGCAAGTAGTTATCAAAGTAATTAAAGTGTATATTGCCTTATAATTATCTTTAAATTGTTTAAACCCTTTATAAGTTTTAAGTTTTGTTGTTAATTTTAATTAAACTACTTTGTGTGTATGCCCTAAGGTGGGATTTGTTCCGAGCTATTTCAGTTTAAGTTGTACGAAGTACAACTGTACAAGTCAATTAGTTCTTTAATTTGGTAATAGTTTATGTACGTAGCTTCTAATCATAGATTAAACAAAACTCATCTTCATAAATACAACAAATTGATATAGCTCTTTGTTAATTAAACAAAAATGTAAAACACATTTTTATGAAAATGTTCGTATGTGGTGTTATTTATGTTGTTGTTATCAAACATAACCATTCCACAATATACAGAATATCATTCTTCGAATTAAATTGATGTAACTTGTAGGTTCTATACAAAAAAAGGGAATAATATGCCTTTGGACCTGTTCTCTTCAACTTAATTTCAGTTCACTTCAGCTTTTAATTTCTTTTTCTTATAAAATATTTATTTCAGTAAAGTTCAGTTGGGTTCAGTAAATCTTAACAGGCCCTTAGTTAATCTTATTTCTCAAATTCCTGCACTACTTTTTTTTTTTAATTGTTTCCATACTTTCGCATTGCATGTTAATTACGTACAATACTGCAATTGTAAGTTGTAATTGTGGTGCACCCAAAAGAAAGATAATGCGCAACTTCAAAGTTAAGCCACCGTTTCTTCAAAAAAAAAAAAAAAAAAAAAAAAAAAGGTTAAGCCACCGTTGAGCACATTTGATATCACCCTGTTGTTTTAATGATCAACTATCATAATTAACCATATACGAATCTTAATAGATTTTGGGATTTAATGTTCATAATCATATACTACAAAATTAGCTCTAGACTAGCTATCTAAAAAGTACTAACCACATACTCTAATAATCACAAATTTTCTAATAAATTACTAATCTATACTTTATCCGTTTATTTTTAATTAACACGTTTTCTTTAGTCACAATGCACAAATTCAACTATTAATATATTTAATTACCAATAAGTAAAAATTGTAAAAAGTTGATATTTCGAAAATATGTATAAGGACGAATTTAACAAAAATTCATATGACTATTTTTCTTCGCGTATAACGTACTCATAAAACCTAACCAAAGAAAAGTGTGTGATTCGTGCTAAAGTCAAAACGTGACAACTAGAAAAATATGATGCGTATGAGATTACGTTACCCTTTAGAATAATAAATCATAATTTTAGGTTTTAGCTTTTAGTGATTGACCATTGTTTTGAAAGTATTGTCCAATTGTAAAGCTGATTAAGATAAGATAATAGTGGTAATTAAGCTTGAATTTTTTTTTTTTTTTTTAAAGAAAAAAAAAGAGCAAGAAAGATGCAACGTGGCAAGATGTGAAAGGATAAAGTTAGAAAAGGTCGGCCGAAGGAAGAGTGATGATTATGAACACGGTCAAAGAATGAAAAGTATATTTTGCTGCATGAATGCCGCCCCTCATCCTCCTATTTTTCATCCCCACCAACGCCCCTACTATACGTATATTCTTCGTTTATTGCACTACTAGTTTTTAGGGTTGTTTTTATTGCATTAAAATTATCGTTTATATCATGATACTCATTCCGTTTTACTACCCCGTCTCATATTAGTTGCAACTTTAGAATATTTTATATCTCACAAATAATACCCCCAAAATTGCAATTAATACGAAACGGAGGTTGTATATTACTCCCTCCGTTTTTAAATACTTGTTCCATTTCTCTTAGACACGCATGCCGATGCTAATATTTGATCACTAATATCTTTAATTATCAATAGGTATAACTTCTAACAATTGAAAATAATTAATAATTTATTCATTGAGATGATTCCAACAAGTAACCACACGACTATATTCTTTCTTATGTATAAATCACAAACATTAATCAAAGTAGAATAAATGAATAGTGCAAAAAATAAAAATGGAGCAAGTATTTAAAAATGGAGGGAGTAATAGATAGATACAAATTTTTTTTTAACTATTCAATTTTTATTATAATTTTTTAATTAATGTACGAGTGTAATTTTTTTACTATTTTAGTACTCGTACTTCGTTATCGATAATTAAATTTATTAATTTTTGAAATGTACATTGACAAAAAAATACATGAAATAAGATATTTTAGGGTCGCATATAAGTTTAGCTTTATGAAGCCTTTTTCACCTTGAAATTAAAACTTCCATTTGGTTTATTTGATTTTGTCTTAAATTATATAATTTTATTATATTTGAACTTATTTTATTATATTTAAACTTATTTTATTGTATATAATCTTAATTTATTTTACTTAATCTGAACTTAATTAAAGAAAATAATTAAATAAGATAAAAATAATACGAAATAATCAAATCCTAACTGAAGATAAAATGTTCTTTCAAAAAAAAAAAGGTAAAGATAAAATGTAATTTTTTTTTTAAATTTTTGTAAAAATATAACATTCTAATTGGAGTCTTAGATTGATTTATAGGTGAGTGAAAAAGTTATCTCCATTTTTTGTTTTATTTTCTATTTTGATATGAGAGCACCCTTAAGAAAGAAGAAAAAAAAACGTGAATCCACTTTATTATCCCCTTTTTATCGCAATATTTTTATTCAATTGTGACCTTCAATCTCAAGGTTGGAGGGTGGGTTAGCTGGCGTTTAAACTGACTACCTCCTTTTTTCATTACATCGGTAATGAAATCAACCTGTTTAACAAAAATTCGGGAGTTTGTTGAGAGGTTGTTTTAAGCTCATGTGGGAGTGCATTTATAAAATTTAACTTTTAAATTTTTTTAGCAAAATAATATTTTAAAAAATTGGACATTTTAAGAGGAGTTGGAAAAGATCCATTCTCAATACAAGAAAAATGTGACTCTAATTTCAAAAGTAATATGGGGAAGACAATTTTAAGACCATTCAACAACAACAACAACAAAAAAAAAAAAAAAAAAAAAAAAGACAAAGAATAACGTTACAATTTAGAAGGGAATGCATTTAATTAAATTATGTTATAACCTCTCCTCAAAAAAAAAAAAAAATTACTACATACAACTTTACAAGTTACATCAATTTTTTTTTGAAGACACAAGTTACATCAATTCAATACATAAAACTATGTTATAAGACTAAGGGTAGAACGTTGAAATTCAGTTCAGTTTAGTTCAGTTCAGCTCCTAATTTATTTCTCTTATAAAATATTTAGTTCGGTCCCAGTTCGGTTCAGTTGAGTTCAGTTAATGAGAACAAGACCTAACATTATGTTATAAGACTTATATCACTCTGTCAAAAAAAATGTTAAAAGATATGAAGTATAGGTTAATTTTTTTTTTTTTTAAAGCCAAGTATAGGTTAATTGATATGGAGTAATCCATTCTTTAAAAAAAAAATAATATGACTCTCGTGTAGTGTGGTCCTCTTTTCAGTTACACAGTTTAATTTGAAAAGATTGTTTCAAGAAATTAGCGATTTCATCATTTCATGTAACAAGTACGCATTATTAAGGAAGCAACTAGGTTAATTTGGTCGTCATGTAAGTAATTAAAATCTTGGTACTTGCTAAGTGGTCCAAATGTTCAATCAATATATAATTTAAGTTGCCTAAGTTATTAATGCAAGATTTATTCATTTGACTACTTAATAAAATTGAGGTTGTACTCAACTGCTCATTCATAATAGTACCTATTGGGTCCAATTTTTTATTATTTTTTTTGCGTTAATGAAGTTCAGGAAATAGCTACGCAAATTATCAGTACATGTTCTAATCCGTATTAAAAACTTGAGGTCAAATCTTGTTTATATCTTAATTAAATTTCAATAGATAGCGAAAAGCATGTAGGAAAGTGTATGTATCATAGAACATATTGTTTTGGTAGACTGATGATGGCTAATTATTTCAGTCACAAGTCTCTTCCCTTCATACTCTGAAAAGTTTATGCAGCATTAATATAAGCTACATGAATGTACTAGTTGTACGTTGGCACTTCATTCATTTCATTATACAGTGTATAATATACTACTAGTATAATAGGGTATAACATTAATTAAGTTTGTGTTTATTTTTAATTGTCTTAAAGATTAATACCAAATAATAAGTATACATTTTATTCTGAAATATGGTCTTTAATGTTTTTTATTATATCAAATGTTAATATGTATAATTACAAATTTTAAATGGACCTGGTTCACACTAATTTATTTTGGACCATCAACATTAGAGACAATATGATTGTTTTATTAATAAAAAAAAAGTCACTATATTAAAATAAAGGTTATTATGTTGAAATAAAAGTTAGTGTGACATTAAAAGCTACTACGTACGTATAAGAGATTAATTTTTTTTTTTGATGAAATTTTTAATATAATGGTCAATATGAATAATAAAGACCATTATGTTAAAATTAGGTCACTATTCAACATAATGTTGTAATTTAAGTTCATTATAACATTAAAGGTCACACAAGTTGTAAAAAAAGGTGAATATGTTAAAAATAAGGTTATTGTATTAAATCAGGAGTCACTATATTGAATATAATGTCGTTGCGCGTGTATAAATCTTAGTCCACAATAAGGCCCCATTCTTAATTTAGAGCTACTCTACTTAAAAATAATACTTAATCTGCTATGCTCTGCCGAGAAACTCAAAAGAACAGGGACTAATATTATTGTACTTGTATAATATTCCATTTGTTTGTAAAAAGTGGTTATATTTGTCACTTTCGGCGTTTCTCTTTGTTGATTATGTTTCAATTATTTTCTAGATCAAAATATTTGTTTTACACATTTTTCCTTATATATACCTACTTTCAATACAAATATATATTCTCATTTACATGGAAAGTACGGGATAAGTTGGTAGAGCTTTTCTCTGTCCTGGTTTGGTAGAGCTTCTCTTTTGATTTCAGAAGAGTCTAGAATCAATTCTCATCGGTCACCACTACTTATCCTTCCTTGAGGGCTGTGGCTCTCTAAATAAATTAAACACCAAAAAAAATTTAATAATAATCTCATTAACCAATATATTTACTTACTCCCAAAATAAATATTCCTATTTGCAAAAATATTTTACTTATTGCATTGTAAATATTCTAGTTCTACCGTTTAATTATTATCTCAATACTTTTTGAAGATATATGTGATATCTAATAATTACTTTTCATATCTTATTTTTCTTAATAATCTTGTAAAATCACTAAATGTAACAATCTTTTTCCCAGAAGTGAGTAATACTTAATATTAGTCTTTATATGTTAATACCAAATTCATTTCGCAAGTAGATCGAGATTGTCACTTCAAATTTTCAAAGTGACTAGAGTTGAAATTAAATTAAATAAATTCTTATGGTGAATATGATTTTTTTTTTTTTTTGAAGCAAATTTTTATATTATGGACATCGATCTTTTCATAATGGTTAACTAAAATTTTTTTACCTTCCTTTCACAATAAAAGTGTTACATATAAAATAAATTTATATTCAATAAACTATCAAATTGAATGGTAAAATGGTCATATGAAAATCAATCAGAAAATTAAAATTTTTGTTCAATCGAACCAAAAGAAAGTTCAAAAATCAAATTTATGCAATGATATGGAGATTTTAAAAGGTGGTAGAAATCAATAAAATTGTTGCATTTTAGAAATGATTTATCAAGATGAAATGAAGATTATATCACCAAAAGGAGTGACCTTAATGGATATGGGCAAAGGTATCTATGGTGTAAATATACTCAATATTGTACCTTTGTTTTCCTTTAATTAGATAACCTATTTTATACAAACATTTACCAATAAAATTAATTCAATTATTCATATAATTCTCGTCAAAAAAAATTATTCATATAATTAATTAATAATAAGTAATAAAAAGTACTTGTACAAAATAGAAAGTTGATTATTCATATAACCTATTTTTTTTTTTTTTGGTTGTTAAAAGTTTAGCTTAGTTTTTATTTGAGTGTTTTGGAAAGTTCGATTCACTTTTGCTATTTTCCATTTTTGACAAATTTGATCTTTTTCGCTACCTAATGAGTCATATATATATTCACATAGCTAGGTATTTAAGATACATTTATGTATCATATTTATTCAATTCCTTAGTTTAGCATTTAGGTGGTATTTGCATGCATATGGTTTATTCGGTGTGTTTTAATGTTCCTCGTTTGCATGTATTTGGTGTTTTCGATGATTTTATCATGAAATTTTGATTATAATTAATAAACATAAAGGATGAAGGAGAATGCTCAAGGATATTGCTTATCTCTTAAGGACAAGTTAGAGTTAAAAATTTAGCGAAGTGTAATTGAAAGAAGTGTGTGCATTCTTTTGTTCCAAAGTTTTGATCCACAAATGATAACAGAGACCTGATTCCGATTGGGTTGGAAATTACACTCAAAAAGTTTTCCAACTATAGGTCATCACAAGCCTACATTCAACAAGAATTGCGGGATTTATGATGCTTAAATTTGAAGATTGTTAGAGACTTGGAGCACTGATTTGTACCCTATTTGCCAAAACAGGCGATCTTACCCAAATGGTTTGCCCAGGACAGGGGAAGCAACAAGCAAGCTTTAAAGGAAAAATTAGAGCTTCCACTGTACTCGCGCCATAGGGTTTGGGATGGATGTTAAGGTTTTTGGGTTGTGACTTTTCTTATTCCTTTTCGCAAGAGGATCCTTTCATTCATGTTTGTAAAGTTCTTTATGCACTTCAGCTCCCTTTTCTTCTATTTAAGTTGTATTAATCTTCACTTTAGAATTTAGATCAATATAATTTTAGAGGTATTTTTCATATATGTTCTTCTTCTTTATTTGTTTATTGATGTATAATTTTTTAGTTTTTCATTATAACTGTGATATCTTCAATCATGACAAATTGTTTTAGGTTCAATCATGTGTAAACATAAGGTAATAAATATTACTCACTCCGCTCCTAAATGTTTTTGCAAATTAAAACCTCTTCACAGCTCAATTGTTCTGCACATAAAGAGTTTAAGGATATGATTTTTGAAAAAAAAATTATTAATCAGCTCTGATACCATGGGAATATATTGGAGGCTTTATCCAATTAGGGGGCCTAGGAAGTTATATATATAATCAACAAAAATATACACTATTACATTTGTATCCTTGGTATAACTTTAATTATTAACTTGCTTTTGTATTGTCCATTTGCAAGCCGCCTCTTCATATCCTCTCTCTGAAGATCCAAATATTTCCAAAGTTTGTTGCTTTTGCAATTCAAGCATTGTCCATCTCAATGCAACAAAAGTAATGTATGTTTTTCTTTGTGATTTCTTTTAATTATGTGCAATATATTAATTATGTGTTGTTGAAAGTTAGGAATCCTCCCATTACAATTAATCAAATCCATAGTTATTATGACAATCAAGAATCAAACATGGCATATAATCAAGGATATCAAGTGTGATTGCTACCCATTATCTAAAGGTTAAACTTATATTCTAATAATTTTTTTTAAAAAAAAAGCCTCTTTTGCTTTTGTGAACACCATACTCAATAATATTTTATTTATTTTTATTATATAAAGGAAGAGCATGTTTATTTTGGCTTAATTTCAATTTGTTCAACACCTAATTTCTTTCTCTCATAAAATATCCATTCAGTTCACTTCATCTATATTCAGTTCAGTTCACTTCAGCTCCAATCAATTCAGTTCACTTCAATAAATGTGAAAAGGCCCGAAGACGTGATGAAGTAGTTTGTCCACATATGAAGATATTTTTAGCTCTATTAATTTTATAATTTAAATATTAATAATCACTTCAATTATTCACCATGTTCTTAAGATTGACCTAAAAAAAAACAACTCAATGAAACATTTAACAAAATCACAAAAAAAAACCAAATATTTACTAATTTCCCAAAACATTAAAATATTTTTTTAATAAATACAATCAAACAAGAATTAATGCATATAATCTGTAATTATGAACTAAAACCAACAATAGATTTCAGTCTCAAATCTATTTGGGTAATATATATAGATTTTTTAATGTTATTTATTTATTAATTTTCACCATAAAAGAAAAAAGGGTTGATGAGTGTTCCATGTCCTTTTTAAACATCACAATTTTTAGTAGATCAATCATCATGGATGTTCTATGGTTAAACACTTATCATTAAAATCAATCACATGTATATTTCCTTCAACATCATCAATAATTCGCGTTAATTACAACTTTTCTTATATACGACAATGTTGTATAACTCACAATTCAATCCACATTGTCTCGAATAAAAAATTAACCAGTCTCGAATAAATATGTATATAAAGAAAGGTAATGTAGTTGTTGTGTAATAAATTATAGATTATAACAGTCTGTAAAGTTCTTGTAGTAATATTAACAGCATCTCAATTCTAGTTTTATAAAAATTCCAGGTAATAACAGAAAAAGAAATGACCCACATAGATTTGGCGGCGAGTAGCAATGTCGCAATGTTAGTTATCTAAAGTAGAAAATCGTTAAAATCTAAACATAAATGCATAAAAACTGTTCATACCGTTACCTCCTTTACCAGATAATGAGGTTTATTGCTCCTATAACATTGGAGAATCTGAATGCCGTTTCATAACCACAATATCTCAATAATAACTAACTGAAATCTTCTGCAGCCAATGACAATTTTATAACTTACCCACAAAAAGCTTCGGGAGAAAGCAATTAAAGTAAGATAATAAGGTCCATTCGCTTATAAGATAGGAGAATCTAAATACCGTTATATCAACAAAGTGGTTCCATACTATGCCAAATCACTGCAACTAACAACGATACTGTAAGAACACAATGACATGAAGTCTCTGAAAGAGAGCAAGAATAGTAAACTGACACAGTTCCAAGTTTCCAACAGACACATAGACTATCTACACCAACATTAGAAGACAACTGTGCCAGTTTCCTATTAAACGAAAAAAGAGAAAGAATAGTAAAATCACTCAGTTTCACCAGCGAGCAAACACAGAGGTTGCGGCGGCAGCAACAGAAGACAACCACGCCGTCTTTAAAAGAGAGTAAGAATAGTAAACTCACACAGTTCCTTGTTGACACAGGGACTACTACAACAACAGTAGACTAGTTTCCTATTAAACGGAAGAGATAGAGCAAGAATATTAAACTCACTCAGTTCCAACAACGAGCAGATACAGAGTTTACAGCGACAACAACAACAGAAGACAATTGCGCCATCTTACTATTAAACGAAAGTTAGTTGATTATCAAATCAAAACATTAGTAGAAACCAACTAAGGTTACCTAAATTATTAATCCCTAATTTACCATAATAAGACTAACTAATTCTCCCAAATCCAAAAAATTAATGAAATTTTTTCCAAAAGTAAAAAAAAGAAGTTGAAGAAGAAGAGACCCCAAAGAGTGAGAGAGGGGATAAAAGGGCAAAGGGGAGAGAAAGGGGACCCCATATGCTAAAAGGATATGTGCTTCCAAACAGAGCCCCAAAAAAAACTCAAAGCCGAAGGAAGAGAAACAACGAAAGAAAGAGAGATGATTTCCTTTTTTTTTTGCAGAAGAGAGAATCCAAAGGACGACTTAAATTAACCAACTCTCTCTCTATCTCTCTCTTCTCTTTCTCTCTCTTCTCCCCCCTTTTCTTTCTTCCTCTGTTTTCTTGATTCACTGAAACTTCTCTTCATTTACAGCAGTTGCAGCAGAAAAACTACCCAACCCAAAGTACTCTTAAAACTGCAACTAAACTGATAGATAGATAGATATAGATAGATAGCCCAACCTCAAAAAATCAAAAGTTTGTATACACAGAAATTTAGAGAGAGAAAGTTCAGATTTTTTTTTTTCTTTTTTTGGGTTTTGATTCAACCCAATCAAATTCTGAGAAAGAGGGAGAAGTGGGTGTTTTTAATAATTTTTTTTTTTGGATTTTGAATTTGCTCCAATTTAATTTTTTTTTGGGTTCTTGTTATTTTGCCCAATCAAATAAACCCTTCTTCCTCTGTTTCTTTCGCTCTTTATCCAATTCGTAAGTCCTGTCTCTTTCCCTCTAATCTCTTTTTTCATTATTTTTTTCTTAAAGTGTGCAGATCTAACCCAATTGTTGTTCTTCAAATGGATTTTATTTTTTCTGATCTGAATTTGAGAGATCTATTTGTATTATTTTATTGCTGATTTAGTCATTTTAATTTCTTATTGATTTTTTTTTTTCATTGGCTTTCTGGGTTTGTTTTTAATTGATTAATCCCATTTAAATGGGGAGAAAAAGAAGCAAGTTCTAGACTGAAAGAAACAATTTTTGATTTTGGTTGCAGGATTATTCAATTGAGAAGAAAGGAAGAATTTTTGAGGAGCAAATTAATAAGAGTACATTTGGTTTAATTATTCCGCGCTTTCTGGATCGTTGTTAATTGGATTCGGATCGGTATGCTTTCTAATTTTATCTTTTTATTATTTATTTAATTTTTGTGGGCTGTTATGTTTATGGTTTCTTAATTTGATTAAATTTGAAAGAAATAAATAAATTTGTCCTTGGTTTTATTTCTTTGATTTTGATATGAATCTGTATTTGATTGAATAGGTGCGTTTAATTGGGGGGTTGTGATTTGATTTAAAGGAGAGAGAAATTGAGGAATTTGAAGAAGTTTGGATTTGAATTTGATTGGGTTGGATTGGAATTTGAATTGGGTTTTTGATTGGGTTGTTATAATTATATTGACTTGTTGCCCTCATTGGGGCTTGAATTAGGTTATAGAAATGTTGGAGGGGAGATCTTGCTTGGTTTCGAGGGTGTTACCGAGCTCTTGTGAGCAAGAAGGGAAGTGGGGTTACATGAATTGTAGAGTCGGAGTCGAAGTCGAAATCTCGAGTGGCAAACGTCGTTTGGAGAGTGATCGTGAAGGTGAGGGTGGGTTGAGGAAGACCACTAAGGTTTGTGACACCGAGGAGGGACTCTCGAGAGCTCAATTCGATAGGCTTTCGTTGTCTCGATCTCCGGTTGTTGGTCATTCTGATAACCAACGCCAAGTTGGTGATCGTTCTGATATGGATTGCTTGATTAATTCTATTGGCCGTGACATGACGATTAATTGTCTTCTTCGATGCTCTAGGGCTGAATATGGTTCAATTGCCTCTTTGAACCGGAGCTTTCGCTCTCTGGTTAAGAGTGGTGAGATTTATAAGTTGAGGTGGCAGCATAATGTGATTGAGCATTGGGTTTACTTCTCTTGTCGCCTCCTTGAATGGGTGGCTTTTGATCCAGCTAGTCGCCGCTGGATGCAATTGCCCAGGATGAATTCGAACCAATGTTTTATGTGTTCGGATAAGGAGTCCTTAGCTGTTGGGACTGAGCTTCTTGTCTTTGGGAAAGACCTGATGACCCATGTGATTTATAAGTACAGCATACTAACAAACTCTTGGTCGTCTGGGATGAGCATGAACTATCCCAGATGTTTATTCGGGTCAGCTAGTCTTGGTGCGATTGCTATATTAGCTGGTGGTTGTGATTCTCAGGGAAACATTCTTAGTTCTGCAGAGCTCTACAATTCGGAGACTCAGACGTTTGAGACCCTTCCGAGCATGATTAAACCTAGGAAGATGTGCTCGGGTATATTCATGGACGGAAAGTTTTATGTCATTGGTGGTATTGGGGGCAATGATGCTAGGGTTCTAACTTGTGGTGAGGAGTATGATCTTACCACTAGAACTTGGATGGAGATTCCTGACATGTCCCCTGGAAACCGTGGGGATGCCCCTGAGAACGGTATGCCTGCTGCAGCTGAGGCTCCTCCACTGGTAGCCGTTGTAAATAATGAATTGTACGCTGCTGATTATGCTGGCATGGAGGTTAAGCGATACAATAAACAAACTAGGGAGTGGGCAACAGTAAAGAGACTGCCTGAAAGAGCTGGCTCAATGAATGGTTGGGGGCTTGCTTTCAAGGCATGTGGTGGTCGGCTAATTGTTATTGGTGGACCAAGGGCACATGGAGAAGGGATCATCGAGGTTAATTCTTGGGTGCCTAGTGAGGGTGCTGCTAATTGGGAGTTGCTTGGTACTAAGCAGTCGGGCAGTTTTGTGTATAATTGTGCGGTCATGGGTTGCTGAGGAAATTCAAAACAATAGGGTGTTGGTGCCATTGATTTATTCATCCAAAAATGGTGCTCTCCAAAACAATAGATGTTGCAAGGGTTGGTTTGTCCATGAGCCGGAGGAATTCGTGCTAATGGGGTAATTATCTTGATGTTTTTTTTTTCTTTTTTTTCTTTTTTCCATTTGGCCAGGGGAGAATACAGGGAGGAATTAATTTCTGATTTTACAACCAAAGATTCAAATTGAATGTTTTAGGAGGTTTTGGGGCTTCCTCCCTTTTACTTTCATATGATGAATATTTTCTTCTTCTCATTGAATTCTGGGCTTCTTCCCCGTTTCTAGTAACTTCGAGATAAAAACTTCAACAGTTTATTGTCATGTAGCACAGAGACAGGAATTTTAATAATTTCGAGTACCAATACATGGGGTAGATTTTTCACCAATACCATTTTTCTTTTTTTTAGCTTTCCTAAGGTTACAGAGTTTTATTTATTTTATATCAGTTTCTTGATCTTTGATTTTCATGGCATTGTCACAAAGGAGAAAATAAGCTCCACATTGTTTTATGTATCTTTTACTTCTTTTGTGCAATTTATGTCCTATGTAATTCTATCTTCTGTATTCTGTTTCTGATTCGATGCTCTCAATCCGAATATTGTCTGTCAACTTGAGTTCTGATGCTGAATTTGTGATCGTCTCACTTTGTATGTCCGAACGTCGATGATTTCTATTGAGATTGATCTAGTGATTGATGGGGTTGCTACCCATGCATTGATTTGACACATGATCATTGTTTTGGAATTTGATTCTGTTACTTGTATCTGTCCAGTTTTTTTGACTTTGAAGAATATAGTAGAACTGAATATGTTTTTATTCTAAGCATTGGAATCTGCCTTTTCATGCATTTTGAAAGCTAGTGTTAGAAAAACTTCTAACAATCAATTTCCGGATTAATATATGTCAAGTTGATATCCTTTGTAAACAATATTCCATTAGCCTGATTGTCGATACTGTTTTCCTGGTTGTTCCTGGTTTCGTCGAGAGAAAAGATGCAGGAACAAGATATGAGTGTGAAGAATTGTTTTAATCACAGGGCGTAAACGTAATGTAGTAACTAACAAGCAAGGTACAATTGAATAAGACAGGAGAAAAAGAGAGAAATGTGCTTCTCACCCTAAAATGGGGTATCTAATCCGGTTGGAGGTTATATCAATTATGTCACAATTTGATGCAAAGTTAATTGCATATTGTGGATGGTGCTCCTTTTTTTAGTTGTTGATGTTGATATAAAATTATCTTACTTTGGAATTTTGTTTTTCTACTGTAGTTTTAGAGTACATGAATTCGCCACCTTTTTTTGCCAGTCTGGTAGTCGTTCTTGTCTGTTTACGAAGTATGGATTTTGTTTAGACGAAAGGTTTAACCAGAAAAGAATTTCCATACAGGTCTTTTGAATGCTTTCCAATGTCGTAGATATAGATAGTTCACGGACCGGGACGTTTTTCGCCGGGAAGAGGGGGTTGAGTCGACTGGCTGGGGGCTTGTAATTGTTAGTATGGTAAATTTATCAAAGTATTGCTTAGTCTAGTGGTTAAATTTGTATCTCATAACCTTGAGGTTTTAGGATCAAACCCAATAGTGGCACTTTAAGGCGGCGTTTTCCTAATCCTTTCCCTAATTTCTAAAGTGCCTATCCTTGCTAATTCGTACCGGAAGGACCTATTAGAGGTTCTAACTTGGTATGATCCTTTTCCTTATAAACTTAAAATAAAATAAAATAAAAAAAGGAGAAAGAGGTAACCTTGAGTAAAATTTAACTAAGATCCTACGGTGTGGGGTATGAATGTTGCAAAGAGAGAGTTCTCAGTGGCAGTAGCTTGGCTAGTGGGAATACCCTAACATTTCTTCCCTACTCCCAATTACTTGACCCATAAAGTATTAATCCTAAAAGAGTAAAGGATGTTCTTCTGTATACTCGGGTGTATAATGAACTCAATTATTTTTTGTGCTTATTTTGATTGTTAAAAGGATGATTATTGCTTAAATGTTTATCCTTGAATTCGGATTTATTTATAAATTTTCAAAAAAAAAAAAACCTTTATAATTGAGGTTTGGTTAAAGAGTTTTTCCTCACCATCTCGTTAGACGTAACCCTAACTAAAATTGTATCCTTTATAATTTTTTTTTTTTAATTTATGTTTTTTTTAATCTAGTCTGTATTACTCGTATTGTTAGCATGAGTTATTATATGGTAATCTTTATCTAACTTGGGTACCTCCATTTGGCATTGAATGATTTACCGTTTATGTAAATGTTAATCTTCTCATAATTGATACAACGAAGGCAACATATATATAGCAAGAACATAACATAAAAAGAAAGATCTTTAAAGGGCCATTCTCTTTGACTTGTAAAAATCAGTTTCTCTTTATTTATGATTTCAATCAATAAATGTCAGTTTCGTTCACTAATTAAGAATCATTTTCTTTTTAATCCAACAGTTTTTTTATTAGTAAAAGTTGATAATGGTAGATCATCTTTTTTGGAATAGTGATAATTGTAGATGATAAGCTCTCTAGAAAATCACAACCCCCTTCCCCCTCTTTAAAAAATATTTAAAAGAAAAAACAAATCCAAAATTATTAGTATGTCATTAACTTTTAATTTATTACTTAATGAATTTGGATTTGACAACATCTGTTATATAATTTGCCAATGCCTGAATTGAATATATTAATGTTCATCTTTAGCACTTTAGTTCATGTTCAGCAAAAATATAGCTGTAGAGGTGGTTGTCAGGTTATGGTAATAGTTGTTAGCTATAAGGTTAACTATTCATTGTGAAGATAAATAATGAAGTAATAATGTTTGGTAAAGTAGCGCTTTACTGGCTGTTCTCTTCAAATCTAACGAGTGTAGGGGGAAAAAAATCAATAGCTACCTTTAACTTTCAAAAGTTACCACCACCGGTAAGCACTACCTCTATGGCTCTACCATTATATTGCTAAATACTTAAATTTTTTAATTAAGTAGTGATTTGACTTGGTCATACCACTAAAAGTAACCTAAAAGCTAATCAAAAGCTACAATCAAATACAAAAGCTACTACTGAACATGCCCTTACTTTAACTAAATTATTAAAACTAGAAATTCATATTGATATTTATACTACATATTAAAAGACATTTCTAAAACTGTCTATTTGCCACAAGCACTCCATTTTATATTTGTATTACACCACATCATCATTTAACAACCTGTAGCATCACGCCACATCATTATTCAACAATCTTTATTCATGACATCACAAATTAAAAATGCATACAAAGAAACTTGATCATCAAACCTCATTAAAGGAAAACCGCATATATTACCATCTTTGCTAGAAATAAACCATGATATATTAATCTGCATTTATATAAATAAATACATACAAGTATTAGAGTATAAAAATATCAAGCTAAGTTTGGTCTAGTGGTAAGATTGTCACCTTCCAAGGTTGGGGGTTCAATCCCCACTAGAGACACATTGAGGGTGGAGATCCCTTACCCTTCCCCTTCACTCTCAAAGTGTATGACTCGCAAATACCGGACCAAACAAACTGTAAGGGTTGAGGTTCGGTCAGGGTCTTTCCTGCACAAAATGACATTTGTCTTCCATGCCAAAATTATTATTTTTTTTTTAATTTTTTTAAAGAAGGGCGCTTTAAATATAATGATACTTAATTTTTACAAAAGAAAAAAAAATTAATATAGTGCACAAATTTTGGCCACCTGGGCCTGCATTGCTTAAGGGCCTATTTACTTTAGCTTAATTTCAATTTAGTTCAGCTCCAATTAATTCAGTTTAATAAATGTGAATAGGCCCTAACTTTTGTAGTGCCAAACATCTAAATTATGTGTTTAAGTTAAAAAAATTCATACCTTTTATCTGGCATCCATTAAGGAGGAGGATTTTTTTTCTTTTATTTTCGAGGCAGTAGAACATATTTTAAAAAAAAATGTTCATAATTTTAACTCAACTAGGGAATTTTTAAATTTAGCAGCAAGAATAAGAGTATTACGAAATATTTTATACGGAGTATCAATTATCAAACAATACTACTTGTGTAACATGACAAATATTTTTACTACGTACTTCCGGTCCAAATTACTCGCAACTTTGGAATATTTTATATCTCACAAATAATACTCCAAAGTTGCGAGTAATTTAGACCGGAGGTAGTATTTTTTTTCCCGTGTTAGATCGTGTGTAGAGCTAGCTCGCTCCAAAACGGTCCGTGCACAGCTAAGTAAAATTGTCATATTACTCATATACATATAGTCCCACAAAAAATAAATAATACAGTAAGACGAGTCGATCACCGCAGTTTTAGTTAAAATTTATAAACAGCTGGACATGAGAAGAAGACAAGCTAATGGTGGCTTTGACAGCTTCAAAATAATAGTATAAATTTCATGTAATATAGTATTATCATTTCATTAAACAGTGTAATAATCTTATTTATCATCAAACTAATGACCCTATAATTCCTTTACGTGCCAGAATTTGATTAATTGAGTAGACCTCTCATTCATTCATTAACATCATGACTGGTTGTGTTTTAGTCACGTTTTCTACCGAAATTTTTGGCTTTTTTTTTGTTTTTTTTTTTTTTTTGCCCTTAAATTATTTTTAAATTTTTATTATTTTTAAGGTCAGTATTGAACGTCGAAACATGTTGCCTAATTATGATATTTGGGTGCTGTTCATGTTATTGACTAAGAAATTTGGAATTGATAGTTAGTTGTTACACATTTGAATTCTTGTTTTTTAAAATTTTGTATAAAGTTGGTGTGTTAGGCTGAATTGCTGATGCAATTTTTTGTTAATTACTATAAAGATGAAAGTCAATATTTTGACCTTTTTTTTTATGCTTTTCTTAATTGGAGGCTGGTGCTGTGTGTTTATAACTTTATTTTTTAATTTAACATGATCTTAAAGGTGTGAATATAAGCCTCCATTTTTTTTCACATTAAAATGAAATTATAACTTTTTGAAAAATAAAAAAAATAATAATAAAAAAAAAATTAGTCAAATTTGTAGCTATTATACATGTTATTAACGGATAAGATATAGTTGCCTTTTTATAGTTTTAAATTATTGCCTTAATTATCTTTTTTGTGTTTGATTGAGGGGTTTGGGGAGTTGATGTGGGTTGAGAGATGAAACTCATCATGAAAGCTTGATGAACTCGAATTGATACTACTTTTAAATAAAAACTATATAATCAAAACTAGATTTTAGGGCATAATAAATTAAGACTGTACTAGTTCCAAATAAAAGTTAATTAAACTACATTAATCAAAAGTAAATTTTATTTTATCGTCCGAGGACAATAAATTTTCAATAATTGTAAATATTTTACTTTAAAAAGATGTTTAAGTGGTTAAGAAATGTTTTCAAAAAAAAAAGTGCTGAAGAAATTAAGACTAATGCATACATAAACTTAAGTTTAAGATCAATTTATAGCAACCAGGCCATTTTCTAGTATTCCAACGCATTTTCTACCGATTGTAAAATGAACGCCTATAATACTAATAGAGTAATCCTGTTATTCTGACAACGTTATCCTCCTATTATACTTATTGATTAACCCTTAAATAACAAATTAACTTCTACAATACTGATAGATTAACCCCTAATTACTAAGGGTGTAATCTATTTACTTGATTTTTACCTAAACTTATTAAATTTAACTAAAACATATTTAAGTTATAATTCATACTTGCGTAACCCTTATTTAAAACTTATCTTATCTGAACTTAACTAAACAGAACTTATTAGCTAGACTGAAATAAGTGAAAATAAGGTGAAAAGAACATGCCCTAAATAACTGACCCCTATTTCTATAATACAATAACTCCTATAACACAAACCGAGTAGCCCCACATATAAAAGTTAGTATTGTTTTTTTATTGTTTTTTTTTTTTTAATTTTATTTTTTATCATAATTTTAAGAACTCAACTGCTATTTGTCGCTCCCAATTTACCAGGTAACGCTCCCTTTTTGACTTGAATGGACCACTATGCCCTTTATGCAATTTGTGTTATAAAAAGGACCTTGTTCCCCATTTGGACACAATACATGAAACGGTCCCCTCACTTCACGACATTGCTGTCCCGAGCCTCCCAAAATCGGTCCCCACGACCTTGCAACCAAATCGGTCCCCACGACCACCTAAATTTTCTATTTTAAAAAATCGTGAAATTTTCCGACGGGTCTTGGGTCATGGACGGCGAGTGGAACATACGTACGCCGGAGAATGCGTCGGATCATTCTGTAAGTTTTTTTTATTTTTTATTTTCGGTAATTAGGACATCCGCCTAAAATTTCCGGATGTCCTAGGTACATCCGCCTAAAATTTCCGGATGTACCATGGAACATCCGGAAATTTCAAGCGGAAGATGGGATCTGCCTAAAAAATCCGGATGTTCCATGGTACATCCGGAAATTTTAGGCGGATGTACCAAGGGACATCCGGAAATTTTAGGCGGATGTCCCTATTCATATATATATTTTTTTAAAATGTTAAGTACGTTTATTTAATTTTTTTATGTTTATTAAGTTTTTTTTTATGTATTTTTTTTCGTGGTCTTGTGATTATTGTTGTGATTTAGTATTTGATAATTAATGTAATTTTGTTGTATTAATATGATTATTAGTAATATGTTTATTTTTTCTTTCATTATTATTATTATTATTTATATTATTATTATTATTGAAAATTATTATTATTATTATTATTATTGTTATTATTATTATTATTATTATTATTATTATTATTATTATTATTATTATTATTATTATTATTATTATTATCGTAGTTGTTGTTGATATTATTGTTGTTGTTGTTGTAGTTGATATTATTATTGTTGTTGTTGCTGTTATTTTTATTGTTGTTGTTGTTGATATTGTTATTATTAATTAGTAGAAATATAATTTTAATATTATTATTATTATTATTATTTATTAATTAATTAATTAATGTTATGGTCTTATAAATTGTTTTGTAGTTGTTGTTATAATTTTTTATTATCATTAATATTGTTATTGTTTTGTATTTGTTGTTATTATTATTAGTATTGTTATTAGTATTGTTATTATTATTATTATTAGTAGTAGTATTGTTTTTATTATTATTATTATTATTATTATTATTATTATTATTATTATTATTATAATTATAATTATAATTATTATTATTATTATTGTTTTTATTATTATTATTTTGACATAAAGCATGTTTTGTTTAATTTGTATAGGATATGGAATCTGAGGAAGGCGGTGACGGTGTGAATTATAGTGGGAATTTTGTCACCGATACGTTTTTTCCTACATTTGACGATGCAGTTACATGGGCTGATGGTGTTTCCATAAAATTGGGATTTATATTGGTGAAATCGTCTTATAACAAAACCAGAGATGGTCGGCCGTATCGGTATTTGCGATGTGATCGGTCACGAAGGAGCAAGCCGAGAGATTTGGAGAACGCGATACGGAAGGACACCAAAACCAAAGCTAATGGTTGTCCATTCTACATCAAGATATATTATGATGTCAGCACCGAAAGTTGGAAGATCATTGCGAAAAATGATCACACCGGGACACATAACCACCCAATGATTGTGTACCCAGAGGGTCACCGTAAAGTGAGCGGATTGAGTCCGGGTGCAAAACAGGTTGTGCGGGACATGACAAAGTCCAAGGTTGCTCCCCGTAACATCATGTCCACTATTGCCGAGCAATTTCCTGATGATCATCCAAACATCCGACACATTTACAATTGCCGAAATGACTTCAGGATGGAGATGTCCGAAGGAAGAGGAGTTGTTCAGCAATTTCTTCATCTTGCGAGAGAGAGAGTAAATACATTTACTGGGTCACGAACGATGATCACAACGTTTTGCAACATGCATTTATGGTGCACCCGATCATGGTCAACATACTCCGCACATACCCACATGTCATAGGTATGGATTCTACTTACAAGACCAATCGATATAACATGCCTTTCTTTGAGATAGTAGGTGTGACACCGACAAATCAGAATTTTTTAGTTGGATATGTTTTCATGCGCGACGAGTGCACGGCTAGCTATCGGTGGGTGTTGCAGAGATTAAGGGAGTTGAATGGGTTTGATAAAGAGTGTAGACACCCATTTGTGTCTCCCCAAAACCAAACCCAGTGATGAGTACCTTTCACGTCGAATCATAATCGAATGAAACGAAAGTGTGGAAAGGTCTAGTGTTGCGGAAAGTTTTATTTCTTTTCTCTTCTCCCTGTTTTGGAAAACTTTATTTTAAGAAAACAGCCAATCCAGTTTGGTTGGTCCATGATATGGGTCCAATAGTGGTGTAGTTGGATGGGGCTTGCAAAGACCTTTCCAACGATATATTATAAGCCCAATTCCAATGAATATTGAGGAAATTATGGCCAATTTACTAAACTAGCACTACGTGAAAAAACGAATTTGGCACCGGTTCAAACCCGGCCTAAGGCACCGGTTTGAACCGGTGCTAATGTGAGGGGTGCCAAAAAGGGGTTTAAAAAGGCACCGGTTCAAACCGGTGCCAAAACTTAAAATTGGCACCGGTTAACCGGTGCCAAAAAGTACAAAAAAAATTTATTTAACAGTTTTTGGCACCGGTTAACCGGTGCCAAAAGTGCCAACATATTTTTTTTTTTTTTTACTTAAAAATTAAATCTGTATTAATATTAATATAATCAAATCTATTAATTATAATATTAATATATATATAATCAAAAAAAAATTACAGTACAATCAAATCTTAATAATAACCAAAAGTGCCAAAATATTAATATAATCAAATCTGTTCAAAATAAATTACAACAGCTAAATCAAAATAAAAAAATTACAACATATAAAAAAAAATTACAATATAAATCAAAAAAAAAAAAGAAAATCAGTTGATTCTTCGATTTAAGATCAATATACTTGCATGTTGATTCTTCAATTTAAGAAATAAATCCATATACCTGCACCAATTAAAACAACCAAAATGAATCGATTAACATGAATCAATTCAAAAACCCAGTAAATCGAAAAAAAGAAAAGAATAACCCAGAAAATGAAAATGAAAATCAGTTCAAAAAAGAAAATGAAAATGAAAATCAGCTCAAAAAAGAAAATGAATCGGAAAAAATAAAAAAATAAAAACCCAGAAAATCGAAAACAAAAAAAAAATCAGTTCAAAAATCCAAAAAAAAACCCAGAAAAACGGAAAAAAAAAAAAAAAAGAAAATCAGTTCAAAAACCCAGAATATCAATTACAGCCCAGAAAATAAAACCCAGAAAATCAATTAAAACCCAGAACATCAATTCAAACCCAGAAAATAAAATAAAAAATCGACAAAAAAACCCAGAAAATGAAAATGAAAATCAGTTCAAAAAAGAAAATGAAAATGAAAATTAGTTCAAAAAAGAATGAATCGGAAAAAATAAAAAAATAAAAACCCAGAAAATCGAAAACAAAAAAAAATCAGTTCAAAAATCCAAAAAAAACCCCAGAAAAACGGAAAAAAAAAAAAAAGAAAATCAGTTCAAAAACCCAGAAAATGCATGTTGTTGTTGTTACGGCGTTGTTGTTGCATGTTGTTGTTGTTGCGGTGGTGTTTTTGTTGTTGTTGTTGAGGTGGTGTTCGAAGAGAAAGAGAAGAGATTAAGGGAGAGCAGAGGAGAGATAGAGGGGGTGTTGTTGCGGTGGTGTTCGAAGAGAAAGAGAAGAGTTTAAGGGAGAGCAGAGGAGAGATAGAGAAGGGAGTAAAGAGGCGGAGTGAGAGGAGAGATAAGGAGATCAGTGTTTTAATTAGGGTTATAAAATGAGAGGAGGCGGCCGGTTTTTTTTTAAAAAAATAATTTAAGCTCCGGTTCACAAAGGCACCGGTTCAAACCGGTGGCCTTTATGATTTTGGCACCGGTTTGAAGTGAACCGGTGCCTTTTACTTTGGTTTAGCTTCCCACCAATTTTATAGGCCATTTTTGGCACCGGTTTGGACTGAACCGGTGCTAATTAGGAGGTGCCTTTTTGATATTTTCTAGTAGTGTGGGCCCGGTTTGAGCTTTATGTACGGCCCAATGATCTAGGGGAGGGCCTAATATGATTTATCATTCCTAATGCAATTAGGAATGGTTTTAGTCTTCTAGAATCTCCTAGAAGGTTCTTTTCATTCCTAATTCAATTAGGACTTTTCAGAATTTTAATCAAGATCAAATAGCATTTTCGAAGAAATTATATTATTTTATCTTCCAGTACGGTAAACTTATCAGATTTTCGAAAATGCGTTGGAATTAAGACTGGCGTCCAACCCCAGGCCTTGGCACCTGGAACCAGGCTTGGCGCCAGACGCTAGCCATTAGCGCCTGACGCTAGCCACTGGTGCCTGGCGCCAGTTAGCCAGGGTTGGCGCCGGTGCTGTTTTGCGATTTTCAGACTCTGTTTTGTTAAATTATCTTTTTTGGCTGATTTTCTCTATAAATATCGTATGAAAAACTCCGTTTTCATTCACCAATTCATCATCTTCATTCACCAATTCTCACAAATTCTCATCAACAATTAGTTTTAATTAGCTTTCATCAACAAACATTAATTCTTTAGCATTCTTTCTTTCTTGCTTTTTAATACAAAATTCCGCATTCACAAGATCTAGATACACCTAGCCATATTCGAAGTTGCCTTTGCCCTAGACGTGAAAGGTTTTAATTTCTGAGGGTTTGGTCCCAAATCTCTCTCTCGATTATTTAATTTAATTGCTTTGATTATTATTTTCCTTGAAGTTACTAACGTGTGTATTTTGTTATTAGAAAGAGGTACGAGGCATCCAAGTAAGTGCTTTAATTGATTTATTGATATTATGATGTAGAAATCATGTTTATATTGTTATTATGGTTCCTAGTATCATGTCTAGGGTATTTTTAATATTAAATATGATTGTTACGATGTTTCCTATGTTCTTCCTAATATTTATTCATGTTAGTATCATGTTAGGGCTAAAGATTTGATTTTTATTGCTTAGTGACATGCTAGGGTTTGTTATTAATCTTGTTAGTATCATGCCTAGGATCTTGCTATGCTTTAACATGCTTATGATTATGATTGATATTATTATTATTAATGATGTTGATTATTTATTATGTTGCTTGATATGCATATTATTTTATTTGTTATTGCTTGATCACCTTTATTGCATGTTTAAAGGGAATTGGTACTTGTAATCACGCTTAATAAGATAATTAATAATCTTGTTAGGTTAATTATGATTATAATTCAAGTGATCACCAATAATAGTTTGTTTGTGCATTAAATTCAACCAACATAGATTAAACAGGTTTAGGGTTAATCCTATTGATTGTATGTTAGTCAGAAAGCGCACATGAATACGATCAGAATAAAGTAGAGGCCTATTATTAGGGCAAGTTCAATCTCTTTTAGGTTGGATTTGTACCTTCATCCCCGAACCCTTATTTGGTTCATGACCTTATGGAGTTGAAGATCTCTTGGATCGTTAAGGGGTGTAACCTTCACCTCGTGAACGGTTTACAAGTTCCTTAAAAACTTGTTGGCGACTCTTTTTGCTCTATCTTCTTCCCTTTTGGACGCCACCGTACTTTAGTGTATGATCACAGTGGGGTTCAAGCTAGTGGGATTTTAAAGGCTTGAAATTATTCCCTACAAAGAGCCATCTGTATTTATTTCAGACCGTGATCTTGGGCTATGTGCGGCTTTGAGAGAAGTCTTTCCAGGGACGTCACATTTACTCTGTCTATGGCACATCAACAGAGATGTGGAGGCTAAGGTGACGAATATGTTTGGAAACAAGACGGTTGGTGTCAGTTTTAGAGCTGGGAGATGGTTCAAAATCGTGAATGCAACAACACAGGCGGAGTATGATCGTGCTCTAACTGCCATGCAAGTGAGGTGGGGAAAATATCCGGAAGTGATTCAGTATGTTCAGAGAATATGGCTTTGTCATAAGGAGAAATTTGTGAAATTTTGGACGAACCAGGTTCTTCATTTTGGTAACACCACCAACTGCAGTGTTGAGAGCCAACATTCAGCAGTGAAAACTTGGTTAGAATCATCTATAGGTTAGTTGTATTATTTTATTAGTTGTTCTCGTTGTTACGTAATTGTAATTGTATTAATTGTAATTGTATTTGAATTTACTAATTAGAATCATTGGCAGGTGCTTTGGATACTGTATGGGCCCGAGTCCATTTTCATATCGGTAATCGCATCATACAAATTTGTAATGACTTGGAGGCATCAAGGTCTAAAATTGGTCAGATGTACAGACAGTTGCCACTATCACGTATAAATGGCAAAGTGTCTCAACATTGCTTGAAAGTTCTGGATAAGGAGATGAAAAGGATGCGGGATTTGAGTTACCAGGTCCATGAACGGTGTGGATGTGCTATGCGTGTGACCCATGGTCTTCCATGTGCTTGCCAGATACATGATTCGATAGTTGCACAGACAGGATTGTATAGCAGCCAAATTCATTCTTTCTGGAAGATACTGGTTATTGGTGATGGTGTTAACATTCCTGAAGTGGTAAATGATTCGACCGAGGAGGCTGCACATTTTCGGTCCCTAATCGACGAAGTCATGGAAAGTGACCCGGCCGTACGTCGAAATGTAACGCGAATCATTGAAGAGGAGCTACATCCAGATCATTCACACCTTGAAGAACCACATATCAACCTTAACACTCGTGGTCGACCGAGGAGAAATTACACCAGGCGTGATCGTAGCTATTTCGAGCATGTGAACCGTCAACACACTCAACGTGGTGGTGACCCAGAACCAGGTAATACTAAAATTCTATATTTAATATAAAAATATGTAAACTTAATACTTGTAGCTTTACTAATAATTTATCTTTTAATTTTGTGTTGTAGATCCAAGTGACATTAGTCAATGCAGGTATTTGAACTTGCTTCCAGCCCCAATGTTGCCGTACATTTCGTCTTGGAAGGATGTCATTGGTGATGGGAATTGTGGCTTTCGTTGTGTCGCCGACTTCTTCTTTGGCGATCAAAATCAGTGGTTTGACGCTCGGGAAACAATAGCGAACGAGATCGCTGGTCATCCTGATTTGTACGAACAAATTTACGGGCTTGGGCGACTTTGGATGAACGTGGAGCGTATTCGATGGGATGGTGGGGCTGTTGGGGAGCGGCATTGGATGGTTACAATTCAAGATTTATTTCCTATTGCTACGTGGTTCAACGCAAGGGTGATTTGTCTCGGAGTAGGCCTAGTACCAACTTGCTACTACCCATGCATCACAGTCTTACCGCTTAGGGCACGCAACGGGGTTCGGTCACCGACTCGAGAGTTTGTGATTGCTACAGTTGGTGGATCACATTTTATCCGTCTTGACCTTGTACCTGATTCACCACTCCCGCCGATCGCCTATTGGTGGACGGAACACCACGAGGATAGTGTCAATGGATGGGATCAAGCATATCAATTGAGAAGGGACATGTGGGATGCATTAGTTAGGTAGTTTGTAATGTACATTCACTAACTTTGAACATTTGTAAGAAAAGTATGTTGTACACGTCGTGCAGCAAGATCGTAATCTCCCAAAATGGCATGTGGAAGGTGTTCGTATCTGGCTGCCACCTCTCAACAAAGGCAGAAATCAACGACCAATCAAGTCTCTTAAACATCAGGCCGGGCAAGTGAGACAACCAACTAGCATCAATCGCCGCAAGGTCCTCCACAGATTGACGACCTCTCCAAGTGAACAAGTCAGAACATAACTTTGTCCTACTCAAACAGCGCAAAACACTACGCTCCTGCTCCATCCAGATATACCGTGCCACGTGACCGCCAAAACTAGGGATAAATGACCCATCCTCCGGCCAACCCGGCATCGGTTCCTGCACTAACCATGCCTCTGCAGAGCTGGAAGTAGGCTGACTCGATCCACTAACAACAAATCTCCCAAACTGACCCCTATATACCATATGAAAATCCTGAGGGTCCTGTTCTTCATCCCGGTGACCAGCATGACTAGCCGAACATTCGTCTTCCTCGTCAGATATGGGTGCTCCACTTGCAGAGTACAAGGGCCGACTACTACCAGGCTGTTGGTCTCTCGACCAACCACTAGTAGACCCGTATTGCTGCTGCTCGGGCTGAAGCGGTGAAGATCGAGACGTCTGTCTCCTAACTGACGCGTTCAGACGTCGTGATATTGCATGTCGAGCACCAGAACCCTCGATCTACATAAAATAAAAAAATAATCCGATTTTAGTAATAATAATAATAATAACAATAATAATAATAATAATAATAATAATAATAATAATGATAATAATAATAATAATAATAATAATAATAATCATAATAAAAACAATAACAACAAATAAACTTAACAACAACAACAATAACCATAATAACAATAATAACAACAACAACAACAAATACAAATTAACAACAACAAATAAACTTAACAACAACAATAACTAACAACAATAACAACAACAACAACAACAACAAATTAACAACAACAAAAATAACCATAATAACAATAATAATAACACTAATATCAAAAACTATAATACTAATCATAATTAAAAATATTAATAATAGTACTACTAATAACAATAATAATAATATTATTATAACAACAACAAAAAAAAAAAAATTAAACAACAGTAATAACCATAAAAACCCTAATATCAAATTAGTTTAATAATAATACTAATCATATTTTTAAAAATAATAACACTAATAATAATAATAATAATAATAATAATAATAATATCAACAATAATAATAGGGATAATAATAATAATAATAATAATACTAAACATAACACTTCAAAATAACAACAAAAATAACAAAATCCAAAAAAAAAAAAAACAAATTAACAACAACAACAATAACCTTAACATTAATAATAAAAACCTAATATCAACAAAATAATAAAAATTATCATATTTTTAAAAATAATTACATTACAAAATATACTAACCACAATAATAACAACAACAATAATAATATCAACAATAATAATAACAATAATCACCATAACAGTTCAAAATAACAAAAAAAAAAAAAACAAAATCCGAAAAAAAAAATTAAAATTAACAATTTTATTAACGGGCAAAAAAAAAAAAATGGAACTTCCGCCCAAAAATTTCGGATGTTCCATGGAGGATCCGGAAATTCCAGGCAGATCCTCCATGGAACTTCCGGAATTTTTGGGCGGAAGTTCCTGGGATCCGAAATTAAAAAAATAAATAAATAAATAATTACCTCGTCGCCACCATCGCCGCCGCCGCCTCCGCCGCTGCCACCAGCGCCGCCGAAGCTCCTCCCTCCGAATCTCAGCCTAATCCGCCTCGAATCACCCATTTTTTTTTTGTGTTTATGATGATTGTTGTTTTCTTAAAAAATGAAGAAAAATTTTTGATTTTTTTTTTTTAAAAAAATTTTTAGAGTGTTTTGGAGAGTTAGAGAGTAAGAGAGTTAGAGAGAGAAGTAAGAAAGTGAGAAATGTTGGTCGGGAAGGAAAAAACCGTATTTATATATTAGGGGTAAAATTGGAATTTCAAGACAAAAAGGGAGCGTGACCCGGTAAAATGGGAGCGACAAATAACAACACCCAACAATGAGCCTAAATATTCTAATGGGAGGATGAGCCTCACGCCAGCTCCAATTGTACCAGGTCGTTCAGGCTTGGCCACTTGGGGAATGACTGAATGTGTGTGAGTGTGGTCCTTAAATTGTACATTTTAATGGGCCTTTCTTATTGTTGGGCTATAACTGACTGGACCACACTATGCTTTTCTGGGCCGGTGGGCCCAGGCCTAATGTTTTAGATATGAAAATGTGTAGCCACTCTTTGCCGGTTTCAATTTCTCTACATTATATTCGAGCAATAACTTGCAAAAAAACAGCCTTAATAGTTTCCGGTTTAACACTTCATCCGTTTTTATTAGATGTATCACTTTTGTAATTGCGGACTCCTTAGTTGGCTACTAGTAATAACTCATATAATTACTATGTAACCGATGAAGTATAACCTCTCTCTTAATAACAGTTATAACTAGTAAAACCTAGAGTAATTATATAAGTTATAACATTTCTTGCTCTATTAACATGGGATGTAAATCTGTAATAGAATAATTTCAATATATCTTCGCTAATGTCATCATAAATATAATTAGGATTATGCATGGCATACCTATTGATATGTGAATACTGAATAGGCCTTAGCTAGGGTTGTTAATGCAGTATAATTTCACAAAATCGCTTACACCATGTTTGTGGAATCCAAGATCCTTGACCGTGTCCCACCGCCACCAGGATTCCATTTTTGACAAATTAAAATCAGCATCGATTTTTTATTTATGTAACCGACTCTCATTCTTTTGAACCTTCTATGAACCAAAAACATTTAAATTTAGTATAAAATCTATTCATGACCTAGGTTTTAACAACCAAAATACTCCAACCATTAGTCTATGTTTTTTTTTTTGTTGAAACCTATAATTGGTTTACATACTTTATCATGCCCTCTTTCCCGATGGCTAAGGCTTAGAATATATTTCATACTCCATTAAAATTTGATAGAGTGCAACTTTACCATGCGTGAAAATTACCTTACACACAAGGACATTTTAAAAACCACTTTCACTAATTTAATCTTTGAAATTGATGAACCTCCCCTTGTTGTTTTCAAAAACCAACTTTTGAAATTATTGATCCTCGGATGTTGGTTAAAGACTTTGTCATGTCCATACTCATAAAGCTTCCACTACGAACCAAATAAGGTTGTTTTGAGAATTTTTGATCTTACCGATGATATCATATGCAAAATACAAATAAATGTCTAGTGTGCCTTTTCCTTAGACCAGCTTATAATATCATGGGAATTTACCGATGATATCATATGCAAAATACGAATGAAGTTGTCTAATCTTCATATTCTAAGTAGATTGACCTCTTTCTCACAAAATTATAATTATCTAATTAATCTTGGTTTAATGAAAGAACAACGATAAACAGAATAAACAAATATGGACATGCAAATGGTAGTTAGATTTATGTCACACTTTATTTGGTAGTTCATAATTTAAGAAAGTAACTACAATCAATTTGTATATAAATTAAATTAAAAGGAAAATATCATAACAACGCATATGGTAATGTTATTTCACCTTAAAGCATCTCATTTTTGTTCAATCTATTTATATATGTACCATTCATTAGTACTTACATGATATTAGTGTTAAATGGTAATAAAAATTTGTAAATTAATACCATTTTAGTATTATATTATATACATTACCAAGGACCCGAGGTATGATAAACTTGATCTGAATTAGCACATAAAATTGTTTAAGAGCGAAGGGAATATAGGATAAAAGAACCTCACCCTCAAGATGTTTTTAATGGAGAATAAACCCGATAATTTCATGATAGTGAAATACAGTCCTTATCACTAGACCAAAACCATTCCGTATTTGATTCGAATTCTAGACATGCTATGTAAACATTGACCAAAACCATTCCGTATTTGATTCGAATTCTAGACATGCTATGCAAACATTGTAGGATAAGGCATGGAAGAGATGGGAGAAGAACAAAAAAGATATCAAAATCAATGTCAATTGTCAACGTCACAATTAGCTTATAATTGTAGTAGTAGTAGAGTAGCACACACAAAAGTGTTGATTTGACTTGCTTGAATTGGGTAGCATAATAATAAGCATAACAATCGTACAAGATTGTCCAACTATATAACCTTGAGAATGTCTCTAGGCGGCCCTGCCTCGTTGTATCCCACTCACTACACGCTATGTTTTCCACACAAATCATATTTTTAAGCATGTGAATTGTTAATTGTGAATTGTGAATTGTGAATTTTAACACTTCATTACTTCTATTTGTTGTTGTTATTTCATTGTCAACGCATTTCAAGTGCAATATATTAGTGGGATGATAACGAAATTTCGACTATAATTTATTTTTTTAAACATGTTAGAATATACAAAGTAGTAATTTTTGTACGAGTAGGAGATTCTTTACTTGTGGAAGAATCTTCGTACATAGTAAATGTGTATCATACTTTCTCCGTCTTTTTTTTTTTTTTTTTTTTTTTTGCATTATTTGATAAAAAAGTTCTTATTAAAGTGGGCCCATGATGTAAAGAAAAAGGAAGTGAGGGAGTAATAGATAAGAAGATTGATAATCATGTATATGGTTGCTAATTTGATTACTGCGTTAGTTGGTTTATTTATTTTGTACTTCATGTTAATTAAGTTAAAACTTCTAGATATTTATGTAAAATTATGGTTATACAATTTCACCATGATGATAATTCGCTAGAATTTAATACTGGAATTAAAAAATGACAAAATTTTGACAGCTTTAGAGGTTATCATGGGCAAGGTTGACATTTTGCAAAGAAAAAAAAAGTGTTTGGGCTAATGTATTGGGGCGGGACTTGTGCTCGCTAATTAGAGGTGAATAAAATTCAAGTTGGGTCGGCCTTAGTATAAAATCATGCGTGCCTAAACCCGCAAAATAGTGTCAGATTTATCGAGTTCTTTCGGGGGTCGGCTTTTGAACTACTATCTCCGTTTTATATTATTTGCAACGATTTGACATAATTTAAAAAGAAAAAATATTTAATCGTTGCAAATAATATGAAACAGAGATAATATAAATAATAATTATATTAGGGTTGTATAAACCCGCACTTTTTTCAAAGTGGGCCAGATTAAGCTAGTGGCTTGGGCATTGGTGACCATCTCAAGGCCAAATATTTTGCTCTTAAACCTGCAATTTCGGGTTAAATAGAGTGGATTATATGAATTGGGCCAAAATTATAACTAAAATTTGACTTTGGGCTGCCCAAAGCCCAATTATATTTCAAAATTTTGGGCCAGATCCGAAACCAGAATCAACATTCCATCTAAACCCAAGTGCTTTTCGGGCCGGGTCGAGCTGAGCTACTCATACGTGTTATACATCTCATGTTTTGGTATACAAATCTCTACTAACTTGGTTTAATAAGACTTGTTCTTACTGTAATGTATCAACTCTAATTTTATTTATACCTTTGTGCATCAATTCATAAAATTAGTTTATTTATACACCTAAATCTGTATTAATTGAGATATAAAGTTGTTATGTGATGATAAAGAAGGAGCAATCAATCTGAGTCTTTTAGCATGCATGCTCCAATCATATCTATGAGGTATAAATCTATGTGAAAATAGTCTTAAGCATATTGCTATCTAGCGTATCTTAATGTTTATCCCAATTTTCTTTTTCATTTGTTCCTTTGAATATGCCTTATTCTATAAGGGACTATAGAGGACACAATTTACTCTAATACATTTAACTCAACTACCTTTCTTTCTTATCAACTGGTTTTTGTATCAAAAGTTATAAAGATAAGATCACCTCAATGAGACAAACAAAAGGAAACAAAACGAGTAGAGAATTGACGTCTTATATTAACTTCAAAACAGCCATGATAGATAGCCTAGCTAGAGCCAATAATATTTGATGACATTGCTCTTAAATTATTCTTTATCGAAGAACCTCTTCAAGTTCAGGAGAAGTCAGTCTACTACCATACATATTACATAATACATGTCGACAGCCGACTCACTCAATAACTACTACAGTAAAATAAAATAGAAGCACGTGTGAATTGTCAAATAATACATGATGTATATATTAGCTCAGCTCTTTATTCATTACTCAATTATTATACTAGAATTAGTTATATAACCTGTTGCAATGATTAATTATTTGAAGAGTAAGTAAATATAAGAATTATTGCATATAAGCAATTAAGCATGGTAACTATTTTATAGATTGGTACTCCCTACATCCCTAAATTACATTCCTTTCTTTCTTCATTATGTGAGAAATAAATGCTAGAAGTAAAATGTAATTTAGGGATGGAGGGAGTATAAATTAATAAACTTAGCATAGATATGTATGATAAATGAACACTTGAGCTTGATTAAATTAAATAAGATTAAACATGCGTAAACTCAAATGATCCAAACCTAACTTGAATAAGTATTGCCCGATAATAACCTAATTTAACCTAAATTTACAAGATTGATTCTCACTTAAATGTTATAATAATACACATCACATATAGTTTCATAAGAACTGAATAGAATATGTAATAATCTAGCTATATGTGGACAGTGGCGTCACCAGGATTTTCGAAGTGTGGGTTCGAAACTTCCGAAATTTGAAATCATAATTAACAAAGGAATAAAACCATGTTAAGAGTGCAAGAAAATTACCCGGGGCATTACCTAGAACAACCTTTGCTACCTCACTATTATTTTCTGAAAACCATGTTAAGAGTGCAAGAAAATTACCCCTATTCCAAGATTCTTCACTTTCATTATGCCCACGACAAGCTAAACCTTGATTTAAAAGAAATCTAATACATTTCAATGAATAAGTCAAGCGAGATTTGTATTGTAGTTTAGCTTCCTTAGAATAAGTGCAAAGAGATTCAGCAACTGATGTCTTTGGGTTGATAAACATACTATATTTCTCATTAGCCTGACTATGGAAACTACCAATACCACCCACATGAACATCAAATCTACCAGTCTTATTCCATCCTCTAAATCCCCCTTTAATAAAGGAATCATTAACAGCCAAAGAATAATCAACTTTATCAGTGAACAAATAGCACACAAAACAAAAATCCGTATCTTTCTCAACACTATATTCAAGCCACTCATATTTATCAAACCAAGTAACATTAAAACGGCGCATACCTCCAACTTTTCTTTGAGGAAAATTATGTGTGCGTGGATCACAACGTTTCTTTGTAATATAGCCTCTCCTTACGGCATCTCGATCATTAGGAGGATACTCCATAATTGGAATTCTTTTTCCAGGGTCATGTGGAAGAAGATCAACATCATAAATGCGAGTATCATCGGAGTCAACAGTAGTATTTGGAACACTTGGACCTGTGTTCTCAGGTGGTGGAATTGTTGCAGCAATAGGAACCTCATCATCATTAGGAGACACATGTTCTTCTATTGGAGGATCCCTTGAACTAGGTGAAGAACAAGTTGAAGACTTTTGTGACTTCCCGGCACGTTTCCAAAATGACTCTAAACTCATGGTATAATAGGTATATACTGCTAGTCTGCTACACACACATGATAAATGCAGAATGAAATCAATGAATGAATGATAAATCTAGAAAGCTAATTAAAACTATCGTAATTAAAGATTACAGTCAATTACTCAATTAGTAAACGAAATCTAGACGGCAGAAAATGAAATAGCATATGAAATTATGAAAACTAGAAGGCTGAAAACGAAATACAGAAAATAGCATATGAAATTCAACAATGTAACAAAAAAAAATCCCCAAATTGAGAACTTGAGAAGTAAATTAGATAATTATAACCAAACTTCAGCAATTTACAAAAAATTGGCAATTCGTAATGTATATTAGCAATTTAGCATATGAATTTCAAGTATTCAATGATTTAGCAAAAAAAAATCCCCAAATTGAGAAGTAAATTACATTTGCAAAAAAAAAAAATCCCCAAATTCACTTACCTACATACACCGATACACGGCTGTGAGGCTGTCAGTGCTGTGACGGACGACGGTGGGTCTGCTGGCCTGCTGGGTGAGTGGCTGGTGCGCTGCCGCTGCCACCGTGTTCTGGCGTTCTGCTGACTGCTGCCGTGTTGCGCCGAGAAGAGAAGGAGGAAGAACGGGAAGAGAAGGACTGAAGGAGGAAGAACGGGAAGAGATTAAGAGAAGGAGGAAGAAATTAGGGTTTTGCAATTTGGGGGAATGAGGAAGAGGAAAGCTGGAAGCAGGGAAAGCTCAGGAAACAAAATTAAAAAAAAAAAAGTGTGAGTTATGGGTTTTGAACCCACAAACTCTTGTGTGATGGGAGGTAAAAATAACCACTGGGCTACAACTTTACTTGTTGTCATATAATACACATATATTCTATTTAAACCTATTTTGATTTTTTTGTTTTTAAAAAAAAAAAAGTTTTTAATTTTTTTCAAAAAATCAGTGGGTTCAATGAACCCACTTGAACCCATCCTAGCTCCGCCACTGTATGTGGATGAATCTTACGACTTTTGCCTTATTATTTATTTATTATCAATTTTATTTCCCATCCAATAATTGTCAAAGCTATAAAACTGTATACTATTCTACATGAACTTTAATTGTTTTTGAAAGTCCAATAACATAAAAGATTTGTGGATCAGTTCAGGTCACATTTTATGTCAAACACAAGCATCATATTATTTGATTTGACTTGGATAAATGTATGAATTTATTCAATGGTATAAATCATGAGAATATAATAAGTGAATTTTTCAACATTATATTATATTGTTGGTTCTAAATTCTTATAACATGCATAAAAGGGCAGCTAGTTTGTACAGCTGCCAAATTAGTGGTGGGCATAATTCGTTAATGATGCCATTGTTAGTGGTTTTCATGTCTAATTGTGCACCACTTTGTTAGTTTATGATTAGGAAAAGAATTGAACCTAGTATTTTTCAAACACTTGCTCCTCCACTCTCTCATTTTTTTGATACGAAAACAGTTGGCAAACTTAATTAATATTGAGTTGGTCAATATCACACTAATTTGATTAATGGTTCTAACTATAAACTATGCTTTGTTGATCAAACTTTCTCTCTTATATTCTTTGTAGAGATGTAAAGGAGTCGCAATCCTTGCTGAATAAAATATACTTTGAGGAATTGAATTATTTGGGTTTTGCAACCCACAACTACTGCCACGGTGACCCACACCCAAATCCACAATTCATGGGAGTCGGATAATCCGTCAGAGTCGGACATTTCTCGAAGTTGGGTTTTTTTTTTTCTCGGATTTTTTAGGATCCGACTTCGACCCTCCTCTGACTCGAAGACGGATTATTTTAATGGAGTCGGACTTGGATTACTTTTCTCGGACTCATAGTGGATTTTTTTCATCGGATCGGGGCAGAGTAGGGTATACTCATGTATCGAACAAAATTCAAGAATGTAAATTTTAATTATTTGGTTATATATTCCATAACACAAACTTTCATATGTGGCTAGTATTATAGGGGATACTCAATTACTATTGTAGGGATTACTCAGTCAATGTTATTAGGGTTACTTTACTTTTTTTTTACAGGCGGCTACATGGAGTGGCGATCCGCATACAAAACAATTGATTTCATTTTAATTAATGTATTTATTTATTTTTTGACATTGAATTTTGTTTTAATTATTGTGCATTCTTCAGCCAGATTTAATATTTACTATTGTTTTGAATATTCTTAATTCAATAATCCGTACTTTGTATAATGTCGAAAAAAAACTTTCTTAAATAACTTAACTAATACATATTTTTTTTATATAAATCCGATTAGATTAATATATAAATGCGACAAGTATGAGCAAACTCAAACATAAACTCTTGAACAAATTGTGCTTTAAGCAAATATGAGCTTGTCTCGACATTCAAGCACTTCAATTCGATCAAGATAACTGACCTTGAACATGAATATAATATGACGAGTAATTGATACACTTGCATCGGTAATCCTTGTTTTGAGCAAAATTTCGTAAAACTTTGTCATAAAAGTTAAGGCTCGTATTAGTTTTATGTTAACCAATGAGATAACTTATCATAAAATTGATTTTTATTTTTTACAAGGAATTTTACTTTAAATATGGACCTTATATAAAATTAAATAAATAACAATTAATTAATTAAATTGGACCACCCACATTGGAGACCAGGAAATCTGTTTATGGGGCCAGGTGAAATGTTCAATGCTTTAGAAAAAAGTAACACTATAGGGGAACAATTTTAGTAAGCATCTTTTCCTAAAAAAAAAATAAAATAGTAAGCATCTTGGGTTAATATCCATTATCTTTGATTTTTATTTTCCTCCTTTTATATGCTCATGTCAAGATCTTAAAGATATGATTATGTTAATCACCTTTTGTCATTAATAAACTACCAACCGCACCTTAATTATGGGTGATAAGACAAAATGATTACTATCAAGATGCTAGATTAGTGCAAACCTAATTTTTATGCTTTAAATTATTTTTCTAATCTTTAAGGAAATGAAAAAGAGAACCTTAGCCACATTGTAGTTGGAGTCTTGAATAATCTTCCACTCCTTTTTTGTGTTGCTATTAGTTAGTGACAAATTATAGAAAGCATGCAATCACCCACAACATATTTTGTACAATAATTGTACTATGTGATATTCTCAACTTTTCTTTATTTGGTTAATGATTAGTAATGGAATATAATAGACTTCCTCCATTTCAAATTAATTAGTGGATACGTTTTGACTTTTAACACTATTTAATTATGAATTTTACTTTCACTAATATGTGTGAATTATAAATATGAGAAAATACGGTCATTAATACGTGAGATATTGTTAGAATCATTTTAATTCATAATTAATTTATTAAAATTCAATCTTTTGTATTTTTACATTAGTATAATTAAAGATAATTTTGATTGAATTTATGTATTGACAAACGTGATAAAAGAAGCGTGTCATCTAATTCGAAATGGAGAAGAAAGATATAAGGACATATATATGATCATATACTTGTATAGTTGTATGTGGTTGTGCTCTTGAGAGGGGGTGTGGAGCCGTGGAGGGGTGAAGAACTCTAGGCTGCCCTGGCAATCTAGTAGTAGGGCATTTTAATACGATATAATATTACATATTTTGATATTTGCATTACTAAACTTTGGGGGCCTATTGATCATCAAATGTTAAATGAAAAAATAAAAATAAAAATAAAAGATATACATGACCACCGACTCTCAGAATATATAGGTAAATTAGTTTTACTCTAATTATTTCTCAATGAAAAACGCTCAATTATTAATAATGTATAATCTTTTAAGCTAGAGGCCCGAAAGTAGCATGACATCCTTAACAATAAAGATACACTAGATGAAGCCCGTGTGATACACGGTTTGTTAGTATTTTTTATCAAAAAATATTTTTTATATTTATGTGATTAAAATTGTTATTATATTAGTTTTAAAATATTTGATAAAAATTCCTAATCTTAAAAGATAATATTTTGTATTAATTAATTTAAATTTTAAAATCTCATTCGCCAATTTTGCTTACGTAGCATTTGAATTCTTTAATTGTAAAAGAAATTAATAATCTCTTATTTAATTGGCTACCACTTACATTTATAATCCTACATGGCGCGCTAAGAAAATTAAATCCTACGTGGCTCTCTAAAAACTCGGGAAAAAACTCCCCTTTATATATATATATATATATATTAGATTTTTTTAGTTTAATTTTGTTCATCTAATTTCGCGTAGATTTTAGAGAAATTTTGATATTTTGTAAACATATTTGATGGTTTAATATGCTTTCAATGGGTTATTTTGTTACGTTATTTAATTCTTAGGTGAATATATAGGGTTCTTTTGGAGTAAAGTGGTTTGTGAGTTCTTTGAATTGCCAAAAATAAACTAGGTCAAGAATTCGAGTTTTAAAACCTTCATGTTGATATAATTAAGATGGAATACGAAGAAATAATGGATTATTGTTTACTCAAGTGTATTCTTCAATTATCTAAATAAGTTTACTATGAAGAATGCAAAGAAAATAATATATATGCCTCGCTTCTTCACTTGCTCAAGCGGTTCATTGAATAGCTTACCCTAGTTAGAGGTGTCAAAACCGAACCGACCCGAAAAAAATTATCCGTTTTGAACTGTAATCGATCCGATTTGATCCAACCCGAATCCGAACTTGACCCGATCTGAACTTAACCCGGCACCGATTTGATCCGACCTGAACTCAACCCGAATCCGATTTGACCCGACCTGAACTCAAACTGAACCGATTTGACCCGACCCGAGCTCAACCCGATCCGAAATTGACCCGGAAAATAACCGATCTAATCCGATCTGTTTTGACCCGAATTGATATTAACCCGATCCGATTTTAACTCGATTTTATTTTTACCCGATCCGAATTTAACCCGATCATAAATTAATTATTTACTTTTTTATTCAAGTTCTTATACTTTATATTTACTAATCATTCATAAGTTAAATTTTTTACTACAAAGAAATATCCGGAATCTTAAGTTTACTTCATGTACATATCAATTATATTAATTTACTTTCTAAGCTTTAATAAATGCCACAAGATCTAATAAACCTAAACATTTAGCGGGAGTTAATTGATTTGCTTGTAAAGCTCTAATTAAATGCTGCCTAAAGCCTATTGTCATTTTTAATGAATTTCCTCCTATTCTGTTATATTTTATGAACTAATAATTCTTTTCTCTAACACCTACAACCAATTATATCAATATAAATCACATTACTATTAGTCTGATGCAACCTATAAGAAACAATTATGAAAGCAAAATAAATAAAGTTTTAAAGGATATATTGTTCGTCAATATATCACTAGCTCGGTCTCACTTCTCACTTATATAGGTATGATAAGTCATCGATAATTATTCAATCTCAATTTTCCTCAAAGATAAAAATTACACATAACTTGATCAAATGAGAAAACTAAAACTTCGTGCTTCGTAATTAATAATCATATTGACCCAGTAATAAGGTAAAAACTAAACAATATCTCTAGTTTAAAAATAACCTTATTTGGATATGAAATTGGTCAACTCGACCAAAATCCATCTAAACACAAAAAGGAATTGAACCGAAATTGACCGAACCGAAATCAACCCGACCCAAATTCATCCGACCCGAAGTTACCCAGCTAAACCTGTTTTAAACCCGATCCAAATATATCTATACCGAAAGTGAATCGATCTGAAGTTGACCCGACCCGTATCCGACCCGGACTCGATAGACCATGACCCAAATTTGACCCAACCCGAATTTGACCCGATCCGAGTTAAAAGGATAATTTTGATCCGAACATATCCGACCCGAACAGACCCGACCCAAACTCCATCCGATTATCCGAATTGACACCTCTAACCCTAGTGAAGTATCCCCTTAAACATGAAAGAAAGTCACTCGCCTTAATATGCTGAAATTTTGTCCAATCTTCATCCACTACTTAAATAAATTAATTATGTTATAGCTTCATTAGCTTGCGTATAAATAGACAGTTAAACAATTTTTCATGCTGAACTTTTGAACGAAAGAAAATGGCTGGAAAAATCTTTGTTCTTCAAGATTCCTAGTCATTGATTGAATGCAAGTATTCTATTTTCTTTCATTTTTTTTTTCTTTTTTATATTGCTTTTATGCTTTAGTTTTCATCTTTAATACGAAGTATGTTTGAGCAAGTAGTTTAAAAACTAAAGTTTGGTTAGACCTTATTAGTCATATATATGATTTTTGTAAGAAATTTATATTATGGACCTAAATACAATAATAATGTACGTGGACTATACGGTGATGATTTTAATTATACGCTATTATATAGTCTAGCCCAAAATTAAAGTGATCCATTTAAGTAATTATTACTATTGGGCTTGTTACGTCTTTTATAGAGTATGGGTTTAGCTTTATGTGTAGAGACCGTTGGACCTTTTCTAATGCATGATGGGCGGATTAGGGAAAGAGGGTCTATATAAATAGACATCTAGCCGATCTAGGGTTATGGGTCTCTAGTAGTACATACACTTAACTCTCACTTATATTTCATCAATAGAGAGAAAACCCTAAAGTGTGTATCTACTAGAAGACGCATAATCAAGAAGGGGCTCAATCAATTATCATGGAATCAAGTATATTTCAGCAATTAAGATTTACCAATTAATTTGATATGAAGATTAAAGTATATAGAAGGATTTAATCCCAACCATTTTCCCAAATTTCCTAATTTAATTAGATTAATCATTTTACTCAGTATCTAATCCTAATTTATATTAGCTAGTAATAATACTTTAATAATAGGGATATTTGTATTTTACTCCAATATATTATTCCCTTATGTCTTAATTACAATTGGAATTTATAGACGGTCGAGGATTGTGTTTATTCACTTAAGATCGAGAATATTACTTCGTATATCTATTACTAGATTGGATGGTTAGGATTAGGAAACCATGCGTCCATGCTGCTTAAGCATCTAGTTATTGCATGAATCCATTGCATGAAATTAGCTAGCCAAGCTACGTATGATTGTATCTGAAGAACAAAAGTTTATTGGTACCTTTAAGGGTGCATCTTTAATTTCTTTGTGTAAGTTTGATTGATTAAATGGGTAGATTACTATAATTACATTAGAACATGATAGTGGGGATTAGTATTTACCCTGTCCCAATTTAACCGTTACACCTACTGTACTATTTATTTTTGTTCATCCCAATTTAATTATCAGAGTTCTTTTTATGGCATATACCCACTAATAGTTTAATATATATCTCTCTTCTCACGATCAAAACCCGTGGTCCCACTCCCACATCCCCTTTCATTCAATTAAAATTTATTTACTATCTTTGTCCATCACATCTACAAACACTAACTGATCACGAAATAAAAACTTTATACCAAATTAAACCTTCTTATTTGCAACAGTTAAAATGGAATAGATTGGATCAAATAAAATAATAGTAAAATAAACATTACATGTATATACATATTAGATTGGATTAAAAAAAAAAACATTACATACATAACAATATAACATAATACTCTTCATATAAATTGATTGTTAAATGTGAGATTTTATTTGAGAGTTTTCCTCATCATCCTCTTCAACACTGCTATCTAAAAGATTCTTTAAACTCTCCTAAGGTGGAAGATATAAACCCAATATATGGTAAAACATAATCCAATTTATGGTGAAGTGAAAAAATCTTATAGCCTCAAAGTCATAATACCAACACCAAGATTTAAAATTTTCATCTATTCAAGAAAAAAAAAAAAAAAAGATTTAAAATTTTCATTATGCAAACATTAATTCTTTGTTATTCTTCCACTTTATATAAATGTTATTTCGGGCTTTGGAGCTTTCTATTATAGCCAATTAAAACTAATTTCAAACCTATAACATGATTATATATGTGTAGTTTGCATCTTATTTAATCAATTTCCTCAACTCATTAATAAATCAATCCAACTTAATAATGGTACTACATTCTTACAACTTTCACCAACTTAACAGGTACTACTTTTATATCTTGGAAATTTTGTGAAAAACTACCTATTATAGTTCAGAATTTGCGAGAAACTACCTATTAAAAAAATTATTGTAATTGACTACCTAATTTTCGAAAAATGTTGTAATTTACTACCTTACGCCGGATTATGAAGGAGTTTGACCAAAGTTCTCCGATGTTGACTTGGTCACGTGATCATCACGTGACCTTAATGACCCTTTTCTTTCACCAAGTGTCACGTGACCAAGTCAACGCCGGAGAATTTTGGCCAAACTCATTCATAATCCGGCATAAAGGTAGTAAATCACAACATTTTAAAAAAATTAGGTAGTCAATTACAACATTTTTTTTAATAGGTAGTTTCTCGCAAATTCTGGATTATAATAGGTAGTTTTTCACAAAATTTCCTTATATCTTTATAATCTTTTATACTCAATTTGCTAAAATTTAATAATGCATATATACTTTTAAGGAAGTTGCAACTGCCGTGCGTAATTTTTTTGATTGAGCCATCAACAAGTATTAACATAAATGATAAGATACCACGCTAATTAATCAAACATCAATATGATATTTGCCTTGTAGTTAAGGAACCATATAATAATGGAAAAAATTAAGATACAATTAAAGGTACCATATAACTAAACATTTCATGTATTTATTTCCATCATTTAAACTTAAATCATAAGTTGCCAACACACAAAAAATTGAACAATAATTAATAACATTATTATTATTATTATTATTATTATTATTATTATTATTATTATTTTATTTTATTTTTTATCTCAATTATTATATCTCAAAAACAAAAAGTCATACAACGTACAATAAATTAGTGGGAAGCCGAGATACAATCTGGGCCCCCACTTCTCTAGCTATAGCAAAGTCTACCCTAGTAAAAATATGAGCTGCAACACGTGCTCCAATGTCTTGCGTCGTCGAGAACCTCTAAATTCGCTTAAGCAACGCAACAACCTCCTTCTCTAATTCACCAAACGAAGAAAAGGAGAAGGGAATGAACCCATATCCAATCGCCTGACAACGAGCCTCATACTTATCCCGCTTCCGCTGAGCTGCATCAGCCACAACCCGTCCTGGAATAAAGTCAGATAGCCTTGACTGTGTCAAAGGAGAAGATCCTGTCAAATCAACACAAACATCGCGACCACGATCCCAAGAATAAAGTAACACATCAGCAGGTCTAAGGGCCTCATCGTTCCCTCCAGACAACCCAATATCAACCTCTTTCCTTGCTGAAATCCCAGAACGATAGTAAACATCAACTAGGGTATCCCGAACAACATTATGTCTATGTTTAATACCCACGATACCAGCACACGACACCGCGTGATCGCCAAAAATATCCCCTGGAAAAACCCTCGAACAAGCAGAGCACGGTGTCGAGGCAGAGAACAACGGAACACCCAATCGGTAGCATAATACACATCGATAAGTCTTTGCATTCATAGTCTGATCCAATCCTGAAATAGGAACGGCCCGAAGCCAAGCAGACGTGTGATCTCCCTGCTGAGATTTGCATAATGCTGATAGACGAGGGGATAATGAAAAGGTGGATTTTGCAGAATCGGTAACCTTAAAAATCTATTATTATTATTATTATTATTATTATTATTATTATTATATAGTACCTTGATTTGGTGAATTGTACGTACGAACATATTTTTGTAAAATGAAAATAAGTTGGAGTAGGGTTTAGGTCCACTGACCACGTGCAATGAGGGTCTTTCCAGATGCAATTTGCTCGCACTTTGTCACATGGGATTCTCATCAGATTTTAGGTGATTATAATTATAACTTATTCACATGGTTTTGTATCCATTTGCTTTCAACCCAATTATTATTAAACCTGTATGTCTTCGATACCATAACCATGTCTTCGATACCATAACCATGTCTTCTTGTTGTTATTAATGCGGGATTTAGTTGTTACGTTACTTGCTTGTTCATCGTATGCAATATTATCAATATGACGAGAGAAAAAATGATTATGTCCACATACCCGGCCAATTGGCTATTAGGTATATTATCCACGTCAATTGATCAAAATTTTAAATATATAACTTCCTCTATTGTTGAATTCTTTCTCAGTAATTATGGATAAAACACTTTTAAAGTTTACATCAGGTTAATTTAATGACACAGTGTGTAAATTAATAATGCAAAATTATTATTGGTGCATTAAATTAAAAAAAATCCCATCGCTTTAATAATTTAGGGAAAATTATTTAGAACCAACAATATAATAGCTCCCGCCTTCCTTCCCTTCTTTAAGGATCCTTCACAACAAACTCTATTAATATACTCATCATAGATTGAATATGATTCTAGGAACCTCAATTTGAAATTTTGTTGACTTAAACATGTTAATAATTAGATTGTTAACGTACCTATATACTGTGTATTTTAAACATAATGTAAGGAAAGGATGTACCTAAAGTGTAATATATTGTGTAATATTAGAAGCAAAATACTTATTGGTCAATTGCCAATTGGTGTATACTATACCGTATACGTGTGATATATATACTGGTATATATCAATAAGGATTTACGTAAATGGAGTACTTTATTTAAAGACTTTATAATGAACTAATGCTTGACATAATATATTCATAAATATATTTAGAATATTAATTAAGAGATTAATTATTTATCACTTAAACTTTGTACCACTATAGAGATGTATTCTTTATCACATATTTTCACTTAAGCATGGTTAACGAGAAAATATTGTGCTCTTGTCCTCTTGATATATTGAATCGATCCAAACTAAATTAAAACTTTTTATGAATTTTTTTTTTTTTTTATGATCTATTGAATTGATCATATCCATTAATTATTTATTACTTAAACCTTTTATGATTTTTTTTTTTAAAAATATAGACATAATCCTTTCATCTTACTACCTCCGTTTCATGAGTTAATAATATTGGTATCGACTAACCACCCCCATGGACATAGCTCCAAGGCATTCTATACCCTAATCGATGATTTGCTTGTCTGCAAAAAATTCCTCCCACACCCCGACTTGATTTTCCTATTAATATTGGTATCGATTATCTTTCTTGTTTGTGGTTAGGAATCTCCTCCAAGTTTTTGGGTAGCATAATAATACAAATCAGTATTCAATTTTAATTTCACAAATTTTTTTACATGCATGGCAGTCTAGTTTAGGTCTCTTCTCTTAGAAATTAACCAATTTTAAGATACTTTTACGTTGTGTTAATTTATATTAACATTGAACAACATGATACGGGCTAGAATCTTAGACGGTTATATACTTTTATGAAACTCAACTATGATGGTTGTTGATAAGTATTAGGTGACTCGTACTTCGTAGCTTTGTCCGCCCGATCGGGCGGACATTGCCCGGTCTGACCGGGCGGTGGGGGTTGGATACGTTGAAGCATTCGTATGGAGTTTTCTTCTCGCGCCCGATCGGGCAGACCTTGCCCGGTCTGACCGGGCGGAGAAGGAAAAATGCGGAGACGCGGATTTTACGATTTAAAGTTATCTTTTATGTTATTTTTTTGCCCAAGTATCTTTTATTTTAGGGATTAATATAAAACCTCCCTAATATTAGTATAAGGGTTAAGAGAGAGAGAGTGAGAGCCGTTCTTGAGAAATACAAGAATCATCTTTGTAATCTTTGCAGTTTATAGTGAAATCATTCGATCTCGGTGCCCGTGGACGTAGCTATCACATCGATAGTGAACCACGTAAATTCTTGGTGTTGTTCTTATTGTTTGCATTGAATTTCTTTATTGTTTTCTTGTTTGTTTTCGACCTTTGCTTCCGCTGTCGCACAACAATTGGTATCAAGAGCTCAGGTTCAATCCTTGGAGAGTTTCTTGAAGATAACAATGGCAGGAGATTCAACAATAAGAATTGAGAAGTTTACCGGGAAAAATAGTTTCGGGCTATGGCAAATTAAGATGAAGGCTCTGTTAAAACAACAGCAGATATGGCGTCCGTTGGCTCCAAAGAGTACTACTTCGGAGTCAGAAGATGGACCGACTGACCCGCAGTTAGAAGTTATGGAAGAGAAGGCACACTCTACCATATTACTTAGTCTTGATGATCAAATCATCACGGAGGTGGCTGATCAGGAAACGGCGGCTGGATTGTGGCTGAAGCTGGAGTCATTGTATATGACTAAGTCGTTGACCAACAAATTATTACTGAAACAGCGGTTGTTTAGCCTCCGGATGCAGTCAGGTACTTCCTTACGGGAACATCTAGAAAAACTTAACTCTATTTTGCTTGATTTACGTAATTTAGATGTTAAAATTGATGATGAGGATGCTGCGTTGATTTTACTTGTATCTCTACCGTCTAGCTTTGAGAATTTTGTAGAGTCTTTTGTTGTTGGTAAGGATTCTATAACCTTAGAAGAAGTGAAGGCAGCACTTCATACTAGGGAACTCAGAATGAAAGCTACGAGTGATAATGGGGATAATGGTAGTGGGTTGTTTGTTAAGTCCGGAAAGTCTAAAAAGAATAAGGGGTTTAACAAGGGGAACAATGCTGGGTCGGGTGCTGGAAACGGCAAGGATGGATCTAGTAAAACTACTACTAAAACATGTTATTACTGTAAAGAACCGGGTCACTTTAGGAATAATTGTCCGGTGAGGAAAAACAAGTCCCAGGCTGCTGTAGTTGAAGAGAAACCGAATGAGAGCTATAATTCAGAGGAAGATTTAGCATTAGTCAGTTCTGCTAGGTCTGATGATTTATCTGATAACTGGGTTCTAGATTCGGGGTGTTCGTTCCATATGTGTCCACGTCGAGATTGGTTTGATACATATGAACCTCGCAATGGGGGTATGGTTATAGTCGGTAACAATGCTCCATGTAAGGTCACAGGTATTGGTTCCATGAGGTTGAGGACTGTTGATGGGCGGAGGTTAACTTTGACTAATGTACGGCATGTTCCTGCTTTAGGAAAGAATCTGATTTCATTGGGTACCCTGGATGACTTGGGGTACAATGGTGTGTTTTCAGATGGGGAGTTGTGTATTTTCAGAGGTTCTGAGTTGGTACTTAAGGGTATCAAAAGGAACACCCTCTATGTTTTTGAAGGTGTTACACTGCCTAGTTCTGCGGTTTGCGCATCTGTATCTCACCAGGAGATGACTAAGATTTGGCACATGAGGCTTGGTCATATGGGGGAGAAGGGGATGCAGCTATTGTCCAAGAGGGGTCTTCTATCCGGGGTCAAGGTTGCCAACCTTGAATTTTGTGAGCATTGTGTGTTTGGTAAGAAACACAGGTCAAAGTTCAGCAAGGGTGCTCACATTACTGATGCAGTGCTCGATTACATCCATTCAGATTGCTGGGGTCCATCTAGAGTTGAAGGTATGGGAGGTTACCACTATTTTGTGTCATTTGTTGATGACAAGTCCCGATACACATGGCTTAGGTTGCTTAAGTCAAAGGATGAGGCCTTCAAAGTTTTCAAGCAATGGAAAGCTTTGGTGGAAAATCGACAAGGAAGGAAGATCAAGAAGCTACGAACGGACAATGGGCTAGAGTTTTGCAAAGACGAGTTTAATCAGTTCTGTGCAGATGAGGGTATAGGTCGGCATCATACTGTCAGGAAGACACCACAGCAGAACGGTGTAGCAGAACGGGTTAATCAGACACTGCTAGAGAGAGTTCGATGCATGCTCTCTAATGCAGGGCTTGGGAGGAGGTACTGGAGTGAAGCTGTGTTAACAGCTTGTTATGTCATTAATAGGGGTCCTCATTCTGGAATTGATTCCAAAATTCCGTTTGAGATCTGGAGTGGTAAGTTGCCTAATTTTTCGAATTTGAAGATTTTTGGTTGTGTTGCTTATTATCATGTTATTGAGGGTAAGCTGGATCCACGAGCCAAGAAGGGGTGTTTTGTTGGGTACGGGGATGGTGTGAAGGGGTTTAGAATTTTTTCACCTTCGGAGGGTCGGGTCATTCTTAGTAGGGATGTTACTTTCGATGAAAACACCATGTATTCAATTAAAAATGCAGAGATTTCAGATTTGAGAAGGGAAGGAGACAATTTATTACAGACAGATGGGGTACTTGAGGTACATCAGTCTACCATTGCTGATTTACCTCGGGTACAATATATTGATGATGATGCTGATGTTCCAGTGCCGGGTACTCCTGAACCTGAGATTACTCCTACTCATTCTAACTCTGGGGATGAGGTGGAGCAATCTAATCAGGGGTCATCTAGTCAACCTGACACCATTCTTGAGATGCCTAAACGAGTTATCAAGAAGCCTGTTAGATTGATTGAAGAGATGGAGGGAAGAAATTGCTGTGTTGATGCGATGACAGGTTATGCATTGAGTGTAGCTGATGATGTAGAGTCATTTGAACCTGCCACATATAAACAAGCAATTAGTTGTAGTGAGTCTGCGCAATGGCTTGCCGCAATGGGTGAAGAGATGCAGTCTCTTTACAAGAACAGAGTGTGGGAACTGGTAAAGGTACCGGAAGGGAGGAAGCTTGTGGGTTGTAAATGGATTTACAAGAAGAAAGAAGGGTTGTCGGAAACTGAGCAAATACGTTTTAAGGCTAGGCTAGTTGCTAAGGGGTTCAGTCAGGTAGAAGGGGTTGATTTTGTTGAGATATTCTCACCTGTGGTTCGACATACTTCTATCCGTGTGTTATTGTCAATTGTAGCACATTTTGATCTTGAGCTGGAGCAGTTGGATGTTAAAACGGCTTTCCTTCATGGCGATTTGGAGGAGGAGATTCTGATGAAGCAGCCCGAAGGATTCGAAGTTCCTGGAAAGGAACACTATGCCTGCAGATTGCTAAAGTCATTGTATGGACTTAAGCAATCCCCCGACAGTGGTACAAAAGGTTTGATTCTTTTATGGTTTCACAAGGTTTTGACAGGAATTCATATGATTGCTGTGTGTATCATAGTAAGCTGGATAATGGTTCCATGATTTATCTTTTGTTATATGTTGATGACATGTTGGTTGCCACAAAGAATAAATCTGATATTGCTAGATTAAAGGAGATGCTTAACTCGGAGTTTGACATGAAAGACTTGGGTGCAGCTAGGAAGATTTTGGGTATGGAGATCTACAGGGATCGGGCTAGAGGTAAGCTTTTCTTGACTCAGAAAAGCTACATTGAAAAGATTTTGTCTCGTTTTGGGATGGAAAAATCGAAGCCTATAAGTACGCCAACTACTGTTAGTTGTAAGTTGTCTTTGTCTATGTCACCTCAATCAGAGGAGGAGTTGTCTTATATGTCTAGAGTTCCATATGCAAACGCGGTTGGTTGTTTGATGTATGCTATGGTCTGTACTAGGCCGGATATTGCGCATGCTGTTAGTGTTGTAAGCAGGTTTATGGCTCGACCTGGGAGGGAACACTGGCAAGGGGTGAAAAGGATTTTTCGCTACCTGAGAGGGACAACTGATATTGGTCTTGTGTACGGGAATGGTAGGGAATGCTTGGTCACTGGGTACAGTGATTCTGATTATGCAGCTGATGTGGATACCAGGAGGTCTGTGACTGGTTATGTGTTCACTTTGGGTGGTTCTGTGGTTAGTTGGAAGTCTACATTGCAGTCATCAGTTACGTTGTCAACTACTGAAGCTGAGTATATGGCTTTAACTTCTGCAGCTAAGGAGTCTATTTGGCTCAAAGGCCTAGTAGGTGAACTGGGTATTGCACAGGATTTTGCTACAGTGTATTGTGATAGTCTAAGTGCGATTTGCTTAGCTAAAGATCAAGTACACCATGATCGGACGAAGCACATTGATGTCAGGTATCATTTCTTGCGTACTGACAAGAGGATTAAGGTGAAGAAGATTGGGACTGCTGACAACCCGGCTGATTTCTTCACTAAGCCTGTTCCGTTTAGCAAGTTTAAACATTGCTTAGACTTGCTAAATATTGATTACTACGTGATGTAGTAGGCCCTGAGGGGCGAAGTTGGGGAGCTCCTGGTGTAGGTGTGTTGGCCTTAAGGTGGAGCTTGCCCGGGGCTTGTGATGCAGGTGGAGCATTATGAGTTGTTATACTTGGAGACGAGTATGTGATGGGTCTTGGTTGAAGACTTATCGGGATGTATGGCTTATGCATGAGTCTTGCATCGGGTTTGGCTTGAGATGTTTTTCCACTATGTCTTGATGGGGTCGTTTGCTGACTACGAGTTCTCGTCAAGGTGGAGATTGTTGATAAGTATTAGGTGACTCGTACTTCGTAGCTTTGTCCGCCCGATCGGGCGGACATTGCCCGGTCTGACCGGGCGGTGGGGGTTGGATACGTTGAAGCATTCGTATGGAGTTTTCTTCTCGCGCCCGATCGGGCAGACCTTGCCCGGTCTGACCGGGCGGAGAAGGAAAAATGCGGAGACGCGGATTTTACGATTTAAAGTTATCTTTTATGTTATTTTTTTGCCCAAGTATCTTTTATTTTAGGGATTAATATAAAACCTCCCTAATATTAGTATAAGGGTTAAGAGAGAGAGAGTGAGAGCCGTTCTTGAGAAATACAAGAATCATCTTTGTAATCTTTGCAGTTTATAGTGAAATCATTCGATCTCGGTGCCCGTGGACGTAGCTATCACATCGATAGTGAACCACGTAAATTCTTGGTGTTGTTCTTATTGTTTGCATTGAATTTCTTTATTGTTTTCTTGTTTGTTTTCGACCTTTGCTTCCGCTGTCGCACAACAATGGTCTAGGTCTCTTATATAGAATTATTAGGTTTAATAAAATTTAGTTCGTTTAACCTCTTCATGAGATCCAAAGATAGAAGGTACGTGTTTTTTGAAATCTCCATTAGGGTCAATTCTTTAATTTCTTTTTCATCAATATAGAATTTAATTATATTTGAGTGTTCATGTGATTTATCATATGATGTGAATTCTTGCAATGAAAACACGATAACCACAGAAAGAACAACTAGCTGCTACTACAATTACAAAAAATACGAAAAGATAAAAAGTAATTACTAAAAGATCGAATTTTCCTCTTTAATAAATTTCTTAAGCAACATATTACTGATCAATTTTCTATGTACAATCGGTTATTTTTTTTAGTTCATGATACAATTAAAGTCATTTAAGTTTCCCTCATACCATATATTGTCGTACTGAGAATGTATGTATTAGTATTATACATGATACAACTAATTATAGGGGGTTTATTTTTTTTTTAATTTACTCATAACATTTACTCTGTAGGCTCATATGCCAATAACATGATATTGGTTATTCCTAGCAAGGTACATCTGATTGTACGATAGAAAATTCAATTCTTAGCCTATTGCAATTTGTAATAGATAGATGAGTTTTAATTTAAGCAACTAGTTACGTAAATTAATTAGAGATGTAGCCTATCACCATCACTATGATCAAACTAGTTTGAATTTTCCTCACGTACGCAAAACGTTTATCCATAAGCCGTGACTAAATGACTCTTTATTAGTCTTTTCTGAATTTGGTTTTAGAGCTTTTATCATAAAGTCATATAGACAAGTGCTAGTGAAATTGTTGTACATGTCACATCTTCTTTTACTTTCTAGATTAAAACAAGTTTCTCAAACGCGTTTTAGTTTTAGTTAGGTTGTTACTTGTAAAAACCTTGGAAATCTACTGTGGTGGTAGTTAGCTTATGGAGAAGGACATTTCTTTCTTTCCTTAATTATAATAATTTGGTGGTGCACAAAAAAAATTACAATGCTTTGTATTCAACCTGTTGTACCGTGCGGAAGGAGTTACTCGAGTTGTCGGGAACTCAAATTACTCGGTCAGGGATTACCTGAGTTACTCGGCTTAATCCTGACAAAGTAACCCCTCAAGTAACCCTTGACCACGATGAACCCCTCGAGTAACCCCTGACCGAGTAACCCCTCAAGTAACCCCTGACTGAGTAATCCCATATCGAACTCCTTAAGTAACCCTTGACTGAATTACTCGAATAACCCTTGACCGGACTTCTTAAATAAACCCTAACCGAGTAACCCATAACCGAGTAGCCCCTCGAGTAACTCGAGTAACCCTTGACCAAGTAACTCAAATAACACATGACCCAGTAACCCCTCACGTGATCATTTGTAGGCTTGAATGAGAAACGAGTCTAGCCAAATTTTATTTTAATTAAGAAGTTAAAATATATTTGATTAATTATTATATGAATTTAAGATTTATCTTAACCTTTTTTTAAGAGTTCAACAATTCTAAAGTTTCGATAAAATATTTTTTTGAGCGAATAAAAAAAATTACTACCTCCGTTACAAATTATGTGCAACGATTAGATATTTTCCATCTCTGCTTTATGTCAAATCGCTGCACATAACTTGTAACAGAGGTGGTACATAAAATTTAGGAAACTTTACACATCATATAAGTATAGGATGCCTGATGCCACATATAATGATTTGAAGATATAAATTGATTCAATTTTGTTCATATACTAAGAAGGCTTATTCTTCGTACTTCCTCCGTTTTTTTATTATTGCACCATAGGGGTTGGGTCCAAATATTTTGGTAGTGGAAAAAAGTAAGAAAGAGAAAGGTAAAAATACAAAATTGCCCATGTGACATATTGATAAACTAAAAAATAAGTGTGAAAAAGCAAGGGTATGTTGGGTATTTGCAGTGTGAACACAAATAAATTTTTTCCTAGAGAGGAAATGGTGCAATATTTGTGAAACTTCCTAAAAAGGCAAGTGGTGCAATAATAAAAGAACGGAGGAAGTATTACATATGAAGTACGTAGTATACTAGTATATAATGTATGAATCTATTCAATGACTACAATAAAATTGTAGCTATTGTAATTAGTTCTAATCTTAGCCCTTTATTTTTAATGTTCAATCTTGTCTATTCATCAATCGACTTTGATTTTTAATAAGAAATAAAATAAAAAAAAAAATAATAAAAAAAAAAAAAAAGTTATGCAGTTTCTAAAACAAAAAACTGAACTTTGCCGCCATTAATGCATATATTGCAATTTCTAAGTTAAAAGAAATCTCTCATCTCCATTCAAAATCACCATTTTGATTATAGTTTTTTAACAATAAACCCAATCTACGGCATTATATATATTACAAGGTCCATAGATTTTGCATTAAATTTATCAAACAAGGAATCATCCTCCATAAAAGAAAACCAGAAAAAATCGAGGAATAAAGAAGATGATGAAAATTTGTGAGATTTGTCTCTAATTTTCAAGAAAACAATCAATTGGCATTAAAGAAAAAAAATACTTCCTCCGTTCTATTAATATTGCAACAAGGAGAAAATTACGCATCCCTATGCACATTTTATATGCTAAAAATTTATAATTGTATAAGAGTAAAAATTATAAAAAGTTGATATTGTGAAAGTATTTTATGAGACGAATCCAACAAGATCTCACGTGACTATATTTTGCTTAACGTATAAATCATATTATATGGTCAAACTATAGTGATGAATAGTGCAAAAAGTCCATTATTGCAATATTAACATAACGGAGGAAGTACTAATCATCAATAAGATAAATTAGAAATTTCATTCTTAGACCAAATTTTGTACGGATTTTTTTTTTTTTTTTTAAGGGAATACCAAATTTTGTAGTATAAAAAAAGCTGAATTATTTTTATCTCTTTTTTTTTGGATAAGATGTATTTTGCAGTCAACTAAATGGATGGATATGATGAATTTTATTTATTGGAGGGTTGTAATTCACTCACTTACAATTGCCACAATTTTATTGTAGTCATTTGAAAACTGCCCAAAAATTCTGTGTTGAGAGTTTTAAATTCCGAAAAGCAACAACAACATTTTACAAACTCATGTGAAACTTAAATCTATGTCTCTCTAACAAAAAACCGTCCCTTGCGTAGGGTTCCGTAGTCCTTTGCTTAGGGTTCTGTGATCTCGTTTTTTCTTGTTAATCAATCGTTTCCTTTCTGTTTTCTCTTGCAATTTATAATCTCAATTAAGGTTGGGGTTTGGTGTGAGTATTTCGTATGGCAGAGGAATTGATCAAAGATTGGGAGAAATTCCAATTAACGGAAGATGAAAATTGTGTAATAGGCAGTGTGCTGTAGGAGATGATGATAATGCCGATTCGATTGTTCACTATCAATTAGCGCTTGTTGGAAAATTATGTACGGTTAAACCCTTTAATGTGGAAGCAATGAAAAAGACCTTAACGGGGGTTTGGAAAGTGGATGACAACATCATGATTCGTTCGATGGATACCAATAGGTTTGTGTTCCAATTTGTTAAAGAGGAAGACAAACAGAGAGTCATAGAAGGAATGTCATGGTTCTTTGACGGGAAACTCCTATTACTGAAGGAGGTTTCTTGGAATTGGATGACTCTGATCCTTTGGGGTGGAGTGAGTATATGCGCTTAAAGGTTATGGTGGATACTACGAAACCGTTGAGAAGGGGCCTATTTCTTGCCGCAAGTGAATCAAACACAAAGTGGATTGATGTGAAGTATGAACGATTGGGAGATTTCTGTTTTTATTGTGGTAGCATTGATCACACCGATAGAGATTGTGTGAAGAAGGATGCGGAGGGGGAGGAAGCAACTGACATTGTATACCAGTATGGGCCTTGGCTAAGAGCCTCTCCATTAAAGCTCTCGAGAGCTTCATTGGCAGAACGTGAAAAGGATAAAAAATTGCTGGATAAATTGAGGGGACGAAGGTGTGAGGCTTCAAGATCTTCTGGTTCCCCAAATGTGATTATGCTGGGTCCTGTGGGGGCTGCTCGCAAGCTACACTTCTCTCCTAAACCTACTGAAAACTCTGCTACACCAAGAGAGAGGGAGGTGCGGCTAACCATAGTGGAAGATGAAAAGTCAAAGAAGATGGTGCTTAGGCCGAGAATATTACAAGATGATGGAGGGATGAGGCAGGAGGATGCTATGGATGGTATGGACTCTGAGGTAGCTACTAGTGGTACAAATGCAGAGGGGGAGGGAGTGATAGGAGAGAGTAGTAAGGTGGATAAGGTGGGGGCAGTGTTGGAAAGAGGAAGGGTGTGAGAAAGGGTATGGGGAATATTGATGAGGGACGCAAAAGAGAGAGTTTTGATACGAATATGACTAATATTATTTGTCATAAAAGACCTGCTAGTGAGAGGGGTGAGATGGGGATGGATAGTGGAATGGAGGGAGGTGAAAAAAGAATGAAATTTGATGTCACGAATGCTGGGGACAGTAACATCCAAGTAGGAGGTGTTGGCAAGAGCCAAACCTCCGAAAAGCAATGAAAATCTTCAGTTGGAACTGCCGGGGTTTGGGCAATCCCGGGAAAGTTCGAGCCCTCCAATCATGGTGTTGGAGGGAGAGCCCTAATATAGTCTTTGTAATGGAGACTATGATTGATTCGAGACGTTTGGAGACTATTCGAAATAGATGTGGCTTTATGGATGGAATATGTCTAAGTAGTGTGGGAAATTCGGGTGGCATTGGGCTTTGGTGGAAGGATGTTAATGCTTTTACTATCTCATACTCGGAGCATCATTTTGCTGTGGAAATTCGTGATAGGAATAATTTTCCTAAATGGGTGGCAATTGGTGTGTATGGTTGGCCGGAAACCGGGAATAAACATTTGACTTTTGAGTTAATTAAATCTCTTAAAAATACAATGCACATCCCTATTGTGTTTTTTGACGATTTTAATGAGATTTTGTGTGAAGATGAGAAGCAAGGTGGGGTGGCCCGGAGTGAGAGAAAAATGGATTTTTTTAGGGAGACCATCGAATTATGTAGCTTGGAGGATTTGGGGTATACTGGAAATATTTTTACGTGGTATACGGGTAATGATCCGAACACGGTTGTGAGGGAAAGATTGGATCGCTTTTTGGCTTGTGATGAATGGAGGTTGTTATTTCCTAGAACCGAGGTGCAACATTATCCAATCACATATTCTGACCATGCCCCTATAGACTATAGTACTACAAACAAATGCTACTGCTCGCAAGAAGAAAAGGAAAAAGCGATTTCATTTTGAGTCCTTATGGTTATCTAACCATAATTTTCAGAATGTTGTCAAAGATGCATGGGATGGTAATGTTGGCAGCCCTATTAGCTCCAAAATTGCAGTGTGTGCTAATAATTTGAGCAAGTGGGCGAGTGATGTCTTTGGAGATATAAAGAAGAAAATTCTGATGAAAGAAAAGGAGCTACAAGAGTGGCAAAGCCGTGATCCTGATGCGGAGATGTTAGCAAGCTGCAAACAATTAGTGAAAGAGCTTGATGAGTTGCAGCACCTTGATGAGTCGTATTGGCATGCCCGATCTCGGGTGAACGAACGCAAAGATGGAGATAAGAACACCTCTTACTTCCATCATAAAGCTAGCTTTTGACAACGGAGGAATTTCATCTATGAGCTAGAAGATGACAGTGGTCAAATGCATGAGGAGGAAGAAATGGCAGAAATCATCTCCGGATATTTTGCTAATATTTTTGAATCATCTATGCCTGCTGATTTTCAGGAGGCTATTGCAGGGACCGATTGCTTGGTGACTAATGATATGAATCAAAAGCTGACGGAGGTTCCTTCAGGGGACGAAATTTATAGGGCTCTTATGCAAATGCATCCGAACAAGGCCCCAGGTGTGGATGGTATGCATGCTCTCTTCTATCAAAAATGTTGGCATATTGTAGGAAATGATGTTATTGATTATATTCAAAATTGGTGGACTGATGGGGGGATCTTAGTGTGGTGAATAAGATGTGCTTTGTGCTTATCCCAAAGTGACAGGAACCGAAAAAAATGACTGAGTTTCGTCCTATTAGTTTATGTAATGTCATCTAAAAAATTATCTCGGAAGTCCTTGCAAATAGGCTAAAAGTTATCCTTCCCGGTCTTATTTCTCATCATCAAAGTGCTTTTATCCCGGGTAGATTAATAACTGATAAGGCCATTGTGGCTTTTGAGATTTCCCATGCCATGAAGAGAAGAAAGGAGGGGAGAGCAGGTACTATGGCCTTAAAGTTAGATATGAGTAAGGCTTATGATCATGTCGAATGGAGTTTTTTGGAGAAAGTTATGTGCAAGATGGGTTTTTGTGGGGATTGGATTGGGAAAATATTAATGTGCTTGTCTTCTGTGCCATATTCTTTCAAGTGGAATGGACAGGTGGATGGGAATGTAGTGCCTTCCCGTGGTCTTCGGCAAGGAGATTCTATCTCCCCGTACCTCTTTCTTTTATGTGCCGAAGCTTTCTCTACCTTGCTGTCAAAGGCTGCTAATGATAAGCTCATCACGGGTGCTCAGGTTTGTAGGGGTGCTCCTAGAGTATCTCACTTATTTTTTTGCAGATGATAGCATTTTATTTGCTAGAGCGACACTTCAGGAATGCTCGAAAATTGCCGAAATTATTGGCATATATGAAAGAGCATCGGGACAAAAAATTAATTTTGAAAAATCTGAAGTGTCTTATAGTAAATGTGTGAATGTGATGAGGAGGACGGAGATTATCGAGGTTCTTGGTGTCAAACAGGTTGAGAAGCATGAGAAATATTTGGGTCTCCCGACTATTATTGGAAGGTCAAAGAAAATGGTGTTTACTTGCCTCAAGGAGAGAATTTGGAAGAAAATGCAAGGGTGGAAGGAAAAATTGTTGTCTCAAGCCAGAAAAGAGGTCCTTATCAAGGCGGTTGCCCAAGCAATCCCAACATACATAACGGGGTTATTCCATATCCCGGATACTCTCATTGATGAGATTCATTCCATGCTTCTCGATTTTGGTGGGGGTCGTCCGGGACGGAGAGGAAAATGCATTGGTTGAGATGGGAAAAACTATGTTTACCAAAGTCTTTCGGTGGAATGGGATTTAGAGACTTAAAGGTGTTCAACCAAGCGCTTCTTGCTAAACAAGGGTGGAGACTTATTTGTAATCCGGATTCCTTCATTTCAAAAGTCCTTAAGGCAAAATATTTCAAACATGGTGATTTTTTATCGTCTTGTAGAGGTCATGACCCGAGCTTCGTGTGGCGTAGCATTTGGGGGGCGAAATCGATTTTACTTGATGATCTTAAATGGAGAGTTGGTGACGGTAGTAAAATCAATGTGTGGGACGAGTCTTGGCTGCCGTGAGACAGTGTGACAAAGTCCCTACTTTGAATGTCGAAAGTCCTGCTGACCTTTGTGTTACAAGTCTCATCGACCATGATACACACCAATGGAATGTGGATGCCTTGAATCAACATCTGGTTGCTGAAGATATATCTCTTGTCCAAGTTATTCCTTTGAGTCTCAATCACACCACAGATTCAATGTACTGGTGGCCTGCTACTGATGGTATTTATACTACTAAATCGGGCTATTGGCTTGCTAGGATGGGACATGTTCGTGGCTGGACTGATCGCTTTGGGGGAGACAGGGCAGAAACATGGAATTCAATTTGGAATTTAGATGGACCTCCAAAGCTTCGTCAATTTGTGTGGAGGGCTTGCACGGGGTCTCTGGCTACTTTTGGGAGATTGCAGCAGCGACATGTGAGGACTGATGGGATGTGCAGCTTGTGTAATGAGCAGCAGGAGAGTATTGTTCATGCCATTTTCTTTTGCTCGAATGTCAAGCAGGTGTGGGATTTATCTCCTTTTGCTGAGCTAATTTGTAAGGCTCCTTGTGACAGCTTCTTTGAGCTGTATGAGTGGATGAAGGGGAAGGTTGGTTCGAGTGAGCTGCTGACTTTTGTTGCGTATGCCTGGGCTACATGGTCATACCGCAACTCCGTGGTTTTTGAGAACCCGTGGCAATGTAGAGATGTTGGGGTCCTGGGTTTTCTTCGATTAGTAAAGGATTATAAGTCATATGCCACTGCTGTCAATGTATGCCCCCCTGCTGCTGTATCTAGATCGACTTGGAAAGCACCTTCTGCTGGCCTGATCAGAGTAAATTCAGACGCTGCTGTGATATCCGAGACTTCTTCGAGTATTGGTGCGGTCTTAAGGAACGATCAAGGGGTCATTGTGCCTGCAAGAGTGAAGCGTTTCATGGGGAAGCCTCCTGTCAAAGTTCTCGAAGCAATGGCAGCAAGAATGGGTGTACAAACAGCTCGTGAGCTTGGGTTTAGCAAGGTGGAGCTAGAATCGGATGCTCTCTCGGTGATCAACCTCATCAAATCTCACAAGATTGGCAAAGCACCTGTGGACCTAGTTGTGGATGACATTCGTTCCATGAGTATGGATTTTGAGAGCTTTTTCTTGTTTTCATATTAGGAGAGTGGGAAATTGTGTTGCTCACCTTATGGCGAGGCAACTCCCCCCTGATGGTTTTGAGCTTTTGTTTGTTGATAGCTTCCCGCAAGGAGTGTTATCCCTTGCAGAACTTGATGTTGGCTAATTTATTTATCTAATCTTAGCTCTTGGAGCTTTTCAAAAAAAAAAAAAAAAAAAAAAACTCATGTGAAACTTCACAAGTACTTGTTCGGTAGTCCCGGCCCGAACCCAATTTGATACTCCGACTACAGAGTATACATGATCGTCTAAAACTAATCCAAAGTAATAGTTTAAGAGTTTTCAATTTTCTCATAAAGAAGGGTGTTCAAAGCTCTAATCCTAGTACCTCCTGAGAAAAACAGGAAATGCTAAATATGATGACATTTGAAGGAATAATATTTTAATCATTCTTAAATATATGTTAATCAATACATTTGTATGTATACCAATTTTAAAATCAAACAATTATAATTACATACAATCTATACAATTTTATTGTAAAAACAATACATTGAGTTATATTGTTATAATTTCAAATATTAAGAAAATCACAAAGTATTGAATTAGGACTTGTTCCAATTTAGTCAAAACAACTAAACTGAATTAATTGAGGCTGAACTGGTCTGAATAGAGATGAAATGGAATGTTATGAGAGAAATTAAATTATGAATTGAACTAAATTTATTGGAGGTGAATTCAACTGAATTGAACTGCATTCAAATTAAGCTGAACAAAATAGACCCTTAGTACGTCTATTTTACCATAAGTCCATTACCCCATCCGATGGACCGATATAGATAACTGATAAACAATACTCCCTCTGTTTTTTAAGTACTCCATAGTAAAAATGACACGCATGCCGACGTAAAACTTTGATTAATAATATTTTTTTATTAATGATCATTAACTATAAAGTATTACGGAGTACAATTGAATTTAAGACAATTCCAACAGATACCCACAAGGCCCGTTCAAAAAAAAAAAAAAAAAAAGATACCCACAAGGCAATATAGTTTCTTATGTATAATTCACAAATATTAATCAAAGTAAGTTTAATTAATAATGCTAAAATTCCAAATGGAACACTTAAAAAAATAGAGAGGGTACCTTGGTTACGCCATCGATAATACTATTAAAGCTTGGTTCGTGGAGGCGGATGCACGATCCGCATGGTGCATCCGCTCCAAAGTACAAAAAGACGGAATGAACATGCAGGTATATACTAATGTACATGGGCATATAAAAGAACATAGTTTTCATTTATAATGTACATGGACATATACATAAAAGAACATAGTGTTCATTTATAATGTACATCAGATTTTTGTGCAACAATTTTGTATATTAGTTTTGTATAATAATATAATTTTTTTTTTTTTGTATAATGAAATAGATAAATAGTACTATAATTATTTTTTTTAACCATACATTAATTACAAATCATTTTAAATTTTTTTTACCAAAAGTTCACTTTCTCTCTCCAAACAAAACTTCAAACCCATTTAAATTCTTCAAACCTCAAGCAAAATTTCAAGAAATTCGAAATTTTGAGTCCAAAATTGTTCAAGATGACAAATAAAAACGAAAGGTAAGACCAAGTTCGACATTCATACTTGTTTATATGACATTCATACTTGTTTATTTTGAGTTTGAGTGTTTGTTTTTTATAAATTTGATTGAAAATTGTAATATTTGATTTTATTGGGAATTAATTGCGATTTTGATGTTATTTTGTTGTTGCAATGAGAAATAAAATGAAGTTCTTGAAGAAGATCTTCCGATTAATCTATTTTTGAAGAAAAAAGCAAGCAAATAGTCAATTTTTAAAAAAGTTGTAGATTCAAATAATGCAATGATATTAAAATACAGTAAAATGTTCTTTTTTCATATACTTACATGATGCAAATAATACAATGTACATTAAACATGTAACCAACATTATAACATATATGTTCATTAGAATATAATACAATGTACATTATAATACAATAAAATGTACTTTTTTATATGCATTCATGGTCATTTATACCAAATGTACATTTATTATATGAATAATGTTCTTTAATATTATCATGTTCTTTACTAATATTACAAATGTTCTTTAGATTTACAAAAAAAAACATATAGAATATATAAAACTAGATGTTCTTTATAAAATAGTATATGTTCTTTATAAAACAATTATATGCTCTTTACTAAACAACTAAATGTTCATTTCGCCTATTTTTTAAAAGAAAACCGGATGCACCAAGCATGGTGCATTCGCCTCCACAGAAAAAATTTCATATTACTATAGCCTATTAGCCTGTAGGCCACACTAGCTTTACCAATTATCATCACTAGTCATTACTACCCTTTTTTTTTTTTTTTTTTTTTTTTTTTTTTTTGCCAACTACCCCATAATACTCTATGATTAATTATGAATTAGAATCTAATCAAAACTTGGCCGATTTAATTTGCCAAACAAGATACTACCTGTCTACCTCCGTTAACTATTATTTGCAACAAAGGGTATTATTTATGAGATATAAAATATTCCTTTGTTGCAAATAATAGTTAACAGAGGTAGTATTTATACTTTGTATTTTTATTCGAGGGAACAAGATCTTAAGTTCATCCGCGAGGATCTAGTCTGGTTCATCATATTCCCTTGTACGTTGGATAGATGTGTATTCGTTTTGCTTCAAGTGTACGTTTGGATATAAGGTCGGTCTTTTCATGTTTTGACCTCACGAGGTTTTGGAGCTCTTATCAATCCCTACTCCCCAGTCCCCACCTTTTCATTGATCATGCATTCATGTATTAAGGATATTGTACGTTTAAAGACTTCTAAATGCTTGTGATTAGTTCCTCTAAATTGTATCATGGAGACTCCCTCAGTATTTTTTTAAAATTGAAACGTTTTGACTTTTTGCAATACTTACCTTATTTACCTTGACTATTCACTATTTACTCACATAATCACATTACACATAAGATACCAAGTAATAAATGTGATATTTTAACCGAATAAAAATAAAATAAATAAAAATCTAAAAGATCCAAATATTTGGCAAAATAAATACAAATTTCTATTTTTTCTATCTCAACTTTCTCCAAGGAATCCCACTTGTTTCCATTTTTACAGTAAGCGCCATATCTCCTCTTCTCCCTCCAAAGGATTTCATGTTCTTTCATTAATTTCACCTTCATGTCTCCTTCTCTTATATGAGTTTCTCTTTAATTTTTTTTTATAATAATAATATAACAAAATGTTCTTTTTTTTAGAAGTAGGGGGAAAGCTATCCCCCCTTGTAACCCTCTCCCTCCGCCAGTCCACTATACGCAGTAATACGAATCTAATACGGAGTAATATTTCATTTATTATATATTGTTAAATAATTTAAAATTTTGGTCAAATCATAAAATTAGATATGAACATAACAAACCAGATTAAATCAGATTAGATCAATTGAACTAAACACAGTCTAAGCTAAATGACCACTTTAACGTGACCTCCACAATAATTTCAGATGCTAAGTTATTGATAGATTAAGAAACTTCGTACTCCTATTATTCCTCAACTTAATAATTTTTAAATTATAGATATTGTATCATTAACTTAAATATAATTAAATTTATGCATGAACACAAAGAGAATTTTCGTTGATTGGCCAGCATATAGAAGACTTTTCCTAGGGACAAAGACCAAACGAACAAACGATTTTAAATTTATGGCGTTACATGCAAGTTGTAGAACCGACAGCTTCATAGTTGGTTTATTATTAATTTTTTTAATTAGGGAGGATGGATGATTAAGTATTTTGTACTTTCAAAGACTTAAGATCTGATTAGGTGCAGTCTAATCCCACTTGTTTGACGAATCTTAAATTAGTGCAAATCATAATTAGTTTCTAAGTTTTATTTTAAACTTTTGTTTCATTAAATTATACTCCATCTGTTTGTATATTGCATATTTTCCTATCATTGATGTATGTCGACTAATTAATTTATTCTAACTTCTATTCGTTTCGTTTCTTTATGTTGTTCTTGTTTGAACTTTATATACTACTACATTTCAATGCAAATGAAATTTGATACTGGACTTTGTAGAATTTTGTTTATTTCGTCTCAATTTGAATTTTTAAAAAATTTGTTAATTATTATCCAAAAAGGAACGGTTGTCAATTATTATCCTTTAAAAAACTATTAATTACAATATAAAAAAAAAGTAAAATATAATTAGTATAATTAGTAATTACTACCTCATGCCATTTTTCCAGTGAAATAGTCTAATTATAACATCACTTGTTAACTTAAATATAATGTATGTTATTTCAATCTCATTTTTGTGACATATTATCATTTAATCCACCAAAACTCTTAATGATGTGACGTTACTTGTTAGCCGAAAGATTTAATTTATACTCCGTATCATTTTAATCACTTATTAGTAGTTTTTCAAAATAAAACAAAATTCGTAGTTTTTTCCCTGATTACAAGGTAAAATGTCATACTAGTAACATAAATTCTACACAAAGTAATCTAATCCATTCTAATATGTAAGACATTTAGAAATGAATTGAAGTAGAACCAAAAAGGAATAAATTTTTTCTTAATAAATTGATGAATTGACACAAATAGCCCTTCCTTCGAAAGACACAAATAGCCCTATTTTTTTTACCCAAAAAATAAAAATACCCCTTTATAAAACATACTACCTCCGTTAATTATTATATACAACTATGAAATATTTTATATCCCACAAATAATACCCCTTAAGTTGCACATAATAATTAATAGAGATAGTAAAACGTTTCATAATCTATCTTTCTAATAATTGATCCTACTAAAGTTTGAATCCACAACCAATCTTATCAATAAACAAAGTAAAGTTAAGAGCGTGATGGTAAATTTGCTAGTTATTCTACACATGCAACCACTTATCCTCGAAGATTATGATAAGCCAAATTTCCAATCAAAGTTCCACACCAAATAAAGTGAAAGGCTCAAAACATACGCGTCACCGTGTGTGTAAGTGTAACAAGTTGAAGAAAGACGTTAGAATTAGAACATAACAATATTGAAGACAAATTACAACATTCTAGACTTTAAAATCCTTCTATCAACAATGTACGGTAGTTCTTTTGCCAAGTCTTTCCACATATCAAAGAATTTATTTTCTAAAGTTTTTGGTACCCCAAACCCCACACCTATTCTTTGAAAATGATTTTTTTTATTTAAAAAAAAAAAATAAAAAAAAAAAAATAATAATAATAATAATAATAATAATAATAATAATAATAATAATAAAATAATTTATATCTTCATTTTATTATTTTTGTTTAGTTTTTATTTTAATTTTTTTCTAGGGTTGGACCATTCTTCTACCAATTAACATCATTATGGAATACTAAACGTACGGGTATCGTGGTAGCCATAATGGTAATTTGGATATTTATGGCAATTAACATCAAAGTGGCACCGCTCATTTTTGAGCGAAAAGGGTAAGTTGAATTTTATCTTTGATTGTATTTCGTGTATACAATAATCAATTTGCCCTACTGAATAGGGAATAAGTCTTAATTAAAAGTTATTAAAAACAAATTCAGAGTATTACGTATTAGTAATCATTTAATTGAACAAAAAAAAATCACAATAATTTAATTGGTGCTTTTTTTTTTGTGTGTGTGATTGGCCATACATATAGATTATAGAATAAAAAAAAACAAAAAAATTAACTGATGATCATATAGAGTAAACTTTTCTTACCTTTATCTCAAATATTATGCAGTAATGTTGTATGCACCATCCAAAGAGCGTTAAAAGAAATATATTTTGCGTACACACAAAAGCACTAAAATGGGTTTTAAACGAAGCTTGATGATTGATAGTACGAGTCCTCCAATCCCTACCTAAGGATAGACCTCCTTACCTAAGAGATGGACCAAAACCTTAAATCCAACTATTTGCCTAAACCCAAAATCAAGCAGTAAACAATTAAATTTTACTTGTACGTGTATATAGTAATGACACTGTTGAGAGAAATCGATTGAATGAAAATTAATATTATAATTGATTATGCCTTGTTAAGCTTCCAAAAAAATTAAATAGTAGAAAAATAAGAGAGAAAGATTTTGGTGAAAATGACCTAAATTTTTTTACCAAAACAACATTTAATGGCTGCTTCGCTTGGCAGAACCACCAAATTAGATATTTTTCGTAAATAAGTACGAGATGTCATTGTTTTGCTCATAACGAGTATGAAGTACTCTATATGATTTTTATCCATGGGGCCAAATTTCCCTCCAAACTACTAACAACCTCCACCTTTTTTTTTTTTCTTTTCACGTTATATCAAACAATAAAGTATTTGTTACATTTTATTTTGAAATATTGAACAATATAAATTAATTGATTGAACCTTTATAAAAAGACATACGATTGAATTAAGTATTTTCACTGTCTCTATTTGTTGCCCTAATATACATAATGTCTTTAAAATTTATTTGCTAGAGGGTCGAGGGGCTAGCAATCAAGGCCTCTCGTAAGCATTTATCTACCATGTAGTCCATGTTTCATTCCAAGTGGATGTATAAGATGGCCTAAACAAGTACAGTTGTGAGAATTAAAGTACTGTAAAATCAGAAAAATATAGTTTGAAATGTAGGACAAATTTGATTGATGTAGGTAAAACGTTGTGACGTGTTAATAACACTGTCTTAGAAGCAAAATTCGTCCCTACTATGGTGCAATCGGAAATGGCGTTGCCCCCTGATAGGCCGTCGTCGAGCCTACCAAAGATAATGATTCCTATCTTGGTCTCACTAACAATAGTAAGGGTAAGAAAGGGTCGAACCCAAGAGAGGCGTTGAATCAACCACCGAGTACTACCGTTTAAATAAGCTAAATGAATTCTAAATTGGGTTGGTTTTGAGTAACTTCTTCTAATTCAACTCAACTAAAGCTAAGAGGAGATTAACAATATTAAGAGGAATCTAGGGCTTGGGTTATACCACTCAATTTCATCACAAATCACAATTAGCATGCAACAATCAAGGTAAATTAATGGGATAAATTAGGGGAAGTCATCTAAAGCACCCAACTACTCTCTCAGGCTAGAGGGATTACTTGAATCATGAATACAACCTACTCTCGTGGTTACATAGCATAAAACAAGTGTTAAAGCATAATCACGATGACATAAACATTCCCTTGACCGGTAATCCCTATTCTCATGGCATTTCGGGTCAATCAAGCATAAGGGAGCTAACTCAAGTTCATCTCTCGATCCTTCGTTGAGAAAGCTTGGATAAATAGTTCTAGCAATGGCCATATACAAGAACTAAGCAATTAAACCACTTAAGCTCAACTAATTAACATCCCACAACAACCAAATTAGCACATGTAACAAGTAATTAGTGACTACATTGAGGGTTTTGCCCAAACCCTAGAATTTAGACTACTCACAATCCATGGGGGTTAAAGCAATTAAAGATTTCAAGCAATTCATGAACAAGTTCAAACTAAGGATTAAGCTAATTAACAATCCAAAACATGCAAGAACTAGCAAATAATTAACAACAAAGTAAAGAGAAGTAGAAAAGATGAGTAAGAAATGGTTACTATGAAGCTTCAAAGTGAGCAACAATGGTGGATTTTGTCTTCCACAATGATTGAATTTGAATGTTTCCAAGCTAATAATTGAGAACTAACTAGTGATTTGAGAATTTAATGTTCTAAGACTACAAACTAAGAGGAAAGCTCTAAAAAACTGCATCCCCGTACAAATGAGCTCTAAAGGGGTATTTATATGACCCCCAAATAAAAAGGACGGAGAAAACAAGGAAGGAGTTCGACTGCAGGTCTGCAGGGCCGTGCTAAGTTTGGCACGGACGTGCAGGAGGGCCAAAATGGAGGCATAAGCTTCTGCCAAGGTCTGCACGGACGTGCAGCTTTTGGCACGGACGTGCTATCATCTTGCACGTCCGTGCAGGATGCCCTGCCTAGACTGCTTAACTTTGGGAAGCTGTAACTTCTACGTTTCTTGTCGGAAATGGACTTGTGACCAGTCGTTGGAAAGCTCTTGAGACGAACTTTAATCTCCAATTTGAATCGCTTCAAAAGGTTGATAAGATCAAAAGTTATGGTTGGTTGAAGTTTACGCTTACGCAAACGACCTTTCAAGGTTCTCCAAAAGCTTTTCATTTCCCTTTAAGGCATTCCTCCTTCTTCCTCCATGGCTCTATCAACCAAGCTTTCCCTTATCCTTTCTCACTCATGCTTGATCATGTCCATAGTGCTAAAAATAGCTACATTACATCAAAAACACAAACAACCGGTGAAGCATGGATGGTACAAAATTTGCATAAAAATAGGATAAAAAATGAACTTTGATGTCGATTAATAACGAAAACAAGGTTCAAAAGTACCCTAAAATCATGCCAAATAACAAGTTATCACCCCCCAAGAATTAACACAGCGATCTCTCTTAATGTGCACTAAAAAAGAGAGACTATGAACTCACAAAATGCTCAGAATTATTTTAGAGGAAAACTGGAAGTAAAATAGAGAGAGGAAGGAAATTGTTTGTGTGTGTTTTGAAAGCCACGAAAATCAGTTTTTTATAGAGAAGGAAGGCATAACTGATGGAGAAAATCAAGCCACAAAATAATTCGTGGGAGGAAAATCAAGGGCAGTTACAAACGTTTAAAAACCGAGTCAAACGTTGTTACGAGCTTTTGTAACTAAACGATCTCATAAAAACTGGAATGTCAGCTACGACTTGGCCCAAAAAGGAAGCCCACCACACCGCACACCGCGCACGTGCTACGAACACGAACACGAACCGAACCGGCCAGACGGCGGCGGCGGACCGCGCGTGGGGATGCCCCCTTCTAGCCCACAGCAATAGGGAAAGCACTTCAAAAACCAAAGTATAAAAACACATATTTAAACCAAGTAAAACCTTCCTTATCCCACCAATGTGGGACAAAGATTTTTCCTCCAAAACTAAGAAACTTTCCTTTGCATTATTTCCAACAATCCCCTACAAATGCGAAGGAATAAGATTTTTTAAAAAACAAAACACCTGTTCTGAGCATTTCAATAGGTTTGATACTTAAGTACTGGTATCTTTCGATTGGACCAATACATAGTGAAAATTAGGCAACTCCTTGTTAAGCGAGTGAACGAATCTGGAACTCACTTAACTTTGAAGTTAGATCCTAATAACACATATCTTACCATAAACTTGTGAGTTCCGCGATAAAATTAATCACCAGTATTGGCCATTGAACTTGGGATGCTCATGAGTGCTTTAGAAAGACTGCCCAAGTCTTTCATAGAAGGTGGCCAAACCTTCACACCCATGTAGGTGATTTCATCAAGTCTATCACATAGACCACCTAGACCCTGGGATATGAAATCATTAAGAGCCTTTGCTCAACCTCACATTATGAAAGCGGTGAATTCATCAAGTCCGTCTCATTAGGACCACCCAAAACCTGGGCTATGAATTCATTAAAAACTAAAAGCTTAATCTCACCAAATGTACAAGTCATAGGAATGGGAAGTGTACAATTATGAGTCTTTCCATGGTTTCGTTAGTCCACATTAATCCTTGCGTGAGCAAAGTTGGGTATCCAACATGAATTCCTCAACTAACGAGCTTTAGCCCTATTCCCCTCGACGTATCAAGGACAAGTCTTCTATTTAGTCCTTTAGTTAATGGATCTGTTAGATTCCTCTCAGATCTTACATATTCCATAGTGATAACACCACTTACTATCAAATTTCTCACAGACTCATGTCTCACATGAATGTGCCTCTTTTTTCCATTGTAAGCACTGTTTTTGGAAACACAAATAGCATCCTGTGAATCACAATGTAAAGAAATAGGCGGAGCAGGTCGCCCCCACAATGGAATATCTGCTAATAAGTTTCTTAACCACTCCGCCTCTTGCCCGGCCAAGTCCAAAGCAATGAACTCAGACTCCATAGTTGATCGGGCAATACAAGTTTGTTTTGAAGACTTCCAAGACACAGCTGCTCCACAAAAAGTGAAAACATATCCACTAGTGGAACTTACCTCATCATTATCAGAAACCCAGTTTGCATCACAATATCCTTCTAACACGGCAGGAAAACCAACATAATGCAATCCCCAATCCATAGCGCCACGAAGATACCTTAATAGGCGTGTAAGAGCATTCCAATGTTCTCTATTGGGGTTAAGGGTATACCGACTAAGTCTGCTAATTGCATAAGCTATGTCAGGTTGAGTGTAGTGCATAAGAAACATTAAACTCCCAATTTTTTAGCATATTCAGTTTGTGACACACTATTACCATAATTCTTTTTTAAGTGAATGCTAGCACCATAAGGAGTTTTAACAGGCACATCATCATAACTGTTAAATTTCTTTAACACTTTTTCCACATAATGAGATTGAGACAAGGAGAAACCATTACTAGTTTTAGTAACTTTAACACACAAAATAACATCAGTTTCACCTAAGTCTTTCATCTCAAACTGAGAGGAAAGAAATTCTTTTGTTTCATTAATAACATCAATATGTGTACCAAAAATCAACATATCATCTACATATAAGCAGACAATTACACAATCAGATCCAAACATTTTTTAATACACACACGTATCAGCACGGTTCGCTACAAACCCAAAACTGAGTATGGTTTTGTGAAACTTTTCATACCACTATTTTGGGGCTTGTTTTAACCCATTCAAAGATTTCTTTAACTTACATACTTTTTGTTCATGTCCGGGAACCACAAACCCTGGAGGTTGTACCATATAAATTTCCTCCTCTAAGTCGCCATTTAAAAAAGTAGTTTTCACATCCATTTGATGCACAATCAAATTATAGCTAGAAGTTAATGCAAGTAAAGCACGTATAGTGGCGATCTTAGTCACAGGTGAATAAGTGTAAAAGAAATCAACACCAAATTTTTGTGTGAACCCTTTCATCACTAGTCTTGCTTTATATCTTTCAACAGTACCATCAGTTCTAAGTTTTCTTTTAAATATCCACTTACAACCAATGGCCTTACTACCTTTAGGTAAATCAACAAGTTCCCATGTATGATTAGACATGATGGACTCTATTTCACTATTAACGGCTTCCTTCCAAAAACTAGCATCAATTGAACTCATGGCCTCTTCAAACGCTTTAGGCTCATCATCAAACAAATGATAACATACAACAAGTTCATCTAATTCATCAACATCATTGAGTTCAGTTAAGAAAGCAGTCAAAAAATCGGGACTGAAGCTAGTCTCAGTTCTACGTCTCTTACTTTTCCTAGGTTGTATAGCATCATCAATAGGAGAAGGAACAGGCATAGAAAAGTTTGAAGGAGCAGAAATAGTCACATCATGAGATACATAGTTTTTCTTCAAAGGGAAAACATGTTCAAAGAATTTCGCATCTCTAGATTCACACATAGATTTATCATGTAAGCACATGAACCTATAAGCTGCACTATTTGCAACTTTAGCAAGACACCCCCACACTTTCAAATATTTAAGGTTTGGCTCGTGGCCTTTCCACAGTTCATAGGGAGTTTTGTCAAGCTTTTTATGAGGTACTTTGTTCAACACATAAGTAGCAGAAAGAATGGCCTCCCCCCACATGTTATCAGGCAAACCAGAACTAATCAACATGGCATTCATCATCTCCTTAAGAGTTATATTTTTCCTTTCAACAATGCCATTTTGTTGGGGAGTATAGGGAGTTGAAAGTTCATGAATAATTCCATTTTTCTCACAAAGTCCTTTTTAAAAGGTGGTTCCATACTCTCCTCCCCTGTATGACCTGAGTCTTTTAATCTTATGGTCTAATTGGTTCTCGACTTCTGCCTTATAAATTAAAAACATATTTTCTGCCTCATCCGTGGTCCTTAACAAATACACTTTGGTATATCTGGAATGGTCATCAACAAAGGTAATATAATACCGTTTTCCGCCTCTGCTTACGGTATTCTTAAAGTCAGCTAAGTCTGTATGAACCAATTCAAGCAATTCAGTTTGTCTACTAGTTACAGGTTTGAATGGTTTCTTGGAATGTTTAGCTTCAACACATATTTCACATTTATGACCATTACAAATTAGACTAGGAATTAAAGACATGTTTTGCAAGCGTTTCATGGAACCATAATTTACATGTCCTAATCTAGCATGCCAAAGATCAAAAGTCTCAACAATATAAGCAGAAGTAGAAGCTTTATTAATAGAATCAACAACAAATACAGTTTCTAAAATAAATAGCCCACCCGACAGATATCCCTTCCCCACAAATTCCCCATTACGAGATAACGCTAACTTATCACCTTCAAAAACAAGTTTCACACCAGTCTTGTTAAGAAGAGCACCAGAAATTAAATTTCTACGAAGGGAAGGGACATACAAAACATTTTGCAAAGATAAAGACTTTCCAGAATTTAATTTAAGGAGAATTTTTCCTTTACCGAGAACTTCAGAACTGCTAGAGTTGCTCATGAACACCTGATCAGCTTTGGAAAATTCATGGAACTCGGTGAAAAGGTCTTTGTCCGAACAGAAATGCTTGGTGGCTCCGGTGTCAACGACCCATTCTGCTTTGTTGCCAACGAGATTGATTTCTGAAACTACGGCAGCAATGACATCATCAGATTCTTCAGCAATATGAGCTTGGTTCTTGTTCTGGTCTGATTTCTGCCCATTGTTAGATGCATCTTTGCGGTTGTAGCATTGCCATGCCTTGTGGCCTTGCTTTCCACAGACATAGCAGCCACCATTACTCTTTTCTGATTTGTTGGATTTCTTGAAATTATTGCTCTTTTTTCTTTGAACTCCAAGCGGTTTCTGATTTTGGTTCTTCTTGGAATTTCCAGCAGCTTTGTTTTGTTTGTTGAACCTGTCATGTTTTGGAACAGAAGATTCCACAATGTTAGCTTTAACAGAAAGTTCATAAGGGGAAGAGTCCTTATCCTTAAGGCGGTTGGCTTCTTCAATCTTCATATGACCGACTAATTCCTCAAGAGACATATCCTTCTTCTTATGTTTGAGATGGTTACGGTAGTTGGACCACGAATCAGGTAACTTCTCGATCAGAACATTGGCTTGCAGCACCTCGCACATCTTCATGCCCTCGACCAGAATGTCAGCAACCAGGTTCTCGTACTCATGAACTTGCTCCATGATCGGCTTGTCATCAACAATCTGGAATTTCAGCCACTTTCCTGTTGCATACTTCTTCTTTCCCGCATCATCATTCCCATATTTCTTCTTTAGAGTCTCCCAAACAGATTTGGCAGATTTGTTGTTGATGAAGAGATCGAACAGAGGGTTGGACATGTGACTCAAGAGATGACCTCTCACGAACTTGGTTGTGCTTCTCATATTTAGCAATCTGTTCATCTATTGCAGAAGATGCAGCAGCAGTAGCAGAACTTTCGGTTTCTGGACGAACTGGACAGTCACGAACAAGAACATAATCAACCTCCAATTGCTCGAAGAAAATTAACAGCTTCTGAGACCAACGTTTGTAGTTAGTCCCATCAAGGGGTTCAAGTTTTGAAAGATCGGGAAGGGTTTTTGCGATTGAGAAATCCATGATCTGAAATTACAGTGGAAAATTTTGCTTCTAAATTGTGAGAATTAAAGTACTGTAAAATCAGAAAAATATAGTTTGAAATGTAGGCCGAATTTTATTGATGTAGGTAAAACGCTGTGACGTGTTAATAACATTGTCTTAGAAGAAAAATTCGCCCCGACTATGGTGCAATCGGAAATGGCGTTGTCCCCCAAGAATTAACACAGCGATCTCTCTTAATGTGCACTCAAAAAGAGAGACTATGAACTCACAAAATGCTCAGAATTATTTTAGAGGAAAACTGGAAGTAAAATAGAGAGAGGAAGGAAATTGTTTGTGTGTGTTTTGAAAGCCACGAAAATCAGTTTTTTATAGAAGAAGGAAGGCATAACTGATGGAGAAAATCAAGCCACAAAATAATTCGTGGGAGGAAAATCAGGGGCAGTTACAAACGTTTAAAAACCGAGTCAAACGTTGTTGCGAGCTTTCGTAACTAAACGATCTCGTAAAAACTGGAATGTCAGCAACGACTTGGCCCAAAAAGGAAGCCCCACCACACCGCGCACGTGCCACGAACATGAACCAAACCGGCCAGACGGCGACGACGGCGCGCACGTGGGGATGCCCCCTTCTAGCCCACAACAATAGGGAAAGCACTTCAAATACCAAGGTATAAACACACATATTTAAACCAAGTAAAACCTTCCTTATCCCACCAATGTGGGACAAAGAGTTTTCCTCCAAAACTAAGAAACTTTCCTTTGCATTATTTCCAACAACAGTAACTTAAGATCTACTACCTAGCTACAACTCTACAACTACAAGGCAACAAGTGAAGCAAATTGGAAAAAAACAAATAAAATAAAATTGATTTTGTTGTTATTTCCCACCTCGATACTAAAGGCCTATTCTCATTAACTGAACTGAACTTAACTTAACTTATTAAAGCTGAACTGAACTTTAACTTAACTTAACTTATTAAAGCTGAACTGAACTGAACTTGTTAGAGCTGAACTGAACTGAAATGAATATTTTATAAGAGAAGGAAATTAGGAGCTCAACTGAACTGAACTGAACTTATTAGAGTTAAATTGAACTGAACTTATGGTATGTTCTAATAGACTGAAATCAGCTGAACTAAACTGAACTGAAATGAATATTTTACAAGAGAAGGAAATTAGGAGCTGAGCTGAACTGAACTGAAAAGAAACGTATGAGAACAGGCCCTTATTAGAGCTCAACTAAAGTGAACCAAACTGAAAATAATCATATGAGAACATGCCCTAATAATATACAAAGTACTACTCTCATCTGTCTTTAAATTTTTGTTCCTTTTAGATTTTTTATTTTGCTAACTTTTGATGATTAGAGTTGATAAGAGATAATAATAATGGGTCACAATTAATCAATTACAATAAAAAAAATAACAGTGGGATAATCTTTCAGAGACATCCATTTTCTATCAGTATATGATATATGGGACAAATGGTAGGGAGTAGATAACATATTAGTTGATGAAGGACAACATTAGTTGATATACTTTTATCCTTATTTTTTTGCTCCATTACTAATATGTGGGTCAAAATTTGAAAACTTTTATCATAAATTTCTGTTAATTTATAAGAGATTATATATTCATGTAGAATTTTGTTGAATTCGTCTTATTATACACTTTCATTAAAATTAAGTTTTAGAATTTTTATATAGAAATAAAAATATGTATAGTTTATGATACATTTTAAAGACCGTGATAAATCAAACAACACAAAAAATAAGTAACGAAAAGGATAGAAAAAAAAGAAACTCACAAACAACAAATTTAAGGGTGCCATGGGAGGCAGCTGTCTCCCGTGGGTTAGAGTTACACTAAAAGAGTTTAATATGTCAAACTAGTTTTGGCACATAATAATTTAAGAAATTATAAGTGGGTCGCATAAAATTGAATTGTTTAATATAAAGGTGTTAATATGATAAACAAGGTGAGGTTTGATAAAATGGAGTCCAGTCAAATCTAATTTAAACTTGAATCATGCTAAATTTATTACGTACGTACTCCAAATAAATCTAAATCTGAATCTGATTTTGTTCGGGTCAGGTCAGTTTTTAAGTACGTTAGAATGATCTTGTAATGATTTTTGTCTTACAATCAAGAAATTGTGAGATCAAACTTCATTTGATGCACTTTGGGGTGAGAATTTCCTTACTCTCCCCTTTTTAAAGGACTATAAACAAACTCATAGATCGGAACAAACACTCAAATAAGCTGTTTGCAAGCATAAACGAGTCAAACACATAATTATATGAGCTTGAAAACTCCGTCAAATGGAGCTTTGACCAAGCTTTTAATCGAAATTGTTCACAAATATATCAGCCCATTAACATCCTTATACTGATTTACGTGTCACGTTAACCAGTGATAGAAATAGAAAGATTCTAGAATAATAAAAACAATACAAGTATAAAGAATAAAAAAATTAAAAATAAAAATAAATAAATTAAAAAAACCAAGATTCACGAGGTAGAGAAGCAAAGGCCACAATGAGCAAGGTGTGTGTGAAGACGCCACCAAAACAAGTAAACAAGGATGAAACTTCTTCTACGTGTTGCTAACCAATGCACCTTGTTTGTGACTCATGCCTCTATCATCCAACTGTTTGAGTCGGTAAGATTTTCATATTTCTTATGTCACCAACCTTTTTATTTTTATTTTTCTTTATTAATACTTTATACTTCGTATTTTAATTGATTGAAGTTTTAAGCGGCGTAATACTTTAAATAAAAATAAAATCATGCAGTGTACACGTAGTGTTACAAGTTATTAAGATTTGTATCTTGCAATATTTTCTCACACGTACACTTTGAAACTTAGATGCTATTTGAGTTTGATTCGTTTGAATTTCCTTCTATCCAGGCCAATCTCCTCTATTACTCGAAGAGTCGAAGGGAGATGCTTGTTTGAACAAAAAGTCCACATGTGAAATTTTTACAAATATATATAAAAATAATTTTTTTTTTTTTGAGAAAATATAAAAATAATAATATAAATGCTAGTTATTGCCTGTATAATATATTGTGACTTGTGAGTATTGGATTAGTCACAATATATTTTTATTGTTGTAATTTCATAATATGATTAGAAAAACTAATGATTAAAACCCTTTTTAACATGTATGTTTAGTCATAGCACTTAAAAAACCTAAGAAAGTAAGAGATGGTAAATGCTCCATTCATTCCTTTGGAGATTGAATTGAAAAGTAAATTTTGAGCCTTTCAAAAACTTGTAGACCATGTTTTTGTCATAACTACTACCCCGTATTATATACTCCGTAGAAAATAAGTAAAATTACTAGTAAAAACAAAGTTTGCGATTATTATAAACATTCAAAACATATCGTTTTATTTACATTTATTTATTCCTTCTTTTTCACTTGGTTCATTTTATTTCACAATCACCTTCTTTTTTTCCATGTTTCCTATGAACCGTAGTTTACTACTCCCTTCGTTTTTAAATACTTTTGCTCCATTTTTCTTTTTCGACCGTTTTAAAATACTTGTTCCATTTCCTTTTTTGGAAAGCTTTTACAATATTTAATTCATTTCTCAAGCTTGGTGGACCCAACACAATATTCTCTCTCCTCTTATTCTTCCACTACTTTTGTTTTTTATAATTTTTTATTTTCTTAATTACCCTACTACCTCACTATTTTATTACTTTTTTCAATTTCTCCTAAAACTCCGCACATGGATAAATAGAGCAAGTATTTAAAAACGGAGGGAGTACTAAGCAAGTCAAACTCTTGATCGCATCTATCTATAAACTTTTCCAGTTCTATCTATATTAGAATATCACTAAGATATATTATTATCACTAAGGTCTTGTTCTCATCTTTCATTTTAATTCAGATCTAATAAGTTCAGTTCAATTCAATTCAACTCTAATAAGTTTAGTTTAGCTTAGTTCTGTCATTGAGAACATGCCCTAACATATACCACAATTTTTTATATATGGTAGGGGTTACTCGTTTGATTATGGGTTTTTTTTTATAGGAATTACTTAGAGTTACTCGTTTGATAATGGGTTACTCATTCAAGAGTTACACGTTTAACTCTTTAACTTTTTTTAAAAAAAGGAAAAAAAAACATAGAACACCATTATAAAAAAAAAAAGAATGAGATGGACACTAGACCGAAGATAAAGGCATGAATCAGACGAAGGGGGTGGTTTTAATAAGCACCTCTAACGTCGTCTTTTGTCACATCTATTGCTGGGTTGGGTGGGTCCCACCTCCTATTCAGATGGTGCTGCCACGTGAAAACACTACTCTTTCTCTCTCTTTCCTTTTATTATTAACTTGTCTCCTCCTCTCCGTAGTCCGTCCTATGATTTCATTACGTATTACTTTACATTATTCAGATTTTTCATTTACTTGTACTTTTATTAATACCGGCTATCTACTTTTTTTTTTTTTTTTTTTTTTTTTTTTTTTTTTTTTTTTTTTTAAGATTTATTCGGTGGGTTTTGCAACTTGCAGATTGCTTTTTTTTTTTTTTTTTTTTTTTTTTTTTTTTTTTTTTTTTTTTTTCTTTTCTGTGGGAAATATCATGATGACCTTATTTTAATTTTTTTATACTTTGGTGTTGAATTGACCACCTTAATATTTTAATGATTGACTTACGTAAAACAAACTCTGACTAATGATGTTTATAAGTCTTGGTTGAACAGAAAGATTCAGGTATACGAATATATGTTCCGGAGTAGGAACAACAGAGTTTGAAAGACTTGATGATGAATGCAAGCTTTCAAGATGTCCTCACAACTCTAGTATACTTAGTTATTCAGTGCATGAACTTAAGAAACAAAAGTGTTGGAAGGAACTCATGAGAAACTCAAAGTTCCTGATGGAATCTGGAATTCTTGAAGGAACTTGACTGATGCTCAGAAAAGTGTTTAAACGATGGTTTTCAAAAACAGTTTTCATATCCCTTAATTTAAGGAAAAGATAAAATCAGTTTTGAAAAAGATTTATTTTATAAATAAATAAAATCAAAATAATTCATTAATTTAAAAGATAAGTTTTTAAATTAATTAATTATTTAGTTATCTTTTAATTAATAAACAATTATCTTTTTTAATTAATAAATAATTATCTTTTTAAATCCTTAACTGATTTTTGACTTAGTAAAAATAACTGTTTACTTAAATTAAGGAAGCACGTTGATTTAGGAGTCAAGCTAGTGAAATCATGGTTCTCAACTTCCTCCACTTACATCCCAACTTCCCAGTATAGGTGAACGTGGGATTGAGGGGGAAGTAGGAACATGATGGAAGCTTGGATAATCTCCCTATAAAAACAGATCAACGTTAAGTTTTGAAAGTGTGGAAAAACAATCTTAAGTATTCTGAGCATAGAGTTTCAAAGTGTTTAAAAGAGAAGTTCCTTCCATCCTTAGTCTCTTAAGTTCTTTAGAAAATACTTGTAATCATTGTGTAATTGGGTTTGGGTTGTGAGAGTTGTAAAGTGTGAGATTTGAGAGAGTTGTTTACACTGTACAAGTGATTCGGAGTAGAATCACAAAGTGTGAGAAACTGTGATTGAGGGATCACAGTTGGGTAACTTGAGTTCCTCACGGAACTTGAGTCTAGGCAACGTATTAGTGATTGTAAATCATTTTTACATAGTGAATTTATTCATTGCCTATCTCAGTGTCTTTTCTCTTAGTAGTAGATTTAATTCCGCAAAATTTACCATAGTCTACATACACTACAATTCACCCCCCCCCCTCTTGTAGTATACATTGTTCTATCAATTGGTATCAGAGCAAGGAACTCGGAAAAGCAGGAAGCCCTGTCGAGTCAAGTTCCTGGAGGAACAATGTCAAAGGACGAGAGACTAGCTGAAGGTTACTCTACACAAAGACCACCACTCTTCAATGGGAAGTACTATGCCTATTGGAAGACAAGGATGGAGATGTTCATACAGTCCGAGAATTATCAAGTCTGGCGAGCTATCGAAGTAGGAGATTACGAGGTAACCAAGACCAATGCAGAAAATGAGGTAATTCCTAAACCTATCTCTGAATATGATAGAAATGACTTTGAGAAGAAAGAGATTAATGCTACTGCTAAAAAACTCCTAGTTTGGGGTTTAGGGCCAGATGAACACACTCGTGTTATGGGATGTAAAACAGCAAAAGAAATATGGGATTTACTAGAAATAACCCACGAAGGAACTCATGAAGTCAAACGTTCTAAAATTGATATACTGCTTTCTAAATATGAACGTTTTGAAATGGGTTCAAAAGAAACTATTCAAGAAATGTTTACTCGTTTTAAAAATATTACTAATGAATTAGTTTCTCTTGGTAGAGTTGTTCCTATGGATGAACAGGTACGCAAAATTCTAAGAAGCCTTCCTGAAGATGAACGGTGGAGAGCCAAAGTGGCTGCTTTGCAGGAATCAAAGGACTTTACAACCTTTAACCTTGAACAACTTGCAGGTTCCTTGATAACTCATGAGCTTCACCTATCAAACAAAAGTCAAGAAAGCTCAAAAAGCCGAGGAATCGCTTTAAAAGTTGCCCAACCAAGTGATGAGGATTCCGAATCTGGAGAGGAAGAAGCTGCCATGCTAGTCAGGAAGTTAAAAAAGCTGTACCGCAACAAAAGGTTTGGTGACCAAAAGAAAAGGAACTTCAAGAAGAACCAATACTCCAAGGAAACAGGAGGTTGCCACAAATGTGGGAACACAGATCACTTCATCAAGGAATGCCCTCTCTGGGAATCAGAAAAAGGAAAAGGCAAAATGAAGGAACACGGAAAATCTAATACTCCAAACTTTTCAAAATCTGATTACAGGAAAGCCATGATAGTTGCGTGGGGAGACACAAGTTCCGAGGATGAAGAAGAATCCACGGAAGAAGAGACGGCAAACCTGTGTTTGATGGCTAAACACAGTGAGTCTGCTAAAAAGTCAGAGGAGGTAAATCTCGAACCTAAATTTCTGAAATCCCTGTCAAAAGACAAATTAATTTCTTTGCTCATAGAAACATTGGATGAATATAAAGAAATATGTCTTAAACTTGGACAAAATGAAAAAGCTCTAGAAATCTATAAGGATCATATGAAATATTTGAATAGTTCAAGAACAGATGTTCAGGGAAGATTCTTTGATTTGCTAGATAGAAACACTATGCTAAAAGAAACACTGGAAAGAGTCAAAAATGAAAATATCATGTTAAATGTTGAATTGACTCAGTATAAATTGTTATGCACTAACATTGATTCTAATAATGCTCTTCAATTTCCTTTAGTAACCTTTAATGATGATCTTGAAAATTTGAAAAAAGAATTGCAGGTTACTAAAGACAAAAATGAATCCCTTGAAAAGGATTTAGAAAGAGCTAGAAACAACAAAAGTGCAATCCACATGGGAGTTCCAAAGTGGATATCCGAAGCTCAAACCAGAAGGACAGAGGGTTTGGGTTTCAACCATAAAAAGAAGAATAGTGGTAAAAAGAAAAAGTACGTGGAACTCCCTAGTGAGACTGTGTGTTCCTTCTGTGGCAAGTCAGGACGCAAAGACACTGAATGTAAAAGGAAGGAACTCAAGTCTGCTAAAAACAAGAACTATGTATGGCAAAAGAAAGTTAAGTCTACTGTGTCAACGCAGGAACCCATGAAAGATGGGGTTCCTGAATCTAACCCTTAGTTTCTTTTGCAGGTCGTAGTGAGGGGGAACAACCAATGGTACCTCGATAGTGGTTGTTCCAAGCACATGACAGGAGATGAATCAAGATTTCTCTCACTAACGGCCTATACAGGAGGAACAGTGACCTTTGGTGATAACAAGAAAGGCAGCATTGTTGCCGTAGGAAAAGTTGGAAGGTCAAGTTCCCAAGCTATTGATAACGTTTTTTTAGTCGAGGGCCTCAAACACAGTTTATTGAGTATATCACAATTCTGTGATAAAGGAACATGAGGACTATGATATTGAAATTGGTCTAGTACGTCCTCGAGAGCAAGAAGAAGATGAAATGTTAACAAATAAGCAGCCAACTCGAGTAGTTGAAAATCAGGAGGAGGAACTTGATGTACATACTGAAGTTCCTTCGCATGAACAACCTCAAAATGAAGATACTGCCAAGGTTCCAAATCAAGGAGAAAATGAAGCAGAAGAAGCAACTGGCTTAGAAGATCAAAGCAACCAAGTTCTTGCCCAAACCTTCCAGCCCAAACCTTGGAAGCACCAAAAGTCACACCCACTGGACAAAATTATCAGTGACTTGAGCAAAGGAACTCAGACGAGATCACAAATGAGGAACTTCTGTGCCTTCAACGCTTTTCTATCTACTTTGGAACCTCGCAACCATAAAGAAGCCTTAGAAGACCCTGACTGGATTATAGCCATGCAAGATGAACTCAATGAATTCGAAAGAAATCAGGTATGGCATCTTGAACCTAAGCCACTAGATAAAAAGGTCATAGGTTTAAAATGGGTCTTTCGAAACAAACTTGATGAATATGGTACAATTGTAAGAAATAAGGCTAGGTTGGTTGTAAAGGGATATAACCAACAGGAAGGTATTGATTTTGAGGAAACATTTGCTCCTGTTGCTAGACTTGAGGCTATTAGAATTTTAATATCTTTTGCTGCTTTTATGGGTTTTAAACTGTATCAGATGGACGTAAAGTGTGCGTTTTTGAATGGTTTATTAAAAGAAACAGTTTACGTCGATCAACCCCCTGGATTCGAGAATCCAAACTTTCCAAACCATGTTTTTAAACTTGATAAGGCTCTCTACGGGCTAAAACAGGCTCCAAGAGCATGGTATGAAAGATTGTATAAGTTCCTTTTGGAAAATGATTTTAAACGAGGAAAAATTGATAAAACTTTGTTTTTAAAATCTAAAGGAACTCATCTCTTAGTTGTAAAGATCTATGTTGATGATATTATATTTGGTGCAACTAACGAATCTTTGTGCAAGTACTTTGCTGACTTGATGTGCAGTGAATTCCAAATGAGCATGATGGGGGAACTCAATTTCTTTTTAGGACTGCAGATCAAACAAACAGAATCAGGAATATTTATACATCAGCAAAAATATGTCAAGGAACTCCTTAAAAAGTATAACCTTGACAGTGCAAAGACTAACCACACACCTATGGGAACTAACTCTAGATTAGACGAAGATCCCTCAGGAACTTGTGTGGACTAGACAAAGTACAGAGGTATGATTGGTTCCTTACTATACTTAACTGCAAGTAGACCTGACATTTCTTTTAGTGTTGGTCTGTGTGCTAGGTTCCAATCAAACCCCAAAGAATCGCATCTAACAGCCGTCAAGAGAATACTGAGATATCTCAAAGGAACTGACGACTTAAGTTTATTCTACCCAAGAAGTGACACATATGATCTTACAGGGTTTGCCGATGCCGACTATTCTGGGGATTTGGTGAATAGAAAAAGTACATCAGGTATGGTCTAATTCCTAGGATCTTGTTTAGTTTCTTGGAGTTCCAAGAAACAAAATACAGTTGCTCTATCCACAGCAGAAGCAGAATACGTAGTAGCTGCTGCATGTTGCTCACAACTGTTGTGGATAAAACAACAATTACGTGATTTTGGCATAGTTCTTGAATGTGTTCCAATATACTGTGATAATACAAGTGCTATTTGCATATCAAAAGATCCAGTACATCATTCACATGTAAAGCATATTCATGTTAGGCATCATTTTCTAAAAGACAATGTGGAAAAAGGCTCTATTAAATTAGAATTTATACAAACTGAATATCAAATTGCTGACATTCTAACAAAGCCTTTGAGTAGAGAAAAATTCGAAAAGATGCGATTGGAACTCGGAATGATAAAGCTGAATTGAGCAGTTCTTCTTGGAACCCCAAGGTATGTCTTAGTGAAACGACTGAGCATTGCTATATATAACCTTGGTGTGAAAAACATAATCTCGAATCTTGCAATGAAAGAGTGTGTAATTCTAATGAGTATGTGATCATATGATTATGTTGATGCAGAAGACAAATTGAGCCATATTATTTTCAAGTTCCTTTTATAAAGCTCTGTACATGTCAACCAGTATTTTACTTTGAAGTAACTTACTGAATTTTTTTTTCTTTCGTAATTTTTATTTTTCTTTATTTTTATCTTTTTATTATTTTTTTTATCTTATAAATTTAAAAACAACAAAAAGATTTTTTTTCTCAATTAGATTTTATCTTTTTTTTTTTTTATTTTATCTTTAATTTTTATCATTGTCAAAATAAATCACAACCTTACCTCTATCCCACTAAACTCTCAATCGTCACCTATCTTTTCACCTCACTTACCACACGCACCCACTCACCTCAAAAACCCCAAAACACCAACCGTCACTTCCAACCTTCAAAGTTCCACCCACCTCTTCTATATTCCTGAAATTCACCCAACCATGAAAACCAACATCAATTCCAATCCTCTAGCACCAAGATCCAGACGGAACTCCACACCGGAGCTCCTTCCTCTAGCAATGGTAGTCACCTCCTTATCTCAAACACCAAAACGCAAGGCTACTCTACCCAAAGAAAAGCCCGGTAAAGCTAAAGTCCGTCGGACAGCACCACCATCGCAGAAAACCAAGGGCCAAAACGAAAAATACTTGATTGGCTATGCAATTAACTACTCCTGGTGTACGGATTGTAAGTTCTCCGAAATTTTAGAGCTATTGGATTATCAAAATTGGATTTACTTGTTGGATTCGTGTGCAAAATCTCCAATTTACCCTAAGTTGATGGATGAATTTTGCTCCTCTTTTGTTTGTGTTGATGGTGTATGTAGTGCTACGGTTAATGATGTATCTATTGAGTTTGATGAAATCTCTTTGGCTAAGTGGTTCAAAACCCCAAATTTTGGCTATCGAACATATATAAAAAATAAGTCAAAAAATACCGTAGATGGCCACCCCGAAACTGAAATCATATCCTTTATTGGAGGAAACCTAAAAATTACCACCACCAACCACAATGTGCTTACCCCAATTCACAAATTGCTATTCAATTTAATTTGGCGAGGTATTCTTCCTCGTTCACAGAAAAGAAGCACTGTTACTCTTTTAGATGCCTCTCTTATATATTGTTTAGGCAACAAAGTCACTGTAAATTTCCCTGCCTTGATGATTGCACATCTAGACCATTGCATCCCTGATCTTCATATTCCTTATGGTCCCCTGCTCACTGTGATCTTTCAGAAATGTCAAGTTCCTCTAGGAACTGCTGAGAATTACCCCTTGAAACCCGAAAACATACTTTCTGAAAAATCTCTTCTCAAATTGAGCCTTAAAGTAGTTCGTGGAAAAGTATGTTTTGTAAAAGATGCAAATTCTGAGGGAGAGGGTGATCAAACTGAGGGGGAAGTGCAAGAGGGAGAAAACAGTGAGAAAAAGATAGAAAAAGAAGGAGAGGGAGAAGCAAAAGAACAAGAGAGTGAGAAAGAAGAGGAAACAAAGAGTGAAAAAGAGGAAGCAGGAGAAAAAGAAAAAGAGACAGACACAATAGAAAAAGAGAGTGAGAGTGAGAAGGAGGAAGAGGATGATCAAGAGGAATTAATGAAAGAGTTGCTTAAGGAAATTGGGGGCTCTGTCAAACACACTGCCCCTGTAACAGGCAGAAGAAGGAGAAGTATCAGACTTGCTACATCTAAACCCAGAACCCTGCAATCTGAGACTGTTATTGTTGAGTTGGATGATGTTTCAACCAAAGTTTCTGAAGGAACTTCCACCTAAGTTTCTGAAGGAACTTCCACCCAAGTTCCTCAGGGTCCCTCCTCATCTGTTCCAGAAGAAACTCCATCACCACCTCCAATTCCATCCCCTGCTCACCAAACCACACCTTCTCCACCTGCTTCACAGCCTCGTACTTCTGGTCTCGGCTTCGGTGCTTTTAGCTCTAGTCCAAGTTCCTTGCAAATCCAGGAGGAACTTAAGCTTTTGTCCACTACACTTACACAGAGTATAACTACCCTTTCTTCTAAAGTGGATAACCTGGCTACTAAAGTTGAGGGGCTGCAAACTCAGATGCTTTCTCTGGAAGATAAAGTAAATGCTCATATGGACTCCTCAGCTCAGGAATTCAAAGCTAAAGTGAAGCAAAGTTGTTACAAGACCATTCTTGATGCGATCAAGGATGTTACCTTACCATGAAGCTGCTACCATTTCCTAGCCCTTTGCAAAACAAACCTACCCCACTTTTTCTTGTGATTTATTAAACAGTGATATTGTCCTTCAATTTTATTTTGTTTGGCTTGTTTTGAACACTTTATTTTGTTTTTATTTCGGTTTGTATTAAACTGGCTAAGTTTGTCTTTGAAATTGATGTTTTCATTTTGGTTGCATATGAACTGTGTGCGCATGCTTAATCGTTCATGAATTCAGATTTACTACTCCCTCCGTAGTTTAGTACTATATATAGCATGCTCTTTCTATCATTTTGATAATGTCAAAAGGGGGAAGAGAAGAACAAACTCAGAAAGCTGGACTCAAACCGATTCCCTTCAAGTCTTCATCATTTAAGTAAAGGTATAAATTTCACAATTTATTAATTTCATGAATGATGCAGACTTCTTTATCCTTAGTTTATTTTATTTCTTTAAATAATTTAATTGTTTTATTTAAGTATTGGTTACTCTGATTGCTTGGATGTTTGTTTTGTTTAACCGAGTTTGTTTTTGTTTGTCATCATCAAAAAGGGGGAATATTGTTGAATTGACCACCTTAATATTTTAATGATTGACTTACGTAAAGCAAACTCTGACTAATGATGTTTATAAGTCTTGGTTGAACAGAAAGATTCAGGTATACGAATATATGTTCCGGAGTAGGAACAACAGAGTTTGGAAGACTTGATGATGAATGCAAGCTTTCAAGATGTCCTCACAACTCTAGTATACTTAGTTATTCAGTGCATGAACTTAAGAAACAAAAGTGTTGGAAGGAACTCATGAGAAACTCAAAGTTCCTGATGGAATCTGGAATTCTTGAAGGAACTTGACTGATGCTCAGAAAAGTGTTTAAACGATGGTTTTCAAAAACAGTTTTCATATCCCTTAATTTAAGGAAAAGATAAAATCAGTTTTGAAAAAGATTTATTTTATAAATAAATAAAATCAAAATAATTCATTAATTTAAAAGATAAGTTTTTAAATTAATTAATTATTTAGTTATCTTTTAATTAATAAACAATTATCTTTTTTAATTAATAAATAATTATCTTTTTAAATCCTTAACTGATTTTTGACTTAGTAAAAATAACTGTTTACTTAAATTAAGGAAGCACGTTGATTTAGGAGTCAAGCTAGTGAAATCATGGTTCTCAACTTCCTCCACTTACATCCCAACTTCCCAGTATAGGTGAACGTGGGATTGAGGGGGAAGTAGGAACATGATGGAAGCTTGGATAATCTCCCTATAAAAACAGATCAACGTTAAGTTTTGAAAGTGTGGAAAAACAATCTTAAGTATTCTGAGCATAGAGTTTCAAAGTGTTTAAAAGAGAAGTTCCTTCCATCCTTAGTCTCTTAAGTTCTTTAGAAAATACTTGTAATCATTGTGTAATTGGGTTTGGGTTGTGAGAGTTGTAAAGTGTGAGATTTGAGAGAGTTGTTTACACTGTACAAGTGATTCGGAGTAGAATCACAAAGTGTGAGAAACTGTGATTGAGGGATCACAGTTGGGTAACTTGAGTTCCTCACGGAACTTGAGTCTAGGCAACGTATTAGTGATTGTAAATCATTTTTACATAGTGAATTTATTCATTGCCTATCTCAGTGTCTTTTCTCTTAGTAGTAGATTTAATTCCGCAAAATTTACCATAGTCTACATACACTACAATTCACCCCCCCCCTCTTGTAGTATACATTGTTCTATCATTTGGGTTTGGCTTTGGCACGAAGTGCTATATGGGTTAACTATAAATTGTGAAATATTCTCTTCGTTTATTAATAATAGCAGTAGTGTGATTGACACACGTATCAAATACACAATTTTTTTTTTATTTTAATAAGAGAACTAACAAATAAAAACAATAAAAAAGACCAAGAAATAGAAAAAGGACGACGAGCTTGAACCGCAAGCCAATGAGCCGGCAAGACCCAAGACCGAGGAACCTTCTGAATTTTACAAGCTGAAAGATCCCTGACTTCGACCCTGATAGCTCCAAGTAGCCAAACGCAAGAGATATCGTCCACAGACATCATAGTCAGTAAGGAAACCACCTGAGCATAATCCGTATGGACATGCAAACGTTCAAACCTCTCTCGTCTAGCTGCCCTAAACGCCCACAAGCATGCCAGAAGTTCAGGCTGCAGAGCAGAGCCCGCTCTTGTGGCCCGCAAGCCACCACCCAACACCAAATCCGAATGAAGATCTCGAAAAACCCAACCTATTCCAGCAGTATTGTCATCAGTGTTCCAGGCTCTATCAAATAAAAGGCAACAATCGAGGGTATCAGAATCGGAACCCCGAATCCAGCCTGTCATCGGGGGTAAAGAAGAAACCAAACGGGGAGTATCGGACGAGGCTCTAATCTCAGAAACGGTCGATGCCTCCTCCCCCTAGAAACCCATTCTGCAGCCAGGTGCAAAATTAGAGTAGGAGAAGCCACTGCATGACGAAAATCCTTGTGATTATGCGAGATCCAAACAGCCCACATGAAGGAAACAAAATAAGATAAACCAGGCCAATTCTTGACTGCTTTGAAATTTGTAACCGTATCAATGAACCAAGCTTTAAAAGGCCTATCCTGTAACGAATCCCGAGAGAAGAGCAGAGGACCATTAACTAGCAGATCGGAAACAAACTCGCAATCCCAACACAAATGAGAAGTTGATTCGCAATTCTGATGGCAGAAAACAAAGACGGGATAAACAAGCAATCCCACGCTGATGAAGATGAGCTGTGAGAGGCAAAGCATCATGTAACAACTTCCAGACGAAATCTTCAACTTTAGGAGCATAGAGAATCCCCAAAACTGCTTCCACCATATATCAGGAGCTGGAATGTAGCCACAAAAGCTATAGAATGTCAAACCAGCGAGGCATAAGAAGTCTTTGTGGAAAATCTACAATCCCTTGTAAACATCTAGTAGACAAAATCATCCATGATACCGGGAGGCCTTTCCAGCGAAATGATCCTCTGCACAAACAATGAGTCAAACGTACGATGTATCAAGGAAGTATCCCACGCGTTTGAACGCGGATTAATAATAGAAGAAACATGAGTCGGCAAGGTCAACTCAACAGACGAAACCTTGAACTTAACTGGGCCACCCGAAACCTAGTCATCCACTAAAATTCGAACCTTAGACCTTGAGCCAACTTTCCAAGTTAACCCAGTATACAGGGCATACATACCTTCCATGAGACCACGACAACCCCAGGAAGACTTGGAAATTCCACCTGCCCGAAACAAATTAAGGAAAGGATACTTAGAAAATAGAACTCTTGAAACTAAAAGCTGGGGATGATGTTGGATACGCCAACATTACTTTGCCAACAAGGCTGAGTTTAACAAACACACGCTCCGAAGACCTAAACCGCCAATACCCTTGGGAAGATGCAGAAGGGCAGTAGAGCGTTAGATGGAACCTTGAAAACCGAAAGAACATGATTGAACGAGGCTACCAGAACCGAGTTGATGATCACTAACGTGGCGGCTGTTGACAGTCGCAACGAAGCAAAATCCGCTAAACGCTTAGCTACAGAATCCAAAAGACGACTGAAAGCGACTACCTTGCTACGCCCCATGTCCACGGGAAGACCAAGGTAGGAGCCCAGAGAATCCTGACAATGGAGACGCATGCTACTTGCTAAGGAATCTCGGTAATCAGACGATGTATTTGGACTAAACTTAGCAAATGACTTCTGAAGTTTAATCCTTAGTATTTGTATTTAAATACTAGTATGTAAGAACTAAGAAGTACAAAGGTTGACATAAGTATAATATATATGAAGAAAAAATTAAAAATATTTTACACGATAGCATACTTTATCAATTTTTTACTTATTACAAAGTTTTATACGTAGCTGACTACAATGTCTGGCTAGGGTCACTTATCAAGAGGTTACTCAGTCGGTAAGGCAATATTCAGTCGGTCAGGCGATACTCAATTGGTCAGGGGTTACTCATCGATTGGTTACAGTTAACTTGGTCAGAGGTTACTTGTTCGGTTAGGGGTTACTTGATGGTTAGAGTCGAGGTTATTTGATTAGTATATTGGTGTTTGTCATCCGATTACACAGTTACAGAAAATGTGGTGTTTATATATTGGTAAAAAAGTATATTCAAATGCATATATCAATAGTGTAAAGGTCAAATTGTTGCGATTGTTATGAAATACGAATTGTGGGTGGTATGAATAAAAAATTGGTATACTCTCAATTTTATTTCTTGTGATCTTACTTAGAACTTTCATCTTTCAAAGATTTATTACGGATGGAACTGAATTGATAAATATTTCGTATGCACAACTAATAAATTATGTGAGATTTTGTTTGGTTCATCCATAGTAATAATAATAATAATAATAATAATAATAATAATAATAATAAAATCACAAAATTTGTACTCTATAATACACATTTCAAGATATTTCGGCTTAAATAAAATTTGTAAGAAATGAAACACAAAAGGAAAATTACAAGGTTATGTATGCTCCATCTGCTTCTTTGTTAACTAAAGATTTGTCTAATTTTAGTTAGGAGAAACTTTGATTATGATTCTTTATTAATATACGCACACAAATTTGCTAATAAGCTTCCCACATGGTAAGGGTCTGTTCTCATTGACTGAAATGAGTTGAACTGAATTAAATTGAACTAAACTTATTAGAGGTTGAACTGAACTGAAATGAATATTTTATAAGAGAAGGAAATTAGAAGCTGGAGTGAATCGAAGATAATCATATGAGAACATACCCTAAATCAAAGAAAGGTAATAGAGATAGGGGTGTCAAAAACCTATCCAAGCGACTTGATTTAAAAAAATAAAATTCAACTATCATCTTGTTGGAACACAATATATATAACATATTTAAGCCTTGTTTAGTAAAGAGCTTATAGCTTATTATACCCAATTAGAAATTTAATTATTATAAAAAGCTAATTTGGGTATTTGGTAATTTATTTTTTTACAAAAATCACAATATAAGAGCTTTTTGAGATGAGCTTATTGAACAAATTAGTTTTTTTAGCTACGAGTACCAATTAAAAGAATGCTCTCAAGTAGGCCACTTTTTCTAGATGACAGTTAGGGATAATCGTAACTAGCTATTTATCAAACATTTTTACTCAATAAGCTAGGTACAACTAATTAGTCAAAGTATCTAATATAACTTCTAGTCAAATCAATATTTGATCTTACTAAACTTGACCCCGACGCTAGGAGGTGACAATATTTTTAATATGGAGAAAAGTTAGTGGGTTGATGTAGAAACCAAATTTAACCAGAAATAAAAATAATGTAGAAACCATAAAATGATCAAAACAATACTCCACTTCTTTTGATACAAATCTTACCAAAGAGAAAAAAGATGTTGCAAATAATTCCCTCAAAAAGCGTTGCAGATAATAAAGATAAAATAAATAAAATAAAAATACAGCAACAAGTAAAATTTGTGCTTGTGCAAGTCATCAAAATTCAAAAGCAGGCAAACGCTACCAAAAAAAACAATAAAAAAAATAAAGATTTAGCAGTAACCCACATGTAAACTTCTGGTACATTGACTAATACAAAATTATACATGTAATTAAACTTAAAGTTAAAGTGTATTATTATTAAGTATGATGATTGATTTGATAATGGGGAATGGGGACAATTAAACATTTAAATATTAATTTTTTAATAAAATAATATTATAAAAATTAGAAAATCTAAATATGGTTCACTTTTCTAGGCATCTCTACTACTCTACTCAAAATATTGTCACGGTCAGGGGTGATGGAGATGGAAATGACCCAAAGTGTGCATTTATTATTCTTTTGCCTTTTTCTTTTATTTGACCAGAAAACACCTCTACCCCACCCTCTTCCCCTGGGCCCCACCCTATCTCTCTTCCTTCTATATATTCCTCCTCATTTCCACCTTCTCTTTCCTCATCCTACTTACTCTCTCTCTCCTCTTTCTCTCTCTAGTCTCTACAATTGAAAACAAGAAAATTGCACAAGTAAAGCTTTATTTTACTATTTTGCCCTTCTCTTTCTCTCTCTATCTCTAGAAAGGAAAAGAAAGAAAAAAAAAAAAATTATTAAAATGGAGGTAATTTCTATTTCTCCTTCAAAAAGACAAAGGGAAGATGAAGCAATAATTCAAGAGGATGAAGATGTCTTTAAACGTCAAAAGTCGTACAAAGACATAATTACCCTTCTTGAAGAAGAGGAAGATGAGCCTAGTGATGACTTATCTTCCTTGATTTCTACTCTTCAAGAGGAGATCTCTACTACTACTTCCTCCTCCTCCCCGTCTCAGCACGGGCCCGACCCGGTTCATGACCCGGCTAGTTCGGGCCCGTATGAGACTGACCCGGAGAACCCGTCCATCGGGTCCGGGTCAGGGGCAGAAGAGAGGAACAACGTCATGAGGCACCTCCTTGAGGCGTCGGACGACGAGCTGGGTCTGCCGAACTCCAGCCTGTCGGACGGGTTTGATGAGGTTGCTGGAAACGGACAGTTTGACGGTGGCGATTTCTTCTTCGATACTACTGTCGGAGGGGAAGGGCTTTGGGAGTTTGAAGACCGTGAAGCTGCTAATTATTACAGCTTGTTACAGTCTACTGAGATTTTCATGTAGTTTGGTGGTTCGGTCCTCGTAGTTACCCTCAATTTGCAAAGAAGTCCTTTTTGTTGAGGGGTTAGGAGGTTAAAAAAGGAAAAGTCTAGGGGTCGAAGGGGTTAAAAAAAAGAACTGAGGAGGAAAAAAGGAAAAAAAAAAGTGAAAGAAGGACTAAGAAAGAAAGAAATGAAAAGCTGTTTTTGGGTAATTTTCATTTTGGTCCCTCGTATCTTCTTTTGTAAATTGTTATACAACCCCTTTTGTTTAGTAGAATTTGAAAAAGGAGTAGGAATGACAAATTATTTGACTTGTTTATTGCTTCTACTTAATTCTTTTGTTACCAAGACGGTTTTAGTTTCTTACCTAATCTAATCTTTATTTTATTTTATTTACTAGTTTACTCCTAATTTGTTATTCCGTACAAGTATTTATTTTGCACTTGGGACCTTGGTTATCCAAACAATATTTTTACACCACCCAAAGAAAATAAAAAAAATTATTTCCTCTAGATTTAGATATTAGGCTAACCATTTTTTTTTTTTTTATAAATAAAATAGAAAAAGAGGTTAAACATATAACAACAAAATGACGCATAAATAAAAATTTACAAATAATTTTAATATTATACAATTCAAGTAATTTATTTAATTATTTAAATAAATAAGTATCAATATTAATAGGTTAATACTTGTATAATTTTAAATTGTTTTTTTTTAATTAAAAAAAAACTTTGTATGGAGATTAAATAGTAGAAATAAGGGTCTCTTCAATTCAAGCTTAATTTCAGTTTTGTTTCATTTCTAATTTTTTTTCTTCTCATAAACAGTTTTTAAGTTTCATAAATCGAAACACACCCTAAATCCCAATTGATACTCATAAGTGTAGATTTATACAAATATGCGAATTTGATTAAGGGTTTGTTCTCATTGACTGAGCTGAGCTGAGTTGAACTGAACTGAACTGAGCTGAGCTGAACTGAAATGAAATGAATATTTTATAAGAGAAGGAAATTAAAATTGAGCTGAACTGAACTGAATTTCGACGTAAGAGAATAAACCCTAAGTTAAGATAAAGGATTGGGAGTAATCTACTTTTCTTAATAACATATAAATCAAATCCTACAAATAGTGATAACTGATAAGTAGACATTTGTGTATTCCAAATGATGAATACATAATAAAACATCACATTGATGTGTAATTTATATCATCACTTACTTAGTTAGTACCACTTTGTTAAAAGATTAATTCTTAAATCTAAGATTAACTAGATTGGAAATTCTAGCTAACCAATTTTTTTCTAGCTAACCCATCATGGCCATCAATACAAGTCAACCTCTTAAAAATAGAATGATGTGGAAAATCCCTATCAACTTATCAAATATTTCCCGTGTTTAAAAAAAAATAAATTACTTGACACTTTAACTTAAAATGTGTGAGTTTATTGAGAAAAGTGTTAAATAATAAGTAGGTACCTAATTAAGGGACGAAAAGAGTATTATTTTACATGTACTTATTATTGGAGGTCTATTCAAATTTCTAAGTATTTTTCTCATTATTTTTGTTACCCCTTTATGTACTTGTTTCTTCTTTTTCTTAAATCCCGTAAAATTTGGCAAAAGGAACTATTGTTCCAAATCACTTGTATCACTACGTAGATAATTAGATTTATATCCTTAATTAAACTGAATTAGCTTTACTCTTATTAAGATGATGTGAACAAATCAGCGTCGAAATCAGGAGTTAAAAACCTAAGAGGAACAAGAAACGATAAAGTTAACCAAAAAAAAAAAAGCTCATAATGAGGATTCAAACTTGAGACCTCCCTCTCCATTCAAAGCTCCAACAATCAACTAGGCTATCACTAACAACATGATATAGAGTAGGTGAAACGCTAAACATCGCCCGCAAATTAACATATAAAGCCCACAAATATGATTTGGTGTGACCATTATGCCTATTTTCTAAAATTGAAATAATCTCGGTTTAAAAAATGTGGAGCCGTACTGGCTCGCCGGGGGAGACCGGAGGGCAGGCCGGAGATGCGGAGGACGCCGGAGGTACGTCGTTGTCGACGGAAAACGAGGTAAGTCACCGTTAAAATTCACGGTTTACCGTCGGAGTGGCTCCGACGCCTAGGATGGACGCCCAAACCGTAGCCTGGACGTCCAAGCCAGACGCTAGAACCACCAGAGTGGCGTCCAGCCCAGACGCCCAGACCACCAGACTGGCGTCCTGGCCAGGCGCCACTCTACTGGCTGAGGCGGCCCTGCCAGGCGCCAGTCCAGTGGCTGTGGCAGCCCTGGCAGACGCCACCCTTATAAATTAATTTATTTTTTTTTCTTTTTTGATTTTGTTGTTGTTTTTTATTTATTTTTTTTTAAAAAAAAAAATCGAAAATGATTTTTTAAAAAAATTCGAAATGGATTTTTTTTAAATTAATTTTGAAAATTCGAAATAGGTTTTTTTTAAATTAAGTTTGAAAATTCGAAATGGTATATTTTTAAATTTAGTTTGAAAATTCGAATTGGGTTTTTATAAAAATTAAGTTTGATTATATATAATTATGCTTTTTTGTGTTAATTCTATGTAAATATAGAAATTAAATGTATTATCCGTTAAATATATTTATTGTAATATATAATTGATGCAGGAATATGGTGGAGACGGAAATGATTACAGTGGGATATTTGGACATGATGGTCATTCGAAGAAGCTCAACAGGCGATTGATTGGGCAAAACAGGTTGCAATTGCAGCTGGATTTTGCTTGGTAGTAGTAACTCATAAATCTCAACGGGATGGTAGAATGGATCGCATTTTGAGATGTGACCGTTATCGCAAAAGAGAAGAAAGAGATTTTCGTACAGCCACTCGGTTTGATACAAAGCGGAAAGGTTGTGGGTGTGAGTTCAGAGTAAAGGTTCGACAACTACGGAGTCGTGACGGTTGGGAAGTGATTGGTTACTCTAAATGGGGGTATCACAACCATGAGATGATAGTATATGAAGAGGGTCATCGACAACTGAGCGGCTTAAGTCCTGCTGCGAAACTAGTTGTGAAAGAAATGAGTGATGCTCAAGTCAAGCCTGCTAAAATATTAGCATCTGTGTTAGAGAAATTTCCAGAAGACCATCCAAACCGAAGACACATCTACAACGTCAGACAGCAACTCAGGTTTGAACGGTCAGAGGGAAGGAACCCTATACAGCAGCTGCTACACCAGGCACAATCACGTGGTTACCTGTTCTGGTTTGATTCTGATGAAGATACAGCGGAGGTGACTCATCTTTTCCTTGTGCATCCTGATTGTGCTGATATGATCAAGTCTTGGCCATTTGTGATTTTGATCGACTCAACGTACAAGACAAACAAGTACAAGTTCCCACTGGTTGAGATCATGGGGATGACTCCAACGAACCAGAACTTTCTGATTGGTCATGCAATCATCAAGGATGAGACGGCTCCAAGTTATTATTGGGTGTTGGAGAAGCTGAGAAACTACATCGGGCCTAATGTTCATCCAGCAGCCATCGTCAGCGACTGTGAGGGAGGTCTCTTTGCCCCCATAGCAGAGCTGTTTCTCGAATCGAACCACTTATTGTGCACATGGCACATCAACAACTGCGTTAAAGTGAAAGCCTACAACCTTTTCAAGAAGAATTTGGAAATGGCAGAGAGATTGGTGAATGGTAAGTGGCGGAAGATCCTACAGGCTACCACAGAGGAAGCGTATGAGCGAGCATTGGCTAACTTCAGGGATTCGTACCAGTGGTGTCCGGCACTGGTGGACTATGTGATGCAGCAATGGGTCCCTCACAGGGAAAAGTTTGTCAAATATTGGACAAACCAGGTACTTCATTTTGGGAACACTACAACATGTAGAGTTGAGAGCGCTCATAGAGCTACCAAGGACTGGATTGATTCATCGACCGCTGCTTTGGATACACTGTTCGATAGACTTAACAAGTCAATTGAAACTCAGAAGAACGACATTAGGAACTCTCTAGAGGACTCCAGACGACGACATGGTACGATGTATATCCATTTTATATTTAAGATTCTCCATGGTCGTGTGTCGCACTACTGCTTGGGGTTGATTCTCACTGAGCTGAACAGGATGAGGGACTTGGCTGACGAAGTGTATGCTCGGTGTGGGTGTGCTATTTCAGTAACTCATGGATTACCTTGCGCATGCACCATTCACCGCGTTATTACAGAAGAAAGGGCTTCGTTACATGTTGATCAGGTCCATTCATTCTGGAGGACGCTTGTTATTGGTGAGCATGCAGACACTCAAACGGCCGACCGTGAACAGGAGGAGTTGGAGCAGTTTCGTTTGATGTACGACCGAGTGTCCTCCATCCATCCTTCTATTATTCGTGACGCTACTCATGTACTTCATGACATGTTCCACACGTCTACCTTAGATTATGAGGAACCCGAAGGAGTTGACCGTCCTCGAGGTCGACAACGGCGGAACAGGAGTGTGTTTGAGTATATCCGTGGTCTTGGTCGTGCTCGTGCTCGTGGTCGGACATCGTCATCTAGTCGTAGTCAATCTTCATCGTCTGTGAATATGCCCCTGAGATCTGGGACATTTTGGTTGTTTTTATTGCACATAGTTTTAAAGTGTTACTCCTGCCTTCTTAACTGTCTATAATTATATGGTGAATAGGAAGAAACGATGTTGATCAGTTTCCGTACAAGGAAAGGATACCTGCGATCATCATGTCGTACTTGGAAGGGTGGAATGATGTAGTCGGAGATCATCATCCGACTAGACATGTCATCCGATTTTCCAGTGCCACCGATTATACCTCGGTGGTACAACATTCGCATAGCGAGCGTAGAGGGTTGGGATGCGCTATATCATGACCGGATCCACGAATGGAACACCCTAGCTGCATTTTAGTTTTTCATGTTTACATTCTTTATTTGTAATCTTATTTGTACGTTGCTCTTTTAATGAGAACATTAATCTTTTATATTGTATTGCTTACTGCATTCTATATGTTGCATGGGTAAGTTGCGCGGATCCACGAACGGTTATATCAAAATTTAAAAACAACAATGATAATATGTTTAAGTTGGAAGCTAAAAGAACAATTTAAAATGTTATAAACTTACAACATAATGTCCAATTTAATAAATTAAAACGATGATATTTAAAGTGCTCTATAAATAAAATGACAAAACCATCAGTAATCCCTCCTCGACGACGATTCCCACTGCGCAAGGGTCTGTTCCAGACTATCAACAACAGCTCTCCCTGTTGCACTCATGCTGTCCTTCTCAAGAGAGAGTTTCTGTACGTCCTGCATTATCTTTCCCATCCACTGCATACAACAAAAAACAAAAGAGTTTGTATCCGGCTGCCCTAACACTAGGGTTCGGGCCGAAAGGCATCCAGTTCACCTGCACATAGTTTTAAAATTTAATAACATGAAAATAATATGTGCAAATAATAAAATGTAGAAACAATTTATAAACGTTACCTCTAAGGGGGACAGCCTGTCCAGCAATTACCGTATCGATCGGAGGCGGTCAACGGACTTCTTCTCCGAGCGCGGACTCCACGCACAAGCACGCGGCATCCCCTCATCAATAGGAACTGGGTCACGATGTGGTCGCAATGCAGGAAAGTACTCGTATATCCAGGTCTGCAATAGAGTCAGACACCCAGTGATACCTGCCGCGTCAGCCCAACTCGCAAATCCTAGTTGGCGATACAAATACGCCAACGTAGCCGATCCCCAGGAAAACTTGCCTACACTGTTGGGGTCACACGCCTCCACTATGTCGCGTGGCCTGAGCTTGTTTCCGCCGCTCTTATCCGGAAACAAGGTACATCCGAGGAGTAGAAAAACATAAGCACTCAGCTGTGCGTCGTGCGTCCTACGTGCACTGGGGTACAAACACCGCTGCAACACGGATGCGATCTTCACACCTCCGTGTTCCCAAACACCTAGCGCCTCGGTGTACAGTGCAGCCCTGTCCACCGCCAACAACTCCGCCAGCAAATCTGCATGATCCGCATCAGCCACAGCACAAAGTCGTTTACCCTCAACACGAATCCCCAGAATGGCCTCGACGTCATGTAACATGATCGTCATCTCACCGAACGGAAGGTGGAAAGAGTTTGTATCCGGCTGCCATCGCTCAATGAAATCCGTGATCAGCGTACTGTCAATCTTATCGTGCATGGTGGCAGGAACGTGATTCACCCCAGTGCCCTCCAGTCGCTCGAACATCTCGCTCTCCGCCGGCCAAGTCTCAGCCCATGTACGCAAAAAGCTACAAGTCTTTTCCCGTGTATGACATTTCAACAACCCCGTAACTGAAGGCCTCTCCTGGTCCTCCCAAATACGGGCAGCTATGTGTCCTAGAAAGCTAGGAATCACACTCCCGTCAACAGGCCCACCGGGCACCTCACTCCTAACAACCCAAGAATCATTACCGGCCCTCGACCGTTTCCTGCTTGCCCCAGATACAGTGGACGCAGATGATGTGCCAGATCTACTAACAAACCTACCACCCCTACCCTTACGCACCTCCACCATATGTGTCTCGTACATGTCATCAACCCTCTGACTGAATGGACCGTAATCATCATACGGTCCACTGCCATCGTCCACATCCTCATCCTCATCTGCGCCCTCCTCCTGGTCACCCTCCTCAGCATCATCATCGTCATCGTCATCCTCATCCCGACGGTGGATCCGTTCTCTACGAGCTGACGCCGAAATACCACGGGATCTGACATGTCTATGCCCCGACCTCTCCACTGAATAACTTCTACTAAGAAGCTCTACATTCTTCCCCGCACCATGACGACCCAGTGAATTCTACACAAAATTTTAAAATATATAAACATACAAAAATTTATACGAAAAATAGCTACCACTACCCAAATCAAATAAACTAAAAACATACAAATAATTGTAAACAAAATATAAACATAGAAAAAATACAACAAAATTGAAAAAATTTATAAAAATAAACAACAAAATATAAAAACAATTCAAAAATATATTACACAAAAAAAAATAAAAAAAAAATAAAAACAATATTTTAAAACAAAAATATATAAAAAAAAAAGGGGGGGCGCCTTGGCTGGACGCCCAGCCAGCGGTGGTGGCGCTAGCTGCAGACGCCGCCACCAGTGGGCTGGCGCCTGGCCTGGACGCCACAGCCACGGCTGCGGCGCCTTGAATAAACGCCACAACCGTGGCTATGGCGTCCAGCCCAGGCGCCAGCCTACTGGTGGCGGCGTCTGCAGCTGGCGCCACCACCGCTTGCTGGGCGTCCAGCCAGGGCGCCCCACCTCCGTCACGGCGGTTTTTCCTTCTTTTTTTTTTTTTTTTTATTTACAAATTGTACCTTGCCTCCTTGGGACCTCCTTCCCTCCGCCGCCGCCGCCAATTCCTTGCCTTGCCACCTCGACATTGCCGTTGTTTGAATTTTTTTTTTTTTTTAGAGAGGTTGAAAGAAGATGAGCGATGAGAGTGTGAGTGATGAGAGTGTGAGTGTTTTTTTTTTAGGTCAAGGGCAATATTGTCAAACCAAGTGAATTTTGTGGGCTTTATGTAGTAATTTGTGGGCGATGTTTAACAAATCCCTAGAGTAGAGGTGATAAAAAATCGGGCCGAGACTAAACATAATTTCTCGTGCCCAAACCAGTAAAAAAGTAGCGGGTTTTTCGGGCCGGGTTCGAACTTTTTAACTAAAAAAGCGTTTTTATGCTTGTCCAAACCCGCCCTGTTTCCGGGCAGGATCGGGCCGGGCTAGCGGGCCGGGCCAATGTTGATCACCTCTAATATAGAGGATAAATATTTGTTATTTATTAGTTACTTTAGGGGGACCAGAATACATATTATATACATCACCACTTGGACCACGGGGGCTGATCCAGCCCCTGTGACACTGCCCCTGGAACAAATGTAACTAAAATAGGATGAGGAAATTTCAATCATTTATAATAAACCAAAATACAAAACCCAATCCAACCAAATCTGCTAACCAATTCTACTCGTAAATCGGACTCCTTTCTCCCTTTAGGCCACTCGAAGAGGCGACAAGATGTTTTATTATTGTTTAAAAAAGATTATTTCATACAAAAATCTCAACCATAATTATCAACAAAGAAAAGGAAAAATAAAATAAAATAAAAGCAACCCTACCACCAATATGTATGATGTATGATATGATATGAAGGCATGATATGTCTTTCCTACTACCATCATCATCCAGCTAATAAGTAATAACAACGTGAGATAAATTAAATGCATACACCCAAAGAGAAGTGGGCACTCGTTACATAATTGTACCCACAAATTTGCCAATTACCTAAATCGCATGACTCTTTATCACTCCCACTATTTGCATGATATATCGTTATGTCAATAATGTCATCACTTATACGGAGTACTATGATATACCATGTACTCCGCAATTGATAACGTGGTCTACATGGCGATGTGACCATTTCTTTTCTTTAATCAAGACTTGATACAGTTGATTCTCTAATATGGTATCGGAGCCAACGTAACATAAAGGTCATGAGTTCGAATCTAATCACCCCCACTTTCACGTGGAATATTAAGCGTTGGATATGAAGAGGGCCCATGCTGCATCCACAATTCTACCCCAAACGGCCTTTCGTGTGAGGGGGCGTGATAGAGTATAAAATATATTCTTGGACCTCAACCATCAGCTTAAGCTTTTGGTTGAGTTAGTCCACTAACACATGCTACGCCTGAATCCGCGAGACTAGATTCAGGCCATCCTTCAAATATGTGCAACAAGCTAGTAAATAGAGGAAACAACAACACATAATGACACTAACTTGCACTACAATTACATGCATCATATCAATATCAATATCAATAAGACACACATGCATTGGGAGGTACTTCATATGGGACTTGCAGTGCCAAGGTGTGGGGAAAATTGTTAATGCCTTTAAAAGACCATAAAAGGGATTTGGAAGTTATAAAAGTAGCGTAAATAGTGATGAGATTTGTTCTAGTATAAAAAAAACGTACATTATAAACAAATATGAAACATGTTTTTGAAGAGATAATGTGTTTTGGTTATCATGCCATGGTAATATAGTCAAAAAGGAATGTTGTAGGCTTATGGTACAATTAAAATAGAGTTTATAATTTGTATCAATAATGAAATTGAAGCATGAATGTTAAGGGCTGCCAAATATTTTATATATATATGTTGTGCAAAAGTCATGAATCGGAATATTATTGAAAATTATATATATATATATAGGCATAGTCGCATAGATCATCAATCAACTGCACACAAGCATGCATGTTTTGTTTTCTTGTGTATAAATCATAATTTTGATTTTATTTTCTGTCTCAACCAAAAATAGGTGATAAAATACATGAAGTTCTTCGTATTAAATATATAAAAAAAAGTCTAAAAGTTAGATCATCTTGTGGGGGTTTAATTAGTATAATGGTGATTTAAGTTTGTTTGGTCAAGTATAATGAATTATACCCTAGGATCGAATTGAATATGCTATCATATCATCATGACAAAGCGTTATTGGGTAAAAGTAAAACCAAAATAAACTACGTTGACAATTTAATTAACATATACAAACATGGTTGAATTCCATTATAAAACAAATCTTCATTAGGTATTATTATACACGTTTTTTAGGATAATTATTTAGTTTACAAAATATTACGTGATGATTTTTAATGAAAAAAAATACGATTTATGGATGAAATTGTGTTTGTGTATTTTTGACCTTGAAAAGGTTCAAAGTTTATGCTACTTAGTATTTCTTAATTAAAACTTAACCTTTCAATCAAAATCTGCATCAGTATGGACCTAAAGGCTAAGCAACGGCAAAAGAATCAATATAATTAAATGCCTTTTTAAGACAATTTGATGGGTTTGTACCGCAAAATATGTATATAGTTTGTATAAAGTAGTACATATTATCATGCATATATAAAGGATTAAAGGTAATTGTATTCTTTAGTACACAGTTACGAACACAAATTAATTATAGTTGTGCTTAGTTTACCTTGACCATGATAAGTATTGACACTAAAACCATAAGCAACGTTATATGTTGTGGTTCTTACTTAATTTTTTTTAAAAAAATTTTATTAAATGAAAGAGAATTCTTATTGGTCTTCTAAATGCACACTTTGCCTCTTTTGAGTATCGACTTAACATCAAACATGCAAGAAAACAAATTAATGTTTATACTATTAAGATCTTAGTTGGACAAGACTTCCAACAACAGTCCAAGATTAATATCACACCTATATATTATCAAATTAAACCTAATTTTGTAATTAGATAAAAGAACGATACCTAATTTGGTAGCTAAACATTATTTCATAGCTTACGCACACATACATCAATTAGATCATGACAATTAAACCAAAAGAAAATGGAAAATTAAAGATGATGCTATTTTCCAACGACTTTGTATCAACTAGTACGTACAAAACCTATTTTTTCACCAAGTTACGACTATTTTAGGGTTGTGTAAAGCAAAGGAATAAGCTATCTTCAATAAAAGAATGCTTATAATCTCGTCACCTTTTCATTTACTTGTATGTACACAAATATTCGCATTTCTCCTTCAAATTTGAATGTATATCTTGACTATGTAGATGTACTTATTATTCTTTTGCTTTTTTTTTTTTTTTTTTTTTTTTTTTGGGATCCTTCGAAGTTCAAACAAGCTAAGGAACACATCATCAATCGCACTTTATTTAATTTGAGAGCATATGTATGTGTAAGAAAGGATAAGAGATTCTCATATATAACAGGTGTAAGGGGTAACCTAAGATAACTTTTTAATTTAATAATTAAATGAAAAATATATACTCCAAATATTATGTCTTGAATTTGTCTTAAACGGATATAACTAGTGGAGATGACCAATATTGTATTATTTATTACTTAATATAAACTGGAGTAATAAATATGATCTGAACGATTTGTTTACCACATCTCTACTTTCTTGCATGAGTCCAAGAGGATTTTATTCAATCTTGTTTTAGGCTACTAATCATTTTATTTGTCACTAAAACTTTATCAGATCATTTTAAAACTTTGTCCATCTTTTAATTTGGATCAAATGCCATACGCCCATACCTCCTTTGCTCTATTTTTTTTTTTTTTTTTTTTTTTTTTTTTTTTTTTTTTTTTTTGTAAGTGGTGGTAGCCCTTCGTTTAGTTCATTCTATTTGAACTTGTTACCTAGTTTGCTAATTTAGTATGTAACAATTAGGACAAAATAAGTAAAAGGGAAAAGAGGAAGCTGTCATTTTTTTGGGGTTATCGAAATGAATAACGTTATCATTTTGGAATTTACCACCAACCAATCTCATCAATAATATTAATATTCCCACCAAAAAAAGGAACAAAATTTGCTCCATTATGTGTAACATGTTCATGGTAGGCTCTTGTATTTGTGGACCTGTGGTCCATTTTGTACTGAAATGTTAAGGACCATTCATACCACTTGTTGGATTCAAATTCCAAAAGGGTTTGCAATTAAGGCCTGTTAACATTTTAGAATATGTATATGACTCAAGAATATATCTATAAAAAGCAACAAGCTAAAGGCGATGATATAGACGAAATTCAATCAAATTTTAAAATTCTATTAACTAATGGTCTCTACAAAATCCGTTACTTTCTTTACTCTCCTCAAGTTTTTACCTCACTACCTAATTTTTTTTTTTAATAAATTCAACTAACCTTTCTAAAACTCCGTAGAGTCAAAACGTTTCATTTATTTAAATATGAAAGGAGTATATCTTCAATATTTTAACCTGTAAACTAGATAGCATCACTACATAAATTTCAAATATAACATAATTTAACGGTCCCTCGCCGGCTTGGATCTAGACTTCAAGGTCTATTTTTTTCGTCAAATGAGATATTATTATTATTATTATTATTATTATTATTATTATTATTATTATTAAAAGAGGAATTCATTATATTGTAAACTCAAAAAATTTACATAAAATTAGTGAGACGCCGAGAAGCAATCTAAACCTCCGCTTCTTTGGCTATAGCAAAGCTAATCCTAACAAAAATCTGTGCTATAGCCCCAATATCTATATATTAATGAATTTTCACATCTTTACAATTCTCTGCCATTTGGCCTCTCCATCTAATAATGATATAGTGCCAAATCATATGTTTCTAAAAAAAGATGTGGCTCCAAGTGACAATTTATAGAGTAAGATTATGGTCTACACAATATGCTTGAAAATATCATCTAATTGCTATGTGATGCCGCCAACTTGGATGACAATGACATGGGAACACATCATTTTCATATATAATGTGGCTCATGAAGCACTTTTAAAGTTTTAAACGGGTTGCTTCATATTTTTCTAATAAAATGAATAAGTAATTACCATAAAGCTAAGTAAGATTTTACTAAAAATAATTTATATTCAATATAAAAGGACAAAACAACACAATTGGATGACTAGTAGATGTCATTAACCAATAAAATTGTTTCTAAAACCAATCCATAACCAACTAACATATAAATAAATCCATGTATTACAGTAAATTTATTAATCAAATTGAATGCGGGTAAGGTACTTTTATGTTGTCCTTAAAGCTGAATTCAAAACGTAATCCGTCGACTAGAAAAATACTAGTTTTGCTCGCGTAGGAACATTCAAATTTGACATCGTAACTATTAATCTAGGATTAATGAAATAATTTCATAGATAGCATTGATATGATTCAGGATTTCATGCATTTCACCAACATAACAAAACAGTTAAACAGAAATAACATTTACTATACTAAATTATTAATTATGCATATATGCAAATTAAATAGCAAAAAAATAAATGCCCCCATGCAGGATCGAACTACAGACCTTCAGTTTACAAGACTGACGCTCTACCACTGAGCTATAGGGGCAGAACACAAGAAACACTTCATCTTAGGCAAAAAAAATTAATTGAAACTACGTACAAAATTGATAACATAAACTTTTTGTCTAAACAGAAAGAACAACAAAGGAAAATACGTAGTATATGGATATCAGTTGTACGCAAGAACGTATGAAGGTAGCATTGAGTCATTTTTGGACATAAGAACATAGCTACTCGTAATTTACGAGTTGTATGACGAGGAACTTGTTCATGTAAAGTACCATGGATTACACACTAGAGCACACATGCTCTAAGATTTGCTTACTCTACCATCTCGTGAACTCCTTAACTAGCTATGCAATTGGACGTAAACCATGGTCCATGAAAGCTTCTTAGCTGCTTTCGTTTTTTTAATAGTTGCATCATTTTGACTAGATACGTTGCTAGTTGCTTAATTATTTTAGTTTAGTTGTGAATAATGTTGTTGCTTTATTAATATTTATTTAAAGAAAACGTTCACCAAGTCTTAAGGTCCTACTAATTTCACGAGAAGACCAATAGCACATAAGCCATATAACAGAAAAAGACTTAAAGGACAGGCTAGTGAATGTAACTCATGTAAGGCATAAGCCGCATAACTATGCTTTAAAAAGCATCTCTGTATCGTTCTAATTTTATTAGATGTCTCTGAACGCTTTAAAAACATCTTGCAAAGCACTGCTCTTCAAAGGTGTGGAGTGGTTAGTTGTGTATTGTCATCTGTCAACATCAAGAGTAGAGGAATGTATTCAATTATAGCCTTGGCGTTTATTTGAAGGGAGATTAAGATTTAAGATCAAGGTGATTACAATATATTCAATAAGAAGCAAAGTCGAGGTGGTCATTTCCTTAATTCCGAACATACATGTTTGATTTTGGAGGATTTGGGGGAAAAACCATATAATTGAAAATGGTGGGTACGTAAATATGTGAAATTTCAAGGAAAAAAAAAGATATTACAAGGTAGCTAAGGTCTAAACGTCTATTTTCCAAATATCAAGTGTTAATGAATATTGGTTATATACATAATTGAATATAATGTAATTTGAAACTAACAATAGCAAACGCACCTACATGAAATGTGCTATCTAATATACTCCCTCCGGTCCAAATTCCTCGCAACTTTAAAATATTTTATATCTCACAAATAATACCCCAAAGTTGCGAGTAATTTAGACCGGAGGTAGTATATGACATGGAAGAATGATTGTATTGCTAGCATTTCTGTAGCAATTCTTTGTCATGCATAGGAGTGAACTGTAGTAGTAAGTCAGGCAAAGGGAGAGAGAGGTAAATCAAAGAAAGCAAGAAGACCCATTTTGCTAATAGTTTGGTTAGTCCCATGATAATTTCTCACCTTATCCCCGCTAACAGGCTAGAGCTGCTAGCCTTGAGTAGTGTGGGCGTTAGCACCAACGGTGGTGCGTTCATTTGAAAGACTGAATACCCATCCTTTTACATGGCTACCTACCTCACATGGATGGTAAGGTCCAATAATATGACGACTTGGCGGAACAATCTACTTGGATTTGGTGTCTCAACTCAGGCTGTACACTCTAAGCAATGAAAGATCATCCACATCCTGTAATTCGAGTGCAAGCACAAAATCATCCAATGGTCCTCAGTTATCTATCTACTATTCTACTCTATTCAGGTTTATGCCTCCACTGTTCCGTTTTGCTTATGCTAATTATGAGCTCAGACAGCCAGAACCACAAGTCCAGATTTGCATCCTATTGGCAGAATCACAGAATGATGTTGCCCGATGACTAAGAAATAGGTTAGCATGCATCAGAAACAGCTCATATCCATCACCATCTGAAAAAGAAACTGCACAGCAACATATCTATTTTAACATTGCAACTTACGAGGGATGAGGCAAACAGCGACATTGCTGTAGGCAGAACAAATATAAGTTAGGCATCAAGAGCAATGTCAATGGAAGTAAAAAAAAAACAGCACATGATGCTATATTGCTATGGATAAGTTAATAAAGGTGATCAATTGGGTCCATAAGAATAGGGGTGAAACAAATTTGGGTTAAAACCGAACCAAACCGAAAACCGAACCGAATAAGAAATATGGTTCGGTTTTTTTCGAAAGTGGTTCGGTTTGGTTTTGAAAAAAAAAATATTTCGGTTTTCGGTTTGGTTTCGGTTTTAGAAATTGAAAAACCGAAAAACCGAACAAAACCGAACAGAACCGAAATTTCAGGCCCAAAAGCCCCCTAGCCCAACACTTTTACCCTCAGTCTCTCACCTCTCCTTTCCTCTTCTTCTCCTGATCTCACCTCTCCGCCCTTTCTCTCTTCTCAGAATCTTAGTTCTTCCTCTCTCTCCTTTCCTCTTCTCAACTCCGTCCTTTCTTTCTCCTCTTTGATCTCTTCTCCATCACTTTGTTCACCTCTTTTCCCCACCAGCCCACAACGAACAAGTTTATTTACAACGTTATTAAGCCATCAACTGAGTAGCTAAGGTTTTTCATGTCAAATTCATCCATGAAAACACTAGATCTAGTGTTTTTATGGTCGAACTTGACCTTTAAAACCCAAATTCGAGGTTTTTCGGTGGAATGTGAGGTATGTCCTCTTTTTCTTAATTATAATTTGATTTGAATTTTTTTTCCTACTTTATTTTTATGGTGGCGTAGCCGTGTAGATTGAATTGCGGTGGTGATAGGTAGTTGTTGGTCGATCTAGGGTTAGTGTTTGGGTGGAAAGGATGAAGGGTGGTGAAATAAGGTGGGTTGTGGTGGGTGCGAATCTGGGTTAGGGGTGGTGATAAGGTGGTTTTTGGTGGTTGTTGTGGGTGGTAGTGGTGATAGTTTCTATGGGTGGTTAGTGGTGGTTAGTGGGCATTGTTGTGGGTGGTTAGTGGTGGTAGTTTCGGTGGTTTTTGGTAGGTTAGGGTGGGTGGTAGGTGGGTTTTAGGTGGGATGTTTGTATGGTTTGGTTTGGTTCAATTTTAATTGGTGTGGTTTGGTTCGGTTTTTTTGCAAAATGTGATGTTTAGGATGCTTGAGAGGAAAATTCGGTGCGGTTTGGTTTTTTTTAGGAAAACCGAAATTTAGGTGGTTTGGTTTGGTTTGGTTTCAAAGCTAAAGTGGTGCGGTGTGGTTTGCAAAATCAAGAAACCGAAATTTGGTGGTTTGGTTTCGGTTTGGGCAAAAAACCAAACCGAAAACCGAACTTTCACCCCTACATAAGAACACGATGAACATATTGTCATATTTGAATAGTTAAACCACAACAAAAAGAACTCAAAACTTTCTAAATTGTGAAGGAACAAGGCCAATAAACTGAAACATAAAAATTGAAGGATCTCTTGGGGGAAATAGTGCCATATTTCAATATTCAATAGAGGTGCTAACAAAGGATCTTAAGCCTACAAACTACCAAGGTCTGGGTATATAGCTCACTCTTCATCTTCCTCGTCACCATCACCACCAGCTGCCTTCTTTGCTGCTGCCTTCTGGTTCTTTCGCTTCACTCTACCTGGGCGGCCTCCTCCGAAGGGGCTAGTGAGAGAAAAGTCAATGTGCTTCTGAGAGTCGACCCTCACCATGAAAGAGGGAACATTCACCACTTGTCTCCCAACCCTGACATCAAAATATCACAAGCAGATCAGATAACTTTATCAAGTAACAGACTATCACATTTCTCAAATGACAGACTATATATGACATTCAGAGTGTTTTTGGATAAAAAAAAAAAAGGGAAAGGAAAAGAAGGGGAGGGGAGGGGGAGAATGATAAGGTTTCCTTCCAAATCTCTCCATTATTGGCGAGCAATTTCTTACAATGTAATCCCTTCATTTCTCTCCCCTCCACTTCCCTTCCTCATTTGTTATCCAAATGAAAAGATACCCATCCCTTTATTTCCCTTCCCTTCCTTACCTTCTATCAATCAAGGTGAAAAACTAACTGCATGAGAGCTATGTACAATCTAAAGCCTCTATTGATAACGTCTTGAAAACAAATGAGGCATCAACATGCATGGTTAAGACCCACATTAAAGGTTCTTAGAGGCCTGGCTCACATTGAGCTGAGAAGCTCAGGCAAAGATAGTTCTAAACAGACAACTTGTTTGACCTCCTAGAAGTAGACTGTTTCACACAAGAACAGGTACAGAAAACACCGAATTCAGAAAGAAAAAAAAAACTATGTAACAACTATTTGATAATGAAAAGAAGTCCTTGTGATGGAAATCCAGTACAATAGAATTGAGACATAGCCAGCTATGTTGAGAAAGTATGTAGCCAATATGATTAAAATAAACAAAATTGCACGATAAAAATTCAAGATTACAAATGGGTAACCAGAAAGTTTTGATGTGTTTATAACTAATCCAAGAGAGAAATTCAGGATATTTGAAAGTGAAATAGCAAAATCTAGGATATTTATTGAACCAATTCTAAAAGAAGACCTCAATTCTGATTTCTCAATCACAAAACTTAAAAAAGAAAACCCACAATATAAAACACAAATCCTCAACAGCAAATTATGGCAGCACAGCTGGCTCATCAATCCCAGTGCACAACCATTAGTGCACGCAATCAACATTGTAATCACATAAAATTGAAATCATGGTTTTTTTTTATATCATTTCTCCTTAGAACCAGTTTCTTTTCACAAGTAATATATTTGACAAGCATAACATCAGCCATTTGGCCACATTACTCCCCATGGAAGTTAACAGATTCACCACACCCAGCCAAAAGACTAAAGACCAAAAGCTCATTCGATCAATACAGACCACTTTAGACAGTGATAACATCTTCATACAACTTGAAAAGGTTCAAAATTACATCACCATTAACTAACTCAATCAGATGCCATAAATCTCACGATGAATGGATAAAATCATGTAACTCTACAAAACCATAGACTTGTTTAAGCAATATCATACGTTTCCAACACTACTACATCAACAGAAGGCTCACCATTCTCATTCCTGTGACAAAATCATTACTCATGAAACTTGTATATGAGCAATACATAGCAATAATGAGCATCTCATATTACTAAATGAAAACAGAGAGAAATGCACACTTAACATCTTCAGAATATCAAATATTCAAAACATCAAGTATCGCAATGCAGCAGGCAAACCTCAATTGCAATAAAAATGTAAAGAAGGGTTTAATAAAATACCTAATATGCCTTTGCCTGATGAGCACCCTAGCATGGTGAATAGACTTGGCCATACCAGACTTGAAGACAAGGGTCTGAAGACGCCTCTCCAAGAAGTTCTCAACGGTCAGAGCCAACACGTAATCAAGCTTGTTCTGTCCTTCATCCAAAAGCCCGTACCTATTCATCCTCCTCAGAAGAGCTTCTCCCTCAAAGATACGACGAGGGTTCTTCTCATCTAGGGTAAGAAGATGCCTTGCGGCATTACGGATACGGCTCAAAACATATTGAACCCTCCAGAGCTCCCTCTTGTTTCGAAGCCCATACTCTCCTACAAGCTTCAATTCAGCATCCAATCGTTCCTTCTCATAAGGACGACGAGGCTTCTTAAATGTCTTTCCATCTACATATCACCCCAGTTCACAAAACCATCACTACAAATTCAATCATGTATACTAATTTTGCCCAAAAAATCTCAAACAATTTACAAAGATTTAAAATTTAACAAACCCCACTAATTTTTTTAACCTAACAATAATTCAAAGCTACCAAAATGCAACATTTCGTATACATAGACAAACCATCACCCTAACTAACATTGATAAACCCTACATGTAAATATCAAGCAAAATGCGCTAACTTTAGCAAAAAGAATCGATTAAAATTACAAACTCACGAACTCTAAAAGGGTTTTTCATCAATTAATCTAAAAACCCCAGATGATTTCTAGAGTAAAACGGAGACAATACACAGATAAAAATGAAAGTAGTTAAAACAAAATGGGAAAAAAAATAAAAACAAAAAAACAAAGATCGGAAAAAAGGAAAATGGAGGAGAAATTACAGTTGCGATAGTAGACGACGTGCACCATGGTAGCTCACCGACGGCGAGGTGTTGGGTTTGCGCTGAAGCTGCGGCGGAAGTGAGAAGGAGAGAAGGGTTTAATGGTTTATGATGGGCTGTTGTTGGATTATTAGGGGTTGTTCTTGTTTTGTGAATATCTGATATCCTTCTTCGACTTTTAGGGTCAGCCCAAACCTATGAAATCAACTTTGTTACCAATACCGAGTAGAGCTGTCAAAAGTTGACCCGACCCAAAATACCGACTTAAACTCGATAATTAACCGACCCATCTGAACCCGAAAAAAAGATAACCCAAACCCGACATGATCCGACCTGAAACCAACCCTAGACTCGAGTTGACTCGAGTATGTGAGACCCGAACCGAACATGAACTGACCTGAAGATGACCCGACCCGAATGTAACCCGTAAATTATTAACCTGAATCGAACCCGACTTGAACCGAAATTGACCCAAACCCATCAAAAATTTAACCCGACTTTTTACTAACCTGTCCTGAATTCAATCTGACCCGTTCCTAACCCGACCCGAATTTAACCTGTTACAAGTCCGACTTGAAATCAACCCGACTTGTTATTGCCCTGACCCAAATTCAACCCGACTTGTCATTGACCCGACCCGAATTTTACTAGACCTATTACTAACCCGACCCAAAAATTCAACCTGATCTGCTACTAACCCGACTCGAAATCAACACGACTTGTTATTAACCCGTCCTAAATTCAACCCAAATTGTTCTTGACTCGATTTCAAATCACCTTAAATGCAATTTAGACCACCTTAGTATTGTTGATCAAAGCATTTTGTCTAGGGAGACCAAGTCGGTCCAGGCCAGCAAAAGAAAGGAGCATCATCCTCAAATTTAAGTGTTAAATATAGTATATATTTGTTGTATGGTCAAAGGGGTGTTGTATGGTCAAAGGAGATAATTATCTTCCTAAATTATAGACTATAGTTTCCTAATATATTTCCATGTATATTATAGTCAATGGAAATAATTAGCTTGATAAAAATAATAATTATCTATTTATAGTTAGTTGAACCCGAATATGACCTAACTTGGAAATGACCCGACGTGATTGTAACCTTCAACTTATTGACTTGAACATAACCCAACTTGAATTCGAGAATGACCCGACTTGAAAATGACCCAACCTGATTATAACCCGCAAATTATTGACTTGAACCGAACCCGACTTGAACCCGAGAATGACCCGATTTGAAAATGACCCGACGTGATTATAACCCGCAAATTATTGACTTGAACCAAACCCGACTCAAACCCGAGAATGACCCGACCTGATTCTAACCCGCAATTTATTGACTTGAATCGAACCCGACTCGAACTCGAGAATTACCCTAACCCGTGAAAACCCGACCTATTGTTCACTCGACCCGAATATAACCCGACCTAAACCTGACCCAAACCCGATAAGAAGTATGACCCGACTAAAGCATGACCTAACCCAAACCCGACCCGCATATGATATGGAATTCATCCGAATTGACCCGACCCGAGTTGACCCAATCTACTTACTGACCCAAACCCGACCCTGTTACCCGAATTGACAGCTCTACCCAAAACCTCCAAAATTTCTCAAAAAAGCGTGGATATTAGCCTTCAATTTTGGAATTTTATGACTTTTTTTCACCCGGAAATAAAAATTGTCGAAATATTTACCATGGTCCCTAATACCTTCTGGGAGTCAAATTGGCTGGGCGGAACCATCCAATTTACCTTTACGATCAATTTACCGGTTTACAACTTACACCGATTTCATTAACTCAAGCTTATCACGAACATTTATGATTACATATAATGATTATATATGGATCCAAACAACATTATATGAACCCGAGATGTATCCCCTAAAATCTCAATGTTTTTCGACACTGCACCCCGAAACATTCGAAATTTCTCATTAAGCGTGGACTTTAGCCTTCAATTTTGGAATTTTATGACTTTTTTTTTCGCCCGAATATAAAATTGTCGAAATGTTTACCATGGTTTCAAATACCCTTAGGGAGTCCAATTGGGTGGGTAGAACAATCCAATATGCCTTTAACGACCAATTTACCGGTTTACAACTTACATCGATTTCATGAATTCAAGCCTACCCACGAACATTTATGACAACAAATAATGATCATATATGGTTCCAAACAACATTATATGACTCCGAGATGTATTCCGTAGAATTTCAAGACTTTGCGACACCGGGCCCTGAAACCACCAAAACTTCTCAAAAAACATGGATACTAGTCTTCAATTTTGGAATTTTTTGGTTTTTTTTCGCCGGAAATAAAAATTGCCGAAATGTTTACCATAGTCCCTAATACCCTCCGGGAGTCCAGTTGGGTTGGTGGAACAATCCAATTTGCCTTTAAACGGCCAAATTAATTGCCGGTTTACGGCTTGCACGGATTTCATTAACTCAAGCCTACTACGAACATTTATGACAACATATAATGATCATATATGGTTACAAACAGCATTATATGACCCCGAGGTATCCCCTAAAATTTTAATACTTTCCTACACCGGGCCCCGAAACCTCCAAAATATCTCAAAAAGCGTGGAAATTAGCCTTCAATTTTGAATTTTTTTGACTTTTTTCGCCCGGAAATAAAAATTGCCGAAATGTTTACCATGGTCCCTAATATTCTCCGGGAGTCCAATTGGGTGGGTGGAACCATCCAATTTGCCTTTAAACGACCAATTTACTGGTTTACAACTTACACCGATTTCATGAATTCAAGCCTACCACAAACATTTATGACAATAAATAATGATCATATATGATTCCAAACGACATTATATGACTTCGAGATGTATTCCGTAGAATTTCAAGACTTTTCGACACCGGGCCCTGAAACCACCTAAATTTCTCAAAAAGCGCGGACATTAGTGTTCAATTTTGGAATTTTTTGGTTTTATTTTTCGCCCAGAAATAAAAATTGCCGAAATGTTTACCATGGTCCCTAATACCCTCCGTGAGTACAGTTGGGTTGGTGGAACCATCCAATTTGCCTTTAAACGACCAATTTAATTACAAGTTTTCAACTTGCACGAATTTCATTAACTCGAGCCTACTACGAACATTTATGACAACATATAATGATCATATATGGTTCCAAACGACATTAAATGACCCCGAGATGTATCCCTAAAATCTATATCTATATTTAGTATTTAAAAACACAAACCATCATCCCCATCATGCCACATGTAATTAAAATTTATTTTTCACCAATGCCACATGTCACCTCCCTTCATTAATTAATCCCCTTTCTTATTATTTTTAAAAAAGAATTAGCTATAATTCAATACATGTATGAATGTTCCCTTCACAAAAAAAAAAAAAAAAAAACATATATGAATATTATTTGATTCATTTTCCCCCAACTTAATATCTCTACAATTACATTCAATTATCACCCATTCTTCTCCTTTATAAACTATTCATTTTTCAATTAAAACATATTATAAAACAAAAGTTACTATTGTACCCCTTATAAACATCCCGTGCATTGCACGAGTCAGAAGGCTAGTTCTAATAATTTCCTACATCGGGCCCCGAAACCTCCAAAATTTCTCAAAAAGTGTAGATATTAGCCTTCCATTTTGAAATTTTTTGAGTTTTTTACGCCCGAAAATAAAAATTGCCGAAACATTTACCATGGTCCCTAATAATCTCCGGGATTCCAATTGGGTGGGTGGAACCATCCAATTTGTCTTTAAACGACCAATTTACCGGTTTACAACTTACACCGATTTCATGAATTCAAGCCTACCACGAACACTTATGACAACAAATAATGATCATATATGGTTCCAAAAGACATTATATGACCCCAAGATTTATTCCGTAGAATTTCAACACTTTTCGACACCGGGCCCCGAAACCACCAAAATTTTTCAAAAAGCGTGGATATTAGTCTTCAATTTTGGAATTTTTAGGTTTTTTTTTCGCCCGGAAATAAAAATTGCCGAAATATTTACCATGGTCCCTAATAACCTCCACGAGTCCAGTTGGGTTGGTGGAACCATCCAATTTGTCTTTAAACGGCCAATTTAATTACCGGTTTACAACTTCCACGAATTTCATTAACTCAAGCCTACTACGAACATTTATGACAACATATAATGATCATATATGGTTCCAAACGGCATTATATGACCCCGAGATGTATCTCCTAAAATTTTAATACTTTCCTACACCGGGCCCCGAAACCTCCAAAATTTCTCAAAAAGCGTGGATAAATTAGCCTTCAATTTTGAAATTTTTAGACTTTTTTTCGACCGGAAATAAAATTTGCCGAAATGTTTACCATGGTCCCTAATACTCTCCGGGAGTCCAATTGGGTGGGTGGAACCATCCAATTTGCCTTTAAACGACCAATTTACCTATTTACAAAATTGCATTGATTTCATGAATTCAAGCCTACCACGAACATTTATGACAACAAATAATGATCATTTATGGTTCCAAACGACGTTATATGACCCCGAGATGTATTCCGTATAATTTAAAGACTTTTCGATACCAAGCCCCGAAACCACCAAAATTTCTCAAAAAGCGTGGATTTTAGTCTTCAATTTTGAAAAATTTTGACTTTTTTTTAGCTCGGATATAAAAATTGCCGAAATGTTTACCATGGTTCCTAATACTCTCCGGGAGTCCAATTGGGTGGGTGGAACCATCCAATTTGCCTTTAAACGACCAATTTACCGATTTACAAAATTGCATCAATTTCATTAATTCAAGCCTACCACGAACATTTATGAAAACAAATAATGATCATATATGGTTCCAAACGGCATTATATGACCTCGAAATGTATCCCATATAATTTCAAGACTTTTCGACACCGGGCCCTGAAACCTTCAATTTTGGAATTTTTTGACTTTTTTTAGCCGGAAATACAAATTGCCCAAATGTTTACCATGGTCCCTAATACCCTCCGGGAGTCCAATTGGGTGTTTGGAACCATCCCATTTGCTTTTAAACAGCCAATTTAACCGGTTTACAACTTGCACCGATTTACCGGTTTACAACGGCTAATTTAATTAATTTTCACCAAACCTGACTTGAACCGAAATTGACCAAAACCCGTTTTAACCCGTCAAAACCCAAATTTAACCCGACTTGTTACTAACCTGACTTGAATTCAACCCGACCCGTATTTAACCCAACATGTTACAAACCTACCCGAAATCAACCCGACTTGTTTTTGACCTGACCAAAATTCAACCCGACTTGTTATTGACCCGATCCGAAGTTTACCATACCTATTACTTACCCAATCCAAAAATTCATCTCGATTTTTTACTAACCCGACTTGAAATTAACACGATTTGTTATTGACCCGACCTATATTCAACTCAAATTGTTCTTGACCCGATTTCAAATCACCTTAAATGCGATTTATCCCGCCTTATTATTGTTGATCAAAGAATTTTGTCCTTGGACACCAAGTCGGTCTAGGCCAGCAAAAGAAAGGAGCATCATCCTCAAATTTAAGAGTTAAATATAGTATATATTTGTTATATGGTCAAATGAGATAATTATCTTCCTAAATTATAGACTATAGTTCCCTAATATATTGCCATATATATTATAGTCAAAGGAAATAATTAGCTTGATAAAAATGATAATTATCTATTTATAGTTAGTTGAACTTGAATATGACCTGATTATAACCTGCAAATTATTGACTTGAACATAACCTGACTTGAATCCGAGAATGACTCGACTTGGAAATGACCCAACCCGCAAATTATTGACTTGAACCAAACCCGACTTGAACCGAGAATGACCTGACTTGAAAATGGCCCGACCTGGTTATAATCCGCAAATTATTGACTTGAACCGAACTCGACTCAAACCCGAGAATGATCCGACCTGATTCTAACCCGCAAATTATTGACTTGAACCGAACCCGACTCGAACCCGAGAATGACCTGACCTGATTCTAACCCGCAAATTATTGACTTGAACCAAACCCGACTCGAACCCGAGAATTACCCTAACCCGTGAAAACCCGTAAATTATTGATCACCCGACCCGAATGTAACCCGACCTGTAATTAACCTGACCTAAACCCGAGCCAAACCCGAAAAGAAATATGACCCGACGTGATTCCGACTCAAGCATGACCCAACCCAAACCTGATCCACATAGGTAATGAATTAATCTGAATTGACCCGACCCGAGTTGACCCGTCCCACTCTTACCCGACCCAAACCTGACCCGTTTACCTGAATTGACAACTCTAATTACGAGTACCATATAATCAAGCGGGTTTCATTTGTGGTAGGTTACAAATCGAGTTTGATCGAATAGCGGTTTATGCGGAGTCATTTTGTCTAGTCGAGGTCTTGTTTTCTTCATCTTAAAATAAAATAAGTGTTTCTCAAAGCTTTTGGCTTATTGAGCACTATTGGAAATTTGACATTTTAAAAAGTTAATTTGTATGTTTGGTAATAATATATACTAGTAGCTTAGTAAGAGAGCTTTTTGGACTAATAAAACTCTTTTAGAAAAGCTCTTTATAAGTATGAGAGCTTTTAAAATTAGCTTATTGAATAATTAGCTTTTTGGGTATTAAGTGCAATGAAATAACTAATAATAAACAGCTATTAGTATTTACTTAGCACTTTTACACAATCAACTATTTACAACCAACTAGTCAAACCATGCCACTTAATACAATCAACTAGGAAGTATATAAATAAGCTAACAGCTAAATATCAAATAAGGCCTAATTGTGTATACATAAAAATTTCATATTCTAAAAATAGACTTAGGGCCCGTTCACTTCAGCTTAATTTCAGTTCAGTTCAGTTCAGCTCCAATCAGTTCAGTTCAACTATTCTTCTCTCATAAAATATTCATTTCAGCTCCAATCAGTTCAATTCAGTAAATGTGAACAGACCACCCTTAGGGTCCCGTTTTCTTCACCTTACAAATAAAAAACTTTAACAAACAAGTATAATAGAGAATTAGTACAAATAGGTTTTATTCCCTCGTTTTTTTTAAAGTGTCTCATTTCCCTTAAACGATCATTTTTCAATTTCACTTTAGTAAAAATAATTAATTTTGACAAAATAATTTCAAATTAGTAAAAATAAGGTGAAGAAAACAGAGTCTTACTAGAATATCAAACCATTTTTGCCTAATAAGTCTTGAAACCTTATGTATAAAGCAATTCGAGCATTCTAGTCAATTGTTTATGTCCAATTTAGAAAGAAAAAGTCGCTTCAAAATGCTTTTAATATTTAGATTATACAAGAAATTAATACACTTTTCACAAGTCAAGTAATAAAACTAGAAGGTGTGTCCAAATAAAAATACTTGGAAAGATATTAAATTTAACTTCCAAATTTAACGTCACTTGGACACTTTAATGAAGCTATTATTTTCTGCAATGAAACTTTAGGCATTTTTAGGATTTACCACCAAGCGCAATTTACATTCAATGAGTGCTTGACTGGCACCAAAACATCTCATTGATACCTTTTCTTCTAAGGGATCTCCCATTCCATGAATCCATGATCTCATAATCATTCCCATTTTCTAAGGCCAGGTTAATCAACAGAAGCATCATCATTCAAAGACCAGGGCTAATTCTTATCCTGTGAATTGCGGTATATTGCTAAATGAAGATAATAAAACCACCTATGATTTTATTGCTCTGTAAATGCCACTACACTAATACAGTTTCCGTGTCTAGATTATACACAGTAAACATAAATACAGCAAAATAGAACCTTCAAGTAACCTGATCAAACAGTACAAATTCTTAGTTCATGCCAATAAAATAGCCAGGGAAAGCAAGAAAGCATCCATTGTGGAAATCAACCAGCACAGAAGATCACTTGAGAGTTTCATTTGACTGAATGACAAAGCCCAATTTCAGGACTACCAGCAGACACTACAGAAGAAGATGCTGAGCTTTCATAGCTATAAGGCATGATCCTATTAGTACTCGCAAGAATTGAATCTAAAAATCCATATGATCCTTTTAAATTTGAACATCAGACCTGTAGTCATCAATGCAACCTCCCACTTCATGAAGATTGGAGGGGCACTATCTGGGCTTACGGGAGAGACGGCCACCAGTTCTTGGTGCTCTATCCTCTGTGAAGGGCTGAGTTGCAGGATCTGCAAGGCCTGGTAACCTTGATACACTTCCCTTACCTTTTCTGGCATTAGGTCCAATCACCTCAATCATGTATCTCCACCCATCAATTGGTCTTCTCCTGCTGAATATGTGTGTCTTTATAAAACTTGCTATCTGCAAATATTAATACAAACAGAAACCATAAATCTTAAGGCATAATATACAATCATGCAAAGTATGAAGAACAGAAATTTGGAGAGAGGGCTGAATCAATATGAATATAAAATTCACTTAACCTAAGTTTATAAAGTTAAGCATGTATTATTACGGAACCTTGTTCAATCGGAGATGCTTCTTGTAAAATGAGACAATAAAGTGAAAACGTACATCTTTCAACTATCTTTCACACCTTTTTAGGCTTGATAGCACCTTCATCCATCAAATTTTATGAGCAAAGTGATTAAGCAAGTTTATATCATTGGCATTAGACATGTAATTGATTGAGCTGCATAAAAGTCATTGCATCTGAACTCACTTATAAAGTCATAAGTAGCTGGAGTATGGACCATGAGACTTATACACCTAGTACACATAGAAAATTTCACTTTCCCACTTATATTATGTCAGGTTTCCTTCAGAGATGCTACCAATAAACCCATAAAATTGCAAGGAAGGAAGTACATACACTAAACTCACATGTCCTTATGACTATAGGCCTACATACGAAGGGGTCAACAGGGATACAGGGCATAACCCCCCCCCCCCCCCCCCCCCCCCCCCCCCCCACACACACACACAAAAAAAAAAGGTCATCACATAACCTGCACCATTGGTACAGATTGATATCTCTCATAATCAACTGTTTCTATTCCTAAAAGAAGGTAATCCATACACTTAAGGAACACAATGAGAACAGTTTTGGCTATTGAATAATATCATAAATTAATGCATTGCTAAATGTATATGCGCACCTGAAATTTGCAAAATGCCATCCGACGCTCAAATTCTTGCAAAAGGATGTCTTCTTCTCTCCGTGACATCTCCCATACATTGCCATCTTCAGATTTGGACGTTGATTCCCAACCATCAGGCTTATTTTTAAACTCAGAAGTACTGGGAACTTTTGGGTCATTCAGATTATTGCTAGCAGAGTCAAATATCCTACAACAGCAGCAGTTTCAGTACATTCAGGTTCTAAAATATTTCCTTTACTTATGCTGGGGAAAGGCAGTGTACAAGGTTATAGTATAATAAGTAGAAGATTCACATAATAGAACATGCTATCTAGAATAGACTAAATTGAAGTATAAAGCACAACATGAAATTTTCTTCTTTATGATGAATTACAGAAGCTAGAATATCTCCTTACTTAAACCTAAATTAAGATTAAAATGCAACATACATATATTTTTGTATTTTTGTCTAAGACCTCAATACTCGCCTTCAATCTAAAACTCCCATTAATCCATTATCTTGTCCAAAATTTAAGCTGTCAATGGACCCTTTAACCAATTACCAGGGTAAACATCGTATGGTGTAAGCCTTTTAACTACAAAAACCCAATTGTAGAGCTAAAAAGGCATTAAATGAGCAATTATATCTATACTAAGAGTACTTGTATTGACATAAGTACATGTCCTAGAGTCTAAGAAGAACTGTGGAAGTGTCCATTCCCATGTCAAAGTATCGAGGATCCAACATGAGTACTTCAAGAAGAGTCAGAGTAACACATCCCACACAACCAGCAGCAAAAAAAACACCCAATAATCAAACATACACATACTAGCATCAAGCTAGAGTTCCCAAATTATCACAGCAAACAATCTTGATGCCCAATTGATCCATTTCATAAGTTCAAGAGTTAACTACTAAACTTTCAAGCAGGCGTTCTCTCAGGCATAAAAACAAACACCTGGTATGCATAAAAATTCATAAACAAACAACAAACCCCAGATCACCAAAACCCCAAAAAACTTGATTTTCCCAATCAATGAGAAAACACAATAAAGCTAAAAATAGAGAAAAGAGAAAACTCACTCAGAACAACTATCAAGAAGCTTGTCAATATCATCAGCAGACCCACCACCCAACTTAGCTTCTTCAATCAATTCAATCTCTTTCATCCAAAGCCCAGCATGAATCCTCTGTTTCTTCAACCTATAATCCTTCTGCACATTCTCCAAACTATACAACCCACCATTTTCTTCCTTCTTCTTAACCTTCATTTCCTCCTCTTGTTTAGCTTTCTCTCTGTTCATACGGCGGTTCTCCCAGTTTTCATTCATGTCTTCGACAAACGCCTTAGTCTCAGGGTCAGCAGCGTCGGGAATAAGGCCGAAGTTGACGTCGGACTCCCATGGTGCGCGAGTATTCTTGCCGGCGAGATCGTCGGGTAGCCACGCAGTTTCCCAGGCGTCGTTCCATTCATCGGATTTGTTGCCGGAGGAAGTGGAAAGATGGCGGCAGTGGTGGAGGAGAGAGAAGGGGAGTTGTCGGAGAAGTGTGGTGGTGGTTGTTGAGGACTTTGTAAGCCTCTGCATTTCGGTTTGTTTGGGTGATTTCAATTCTCAAATTTGGGTCATTTTATACCCTGTCCATTTCTGCATTAGATTTACTAGTGTTGTAATGTCTACAGTTTAGTTCACCTTATTTTTACTATCTAAACTCATTTGATTTGATATTTTTATCTGATTTGACACGAGGATAAATGTACGATAATCATAATGAAAAAATATATCAAGTGGGATCTTCATTCGTAATAATATGTATTTCATTAATATGTAATGTATTTCATTACGAAATTTTTATGATATTCTGCAATAAAAAATTGCACATAAAACGATAATCTAATCTAAACCTTTTTTTTTTTAAATAAGTAAAAAATAAGTTGAAGGCCTCTCTTGAAATCCGTAAGAAAATTTTACGCTAAGCTATTCCTCACTCTCTTGGAATTTCTTTTTTGGTAACCATTATATTTGAGTAGCATTTTTGGTGAGTTTTTAATACTTCCTCAATTTTTTTTTAATTGCATCACTTTTGGTTTCACGGGACTCTTGGCCAATTTTTGGAGTAGAGAGAGGTTGAGAGAAATGGTGGTGGTGGTGATATGGCAATTAGGTGGAGTTGGCCGTGGCAGCTGTGCTAGTTATTGTGGCCTAGGGATGGGGCAGGTGCAAAGGCCACCTTCACTCCTTCAGGCCGTGGATCACAGTTGATGATGACATTGTAGGTTTGGCTATGCAACATTTTGTTTCTTCTTAGTAAAGTTTTTGTTTTGTGAGAGCTTACTCTTAACAATAACAATACAATCTGATATGTTTAAACTTTGAAGCAAAAATGCATTTTCCACTTCATCGGTAAGTGGAAACAGAAAACCATTAACTGACAGTACCTGTTAGTGTACCCTATACAAAACTAAAAGCTGCAACGATTTAGTAAGTTCAGTTGATTGTCTAACTATACAATCACAATGAGGGCAAAGAATTAATCATGTAAAAAAGAGGGATTTTGACTGGCTCTTGAAAGTGAAGGCAAATTCACAATTCCACATTTGCAAAGGCGTGTGGGTTTAAGAGTTCATCCCTTCCTGTCATTTGATGGTGCTAATATGTCTGCCATAGTTTACCTGAGAAACCAGGTCAGCACACTCCAAATAAGACTGTCATTGTTGCCAGCTTTGCTTCCAAGATGATAATATACACTCAGGCCACACTTATTGACTCTGTATGTTGTGCCGTTCACATACTCTGCTGCTGTTTTCAGTCCACCACTTTTCCGCTTGTCCTTCACTGAAACGTTTGCGGCTGAGAAGACAAAATTGCTCAATAAGGAATCCAAATAACATGAACGCATTAATTTGATATTAATGCACCAATCACCAGTTTGTCCGTGGTGCAAAGTTGCCAAAAAATATAAAAAGATATTTCTTATTTCAAGATAATAATCTTCTTTTACCACAAAAATGGTCTTGGTTAAATGAAGGACAAGAACACAACGTTTTTGTAACCTTAAATATTTCAGCACTTCATTACCACTTACAATAGCAACTACAATGCAAAGTATAATTTAAAACCAATTCTTTGACCATAAGAAACATAAAAGTGATAAAACCCACTATACCATCCATTAGACCATTAACCATAGAGGCAGGTCGAGAATGGAGAGGTAAGTGATGATAGGCGGGAAATCAACGAGGGTGGGTGTGGGGGTCCACTAAATGGGGGTGGTTTGGAATAATTTTGACACAAATAAGAAAGTATTAGTAGGAGGTTCTAAAAAAGACACCATGTAAGAATATAATCAAGATATGCAGATATTAAAACATAACAAGCACTGCCTGAGTCTACCTGACAAAAAGACCAGTTAGCTGGAAAAGAAAGTGTTTGCAGTGTTACATACTTGTAGTCTTGTACACATTCCATCAACTCCATATGTCCACATAAGTTAGAAGAAAGTTCATGAGATTCTACTTACTATCCAACACATAATGTCATATGTCACCATGCAGAAAGAACCTAATATAAGTTTGTTTCACAATACTGTACCTGAAACGCAAACGCTTGAGCTCATTAGTGCCTCCTGGCAAGGAGCAAAGTGTTATGTACACGCCAGGTTCATCTTGTACAACCCACTCTGTCTTTTCAGGCTGTGCTTTTTCTCCATTAGTTAGTAAGGCATCCATAGTAACAGTTGACTCACTTCTAGGAGACAAAAAGTTATCATCGGAGACCTTTCTAAAGGAACCCGAGGATTGCCCACAAAAATCTAATTTGCTGCTTGCATCTTTTCCTCCCTGTAACTTTTCAGCCATCTCCTTCAACTGTCGGAACAAATTTCACAGCCCATATTAGGGATAGTTAGAAAAATACTGTCATATGTCACCATGCAGAAATAACCTAATATAAGTTTGAGCAACAATAAAGATATTAAAACTGGATAGGATAGAAAAATAAAAAAAAAAATTGCATCTACTCCTTTGGAAGTACAACAAATATATTAGGGATTATATTGCATAAAAAATCGTATTCCACTTATTTATTATAGACATAGAATATCAACTACTTACTCTGTTGTTTTTAATTGTGTCATTTGAAGTTTCACACATCCCTATACAAAACTTCGATCATTCCTATATTTATTTGCATTTAGTAAAAATTATAAAATTTTGATATTTGGAAAACATAAATCAAGATAAAACTAATAAAATCCCACTTGACTATATCTTTTTGATAGATATTATATTTAGGATAATATTTGTCGCATGTTAGGATATATTTATTGTATATTTTGTATGTTTATCGTATCTAGGTTTCCTAACGTGTTTAGACCTATCGTTGTAAACTCTATATATTTGATCAATGATACACACTCCAGATTAAGGAGTTTTCCCGAAATCTAACATGGTATCACAGCTTAGGTTTTAGATCTCAATTTTAATTTTTCCAATTTCTTGGTTTTTTGTTTTATTGGGACCTTGCTTACATCACAAATTCCGCTACTTTATACTCTGCATATTTCATCAGATTTCAACTCATTCTTTTTCCTTTAACTTTCTGCTCCCTGTTCCATTGAACACTCCATGGCCAAGGACGACGAAGTACCCAACTCGCCTCCACCGCCTCCAACGTCGGAATTTCATCCGGCTCTAGCAGTCAGTAACATCAAGAACGCCATACCTTTGGTTCTTGATTACGAGAAGGTTCAATACTCCAATTGGGTGGAGTTGTTTGAGAATCACGCTTGTGCGTACAATGTGTTAGATCACATCGACCCAACCGTTTCCCGACCGACTGATGTTTCGGATGCCTTGTGGAAGCGTCTCGATGCAATTGTTAAACAATGGATATACGGCACAATCTCAACCGAACTTCTCATCACAATTTTGGCCCCTAAATCTACTGCTCAGCACCTTTGGGATAGAATTAAAGAAAATTTTCAAGATAATAAAAATACAAGGGCCGTGTATCTTGAAAATCAGTTTAATTTACTTCACATTAGCAATTATTCTAATGTCATTGCTTATTGTCATCAGATTAAGAGTATTGCAGTTCAATTAGCCAACACTGATCAACCGGTTTCGGAGCAGAAGATGGTCATCCGTCTTGTTTCCGATCTCACAAACTCGGACTTTGACACGGTGGCGACGATGATTCAACAAACCGAACCATTACCGTCGTTTAATTCGGCCAGGTCTCGGTTATTACTCGAAGAATCCCGTCGTGCTAATGACCAAGCACAATCAAGTCAGTCGGCGTTCGTCGCTCAACAAGACGCTTCGTCAAACTCCAATCAGCAGCAACCAGCCGCTAACGGTGGCCGCGACTCCGGTGGTCGCGGACGTGGGGGCCGAGCCGGTGGCAGAGGAGGTGCTGCGGGTAAGGGCCGTAGAAAAAGGAGAGGCACCAATTCCACCAAGCAGCCCAATAACTCTCAACAACAGCAAACCCCACCTCAAGCTCAACAGTGGCCCACACCTCAAATGTGGCCCGACTTTTAAGCCCATCCGTGGCATGGATCTTAGGCCACACCACCTTGTCCATATCCAACCACTTCTGGCCAGTTGGACAACCTAGGCAACAAGCACCCAATGGGCCTTCACATCACTCAGGTCTTCACATCAGTCAGGCCCAACGCAGCAAGCATACTTGGCCAATCCATCACCTTATGGCCAACTTTATATTCCCACGGAGCTAGGTTCGGCTTACTCGTCCATGAATTTACCTAATCCGGACAACGGTTGGTATATGGACTCGGGTGCAACATCTCACATGACTCATAACTCAGGTACTCTCATGCCCCTAATTAATTTAAGCACTAATAATAATATTTTAGTTGGCAATTGACACCGCATTCCTATTACGGGTTATGGTCATACTACCCTTCCTAATAATAAATTACTCCTTCGTGATGTTCTTTTAGCCCCTCAAATCATTAAAAACTTAATTTCAGTTCGCAAATTCACATCTGATAATAATGTTTCTATTGAATTTGACCCTTATGGCTTTTCTGTGAAAGACCTTCGAACAGGGAGGATAGTAACGAGATGCAATAGCTTAGGAGACCTTTATCCAGTCACCACCACCACACCTTCATCATGCCTTGACTCTACTCTTATGGTCACTACCCCATCCACTTGGCATAGTCGCTTGGGTCACACTGGAGCTAGTTCTTTTAATTTTTTAAGGAGCAATAAGTTAATTAATTGTAATAAGGAGTAATTTTTGCAATTCTTGTCAATTAGGAAAACATGTTAGAAAACCGTTTTATGATTCTACTAGTCATACTACTTATGCTTTTGATATTATTCATGCCGATTTATGGACTTCCCCAATTTGTAGTGTTAATGGTCATAAATATTATTTAATTCTCGTTGATGATTTCACTCACTTTGTGTGGACTATTCTTATTGCTTATAAGTCTCAAGTTTTTTCCACTTTTGTGAATTTTCGTAATTATGTCCAAACTCAATTTGAACAGCCCATTAAAGCCTTTCAAAGTGATCATGGCCGAGAATTTGATAATGATCCTTTCAAAAAGCAATGCTTAGATATTGGAATGGTCTTTAGGTTCTCTTGTCCTCACACATTCTCACAAAATGGAAAAGCCGAACGTATAATTAGAACCATTAACAATGTCAAACGCGCACTTCTCTTTCATGCCTCCCTTCCACCTAATTTTTGGGTTTATGCTCTTGAGACCGCTACATATCTCATAAATATTTTACCAACCAAAGCTCTCAAAAACATAACTCCAACTCAAGCGTTGTTTAGAAAACAACCTTCTTATGCTCACTTACGGGTGTTTGGGTGTCTTTGCTTTCCTAATTTATCATCCACTGCTCCACATAAATTAGCTCCTCGCTCCGCTCCATGTGTCTTCTTAGGTTACCCTTCGAATCACCGCGGCTATAGATGTCTAGATATTTCAACTAATAAAATTATTTTTACTAGGCATGTCACCTTTGATGAGCATTCTTTCCCGTACACCAATTTGGGTCAATTTCGGATTAAGGACTATGATTTTTTGGGTTTTGATGAAGCTTCTCCTCTTCTCACCCACTATTTGCTGCGTCATTTACCTCAACCCACTACACAAGCCCAGCAACCAAGACCAAATCCCAACCAGACCCAAACCCCGCCATCCCCCCAATCCCATGCCCAGTTAACTCCGCAGGTGGTCTGCCCATCCCCTGCCACAGTTGCGGCCCACCCGCGGCCTGCACAGCCACACAACCCAGCTGACTGCTCCGGCGCCTCACCCAGCCGAGCCACGCCCCGCTAGCCGGACCCCACCTGCCGCACTGCACGGCCACCATACACTCCTGCCCCTGCTAGGGGTATTCCTCCCATTCAACCCACACGCCCACCACCACCATCCCCTCGTGTTACTCGTAGTCAACGAGGCATATTTAAGCCAAACCCAAAGTCCAGTCAAACCTCTTTGATAACTTCGGGTCCCTCTATTCACAAGTCACCCATTCCAAAAAGCTATAAAAAGGCCTTACATGAGCCTAATTGGAATGCGGCAATGTTTGATGAGTATAGTGCTTTAATTAAAACGGGGACATGGGAGTTGGTGCCTAGGCCAACGGGGGTGAATGTTGTTAATTGTATATGGCTATTTAAACATAAATTCAAGTCTAATGGTGACCTTGAAAGGCACAAAGCTCGTCTTGTTTGTGATGGCAGGTCGCAGGAAGTTGGTGTAGACTGTGATGAAACTTTCAGTCCAGTAGCAAAACCGGCCACTATTAGAACTGTTTTGAGCTTAGCTATGGCTAAGAAGTGGTCGATACATCAACTAGATGTCAAAAATGCCTTTTTACATGGTGATTTGCAGGAAACAATTTACATGTATCGAACCTCCGGGTTTTGTTGATCGGAGGGCTCCCTCTCATGTTTGTCGGCTCCGCAAGGCTCTCTCTGGTTTGAAACAAGCTCCTAGAGCTTGGTACCAACGCTTTGCAAATTTTCTTATTAATTTGGGTTTTGTCATTGTTAAAAGTGATAACTCTCTCTTTAGTTTGCGGCAGGGAGATGATACGGCATATTTGCTATTATATGTTGATGATATTATATTAGCTACCTCATCTGACAAGTTGTGCACAGGGATTATCTCTCAGTTGCAAACTGAGTTTCCCATGTCTGACTTGGGGCCTCTTAGCTATTTTTTGGGTATTGTTGTAACCCGAAAACCTTCTTATGTGCTTCTTTCTCAGGAGAAGTATGCACAGGAGGTTTTAGAGCGTGCAGGAATGGCTTCTTGTAAACCTTCCGCCACTCCAGTTGACACTAAGTCCAAACTTAGTGCAGATGCAGGGCCACCTTTTCGGGATCCTACTTTGTATCACGGTTTAGCAGGTACCTCACTTTCACCGGGCCAGATATTTCATATGCGGTACAACAGGTGTGTCTATTTATGCATGATCCTCGGGAACCTCATTATGAGGCATTGAAACGCATTCTGCGTTATGTTCAGGGTACCATTGATCACGGTATACATTTATATCCTACTGTTTCTCATCGACTGAGGGAGGTTGTCCCGATACCAAACGCTCCACATCGGGGTACTGTTGCTTCCTTGGGGACAACCTCGTATCTTGGTCATCTAAGCGTTAACATACATTATCTAAGTCGAGTGCAGAAGCAGAATATCGAGGCGTCACAAATGTTGTCTCTGAGGCGTGTTGGCTCCGTAATCTTTTGCTAGAGCTACATTGTCCTCTACGGCAGGCTACCATTGTTTATTGTGATAATGTCAGGCTATCTACCTTTCAGGCAACCTGGTACAGCACCAACGCATAAAACATGTGGAGATGGATATTCAATTTGTTCGAGAAAAGGTTGCTTTGGGACAGGTTCGGGTTCTCCATGTTCCTACTAGATATCAGTTTGCAGACATTTTCACTAAAGGCCTCCCGCGAGAATTATTTCTGGAATTTCGATCCAGTCTTAGCGTACGACCTCCTCCCGCTACGACTGCGGGGGTGTGATAGATATTATATTTAGGATAATATTTGTCGCATATTAGGATATATTTATTGTATATTTTGTATGTTTATCGTATCTAGGTTCCCTAACGTGTTTAAACCTAGCGTTGTAAACTCTATATATTTGATCAATGGTACACACTCCAGATTAAGGAGTTTCCCGAAATCTAACACTTTTCTTACGTATAAAATGCAAATGATGGTCAAAGAGAGATGTATGAGCAGTCAAAAAGTCCAAAAGGTGCAACTTTTAAAAAAAGAAGTTACAAGATAATATTTAAAAGCCTCAGGTTTCAATCTTAAAATAGATACTCCCTCCATCCCTTAATACAAAGCCTTTTTCCACATTTATTACTCACATAATAAAGAGAAAGACTTTTAATTTATGGACGGAGGGAGTACTAATCATAGCACAATATACAGCAAGCCACAAGATAATATTTATGCTAAGTAATTAAAAACAAGTTTCTCAATGACAAGAGGCTTTTTTTTTTTTGCAAGCAATCTCCACAAATTTCATTTTCAATACATAAAAAATTGACTGATGGTTCACAATAGCTTTCTCCTTTCCCTTCTCACTCCTACCTTTTCCGATGGGTGTCCTCCCTTATCTCATTTTTTTCACTTCCCCATCAAAAAAAAAAAAAAAAAAAAAAAAAAAAAAAAAAAAAAAAAAACTTATAAATGACCATAGGAAAAACAGAGAAAAAAATCACCACCTATATATATGAAGGTTCTCGTAAGAACCCATAATTATGCGAGGACACTCTATATTCTATATTTTTACTCACATGTTCGAAATTTTAAATGAGTTAAATTAGATATTTTAAATTACTATTCACATATTCTAAATCTTAAATTAGTTCTAAATTTTAAATTGTGTTCTAAGATTTTTTTATTTTTATTTTTTTATCATATGTTCCAAATCTTTACTTGTATTTTCTACACTTTTGCTCACATGTTCTTAATTTTACTAACATGTTCAAAATTATAAATGAGGTGTCCTAAATTTTTATTCTCATGTTCTAAGTTTAAAATTAGATGTGCTAAATTACTCATATGTTTTAAATTTTAACTCACATGCTCTGATCCTTAAATCAAAGGTTCTAAATTATTACTCAGACAGATTTTGAAAACTTTTAATCACATGTTCTAAATTTCTATACACACGTTCTTTATTTTAGACCCATTCTTAGATAAATATGGTGTTCTCATATAGGGACCTATTCTCACCGGACCCCTTTTGTCAATACTATCAAAAAGAAATTCTTCCATTGTCAATACAGTCAAGACAATTATGAGTTATGAAAAAGTGCTGAAGATATGAATAACTGGAAAAAACAATAGATGAGTGATGTATCTATAGGGACTGCATGATGCTTTTGACAATAATTATGGAGATGTTGGGCAACTAACCTGTGCAGTCAGGGACTTAATGACTTCCTTGGCAGCTTTGGATTTCTCAGCCTCATCTACTGCTACCACTTTGGCCTCCTTAAGTCGCTTTCTTGTTTTCTCCAGTTCAGCTTCAAGAAGCCTATTGTCACCAGTAAGTTTTTCTACCTAATAATTTGATCCATAATTTGGTCAGAATTTTACCAATTAATTGATAAAGGATAATGGCACATATGCCATAGCACAAATTCATTATAAGTTTATAACAGTAGAAAGCCTTGGTAGGGCTTTCCTACATTCATCTGGAATTTTTTATTCATGTATAATATCCAACTATCTATACCCTAAGGTGTCGGTTACCAATGACACTCACCAAGGTGGACTCACTGGATAGGAGTATCAGAGTAACAAAAACCCTACTTGTTCTTTCTACAGGATTCCTTTTTATAGATATAAGAAAAAAGGAAGCATACATTGTCTATGCACACTTTTCCTTTTATAGATGTACTAATTTGAATAATGCATGTAGCACTAAGGGAAGCACATAGGACATAACAAATTAGTATAACATGCATACAGTAAGAAACGGAGGGGGCATAATATCAGAATTACAGAACGGAAATCTCTGCTTTATGAAATGGCTCACCTCTACTCTTAATTGAACAACTTCTTGCCTCAAATCATCTTGTGTAGGCTTTGAGTTAGGAGCCATAACTTCCGGAGATGTAGGAAGACTGATCGAATTATTAAACGTAAATGATCTTGCAGGACTGCACCCTTGTGAAATGGGTGATGCTGCCCGAGAAACCATCCTGGAACCAGGAGCAGAAGCTGAGACTCGTTTATCTGAGGTTCCCACCATAGGGTATAAACTGCTTGATACATGACTACTGCCAGGTTGAAATATCCCATTGAAAGTAGGAAAGATGGAGTTCTCAACTTTTCCTAGTTTGGCACCACCCTTAGTACGATCACTATCAATTCTTTTCAGGGAATTGACAAATGCGAGTCCCCCGAATTTCGGAAGTAATGTTTCCTTCTCTGCTCCTTCATTGGACTTTTGAAGACTGATTTTACTGACAGGTCTAGGGATTCGCATATTTCCATATTCTGTTGCTTTCTTCAGCTTCACATAGCAATCATCACAAACCCGGTAAGGCTTATTCATGTTTGGAGCCAAAGAAGCTTTCAGAGATCTGCGGCTGCTGCATGCCTTGCAAAATACCTGCCCACAGTTGTAGCAATTATGACGTTTCCTTCGGAAACCAAATGGATTATGACAACCAGTACACGTAGAATGGTCAGTTCCCGAAGCCCATTTGTGTAAACAAATGGCAGCAGTAAAATTGGACCCACATGCTACTCTCTTTACTTGGTTATCTTTCATAAACTCAACAAGAGTAGGTTCATTTCTGTGGTCATTATCTCCATGACCTAATTGCCCATTTGTCCCTCTTCCCCAAGTGAAAACCTCCGCCCTAGATGTCAAAACTGCAACATGATGAGAACCACAAGCAATATCTTCTACAAAATTGTCTGCAATCTTACCCTCAACACAAAATGGAGTTCTTTCATTAGCAGCAGGACATCCTAATTGTCCATAAGCTGTACTGCCCATTGTATAAACTCGTCCAGAGGTAGCAAGAGCAACAGTAAAATCACGGCCACAAGCTACTTTGCAGAAACTATTATCCATTAGCACTTCTACACACTCAGGGATCAGTCTAGCTTCCTTATCACCGTGGCCAAGCTGGCCTTTATCACCCTCACCCCATGTAAAGAGCTTTCCCGATGCTAAGAAAGATCTATCAAACATAGTTTCACTTTCCAGAATGTCAACAACTGCCGCAGTATGCCAAGCACCACAAGCTACCCTCAGTGTTCGTTGTCCCTTTAAGGCCTCAACTTCCCTTGGAACAGTATAGCTCATACGGTCTCCGTGGCCCAGGACACCAAAGGTACCATCTCCAAATGTAAACAACTGACCAGTTGATAAAACTACAGCAGTATGCCAAGGTCCACAAGATGCAAAAGATACATGCATACCTTCTAAAGGGCCAGATACTCTTTTAGGTATCCAGTGACCTGCCTCACTAACATGTCCAAGCATACCGGGATTCCAGGTACCACCACCCCATGTAAAAAGATCACCAGATGTTGTAATGGCACAAGTATGGTACTCCCCACATGCAACAAGTTCTATGTTCATACCACTAAGACCTTCGATCAACTTTGGATTGGAAACATCAACTTCCACACCATGCCCAAGCCTGCCTCCTGACTCTTCCCCCCAACTGAAGATTTCCCCTTGCCTGTTAACTAACACTGCATGCCTAACACCACAAGCTATATGATGAACATCAAGGACCACTGTTGATTCTAGTGCCTTGGGTAGATTAGCATCAAACTTGCCACTACGTGAAACTCCAAGGGAGCCACCACCCATTATGCCCTCACTGATTCCTTCTCCCCACATGTAAACATCACCCAAGGAATCAAAATCATCAGGAAAAGATCCTTGACTTGATGAACTTACCAAACTTGATGAACTAATCCGAATGCTTTCAGATGATGAATTTCGGCCCGTAAAGTTTTCTACACTGTTGGAAGGTGGAAAGCTAGCAACATAGGTGGATGCCTCGGTCTGACTGCAGTTATTGGATGCTGCAGTGTAAAGTATTATGTCGGAGAATGCTTTTCCCAATCCAGTTTGTGGAGGACTCTCACTTGGCACTTGGCAGGGTGCATCCCCAGCATCCTAATGTAATTCAAAGCAAAAGTAAGTCAACTGCAAGATTGCTTATGATTTATAATAAATTAGATAGGAGATTCTGGGAATGGGACAGACATGTGATGCAATTGTTTGATGAATTCTGCGATTAGTTGAGCCATCTGCAGATGATGTATTACTCTCCCTTGCTTCATTTTTCCATTTACGCCAGCCATTCTTTGAAATTAGTGCCTTAAGACCAACAAACCACACTTCAGCTTCATCTTTGTCCTTGCATATCTATCACAAAGATTATAAGAATGTTAAAAAGACTTTTTCAATAATTTGGCACATAAAATTACTTCATACAATAAGAACACTGCAAATGATAGCAAATGGATCCTGAATTACGAACTTGGAAAGTTTTAGCATTCATAATAAATGACTCACCAAATCCAATGATCTACTATCATTGTATATAAGAGAAAATGATTGATACTCCTTTTCAGGCCGAGGATATCGCTTAAAAATTCCCTGAAATGCAGGAAAATCACCTCAAACAATTAAAATTATAATTTAAAAAAAAAAAAAAAAAAAGGAATTTCAGCCCACTGCACTTTCCTTCTTTCATCATTTTTTTCAGGCTTTGGATGCAGAAGATTCTCCGAAGGAACTGTAATAGAGAAAGAGATACTAGTAGACTCAACACCCAAGAAGTATTGGGATGTAATAACTAGCTCACTACAAGGATCTTATCTTTTTTTTTTTCATAGGATAGATCATACCCAACCTGTGTTTTCCCTTTCCAATCTCTTCCTCTTCATAATTGTTACGGTTGTTATATAGGTGACTGTGTATGTGCATGCATGGTATGTTATGAATTTCCTACAGTTCAGTGCCGCTCGCAACGCTGGCAGAACTGGTACTACTACAAATATTGTCTAGATTATATTTGTATAATATAGAATTATTACTATAATTAGGGGTGAGCTTGGACAAGAGGTTCGGTTCCAATAGGTTGTAAAATTAAGACCTGTTGCAACAGGTTCAGGTTCTCTGTTTTTTGGAACCGTAGGATATCCTGTTACTTAATAAAAGATATCACTTAAGCTTAAATGATAAAATAATTTAAAACCCAACTTTTAAAAACTAAAAATGACAATGATAAATATATGTATTAGATTTGCTAAACAGCCACTTTTGGTTTGTGGTATTTGCGAGTTGTAAAAGTTATATATAAATTTGTGATCATCTAGAATTTTTTTAAAGTTAATTTTGCAACAAGTACTCCCTCTATTTTTTTTAAAAGCGTCACTTGAGTTTCTACACTTGCCGAGGTACAACTTTGACCATCAATATCTTTAATTAGAATTTAGTACAAATTATATATATATAAAAAATATTTATTATAAAAGTAGACATTATAACAAATCCAACAATATATTACAAGATCATGTTAATAAATTATATAGTAGTAAAAAAAATTAAGTCAAAGGTAATACATGAATAGTGCAAAATCTCAAGTGATGGGTTTAAAAAAAACGGAGGGAGTATTAAGTATATAAAAAGGCCGGGTTCCTTGAACCGAAACCTGTCAACAGGCTTAGGTTCCGATCCGATTATCATTTAGAGGAACATGTTGCAACAAGTTCCGATTCAGGTTCCATGTCTTTTAACTGTTATACTCAACCCTAACTGCCCTAATAATTATCTTGTCACTTTTTATTTTATTTTTTTGGGAAATTCTCTCTGGTAATCACTAACTTTTATTTTTTCTCAATGGTAAACTCTGAAATTTTTTATTATCAATAGTAATCACAAAGTAATATAATTAAACTAATGGTAACTTTGTTAAATAATTTGTTGATTCTCTAACCATAGTTTAGCAATTAAAGTGCAAAAAGACACAACTACCCCCATTTAATTACCCTCAACCCCCTTCTTCTTCCTTTCTCCCCGCTGCTACGTACTCCCTTTGACCCTTTCCAACCACTTGCGCTGCTGCCAAACACCCCCGTCGACCGCCGCTGCCTCACCTCCCTTCCTCGTCGCTGCCTCACCACCCTTCCCTGTATCCCTTGCCCCATCTCCCTCGAAAACAACTTAAATCCATACTCAAAATTAACGAAAATCGACCCCAAAAATCAACAAATTCGACCCCAAAAATCCCCCAAAAATGAATCAGACCCTCGTCTCTTCTCTTAATTTTCCTTACTGCTCTTCATCATCAAAACCCATCATCACAAACAAACGAGCATCATCAAAACCCAGCATCGATCACAAACGAGCATCATCATCAACATTACACAGTCGTTCGATTAAGACATTTTATTTTGCTTTGAAATTGAAGCTTGCGGCTGCAAACTGAGTGCGACAGAGGCTGTTGTGGGACGAATTGGAGGCGCTGGTGATTATTTCGGCCGATGAAGGTGGTTGTAATCATGGTGACGAGGTGATTGCGGCGGATAGATGCTGTTTTGATGCTAACCATGGTAGGAGCATCGTAGATGGAGCGAGGGAGATGCGAGGGAGCAGAGGTGCTGCTGAATGGTGGTTGTAATCGTTGTGGCGAGGTGGTTTAGTGGAGTGGATTTGGAGGTGATTTGGTGGAGTGGATTTGAAGGTGGTTGGTTGCGGAGGTGGCGAGGTGATTTGGTGGAGTGGATTTGGAGGTGGTTGGTTGCGGTGGTCCGACGCCGTTGTTTGGGTCAATTGACGAAGCTGGTGGTGTGGGTGTGGTGGTAAGTGAGGGATTAAGCTGGGTGGCTCGGGGAGGGGGTTGGCAGGTGGCTGGTGGTGGGGAGGGGTTTGGATTTTTTTTGTTTTTGTATATTATTTTTTAATAATTTAAAGGGTACTAATGTAAATCTATTATTACTTAACCAAAATTAACCCTAATTAATCGTTTAATGATGTTCAAATATCATTAATGTTATCATTTGTTTATTAATATTAATTTGTGATTACCATTGATAATAAAAAATTTCAGAGTTTACCATTGAGAAAAAATAAAAGTTAGTGATTACCAGAGAGAATTTCCCTATTTTTTTATAAAAAAAAAAAAAAAAAAACCTAAAGAAATATAAGGAATTTTCTGATTCCTATACCTTTAGTGGAGGGTTGTTTTGAGGATTTCAAGAAACAGAAAGGCAATAAATTACCTTGATTTACTTCTTTTGTTGTTTGATTAACCAATTTAACCATTACTTCTACGATTCCCACTTCCCTTTATCATGATTCCTCCCTCCCCCAAAGAATCATTCTCACTCTCAAAATCCTCTGCACCCAACTAGCCCTAACTCCCACTTTGACCATCTCATTACACCACATAACTGCAAACCACCACTCTGACCACTAGAGGGCCCTTTGAATTACTTAACCACCATTGAAACTCAACCAACCTCCTTGAACCACCTACACACCATCAAAAACCACCCCTTCCTCTAAAAAACAACTAACCTCCACCGAAAACACATAAAACCACCCCACCACCAATAATCCACCACAAAACCAATCATCATCGTAAACCACCCACAACCCCCGAGTACCATCCCAACCACCCTATGAACAAATCCTAACCTCCCTGAAAAACCACCTAACAGCTTTGAAAACAAAATCGACCCTTAGTTTTAAAAGGCACAAAAGTCCTTGGAGCCTAAGCGCAAGGAGAAGGCGTGTGTGTTTGAACATGAGCACACTTTATATATATATATATATATATATATATATATATATATATATATATATATATATATATATATATATATATATATATATATATATATATATGTTAGATAAGTCTACAAAAAGTATTCTAGGAAAAGATAAAAGGGCCATGTGATCCAAAAAGGAATTAAGGTACATGGGGTTTCTTTCTCCTCTAATATTATAGTAAATCTAACTTTAAAAACATTATTTAGGCAGGTGATATTAATAATTTTCTTGCTAAGGCCCAATTGTATTTACGTTAAATAAATATTTATTTTGGCGGGTGTTATCGTTACTTTTGCTGCTAAGGCCCTATTCTATCACCTTAAGTTAATAATATTTATTTTGAAAGGTGGCATTTTTACTTCTGTTGCTAAGTCCCTATTCTGCTGACCCATATTGAAATTATTGATGCCATACAACATTAAGCACAAAAGGCTCTCGTGCAGCCTAGAAAAATGTGCATAAGCGCACACCTTTTGTAGGTTTTTGCACCGGGAAGAGCTAAGGCACGGCACCAGCTCTTGCACCTAAGACAAACTTTTTAGAACTAAGGACCCACCCCATCCTAAAACAACTTGAACTACTTGAAAACCACAACACCTACCCTAAAAACAACTCTAAGAATCAAGAAAATCAACCAAAAGGGGAAGAGAGATGTCCTCTTCTTAAATGTTTACTTTGTTATCAAGATAAAGGCAACTGTCCAACACCTTTTTCTCTAGGGTAGTCAACCAAATAAAAAAATTAATTAAAAAAAAAGCCACAACCTATCTTTTTTAAATCTAACAAGTCTGGGATTGAGAATGGACAGGTTTATTGTCTAACAATGCCTGTTGGAATCGTATCTATTTTACAGTCTTACATCCTCAAAATACATTCAAAACTTAACCACATCATCACGTATTGCACGATGTGATATAAGGTACTAAAATACACTGCATTCTCTACCAAAACAACCGATATGCATCTGAATTGACCGAAGAATTGCATGAATACATGTGATCGCCCTTATTCACACCTTTGACCTCCTTACAGCTTCCACCTTGAACTTCATCAACTTGGCTTTCTAATTGGTGATTAGATTACCTGATTGTTCAAGGCTTCTAGACATCATAACAAAGGGAGAAAGCCTTCACATATTTGCACCCCATTAGCTCTAATAAGATAAAAGAAACCTAAAAGGGAAATGGCGCAATAAATACGAAACTTCCCAAAAAGGTAAATGATGCAATTATTAGTGAAAAATGAAGTAAAAAGTAATTATCACTATATTTTCAAGTCTTCAAGCAACAACACTCTAGTCCTCCAAAAATGGCAGATGAAATCCTCATCACAGTTGGTAATGGACACCACCAAGAACTGAGTCCTTGGCCTTTGTTTTGTATTATTCTTTATTAAAAATGGACAAAAAATTAAGTAATTGAAAATTTTCAGATAGTTACAGGCCTTACAGCAGTACTGTGGTATGTCTTGTTGCCCTTATGTTTTGATGATGATCGATAATGACTTGGAAAACTTTATGGTACTAATCAAGTTTCTTTGAAATGTTTTTAAAAATCTTTTTTATATCAAAGAAGTAAAGATTTTAAATCTATTGGTTTTTTCCCTAAAATTTTGCAAAATTCTATAGCAATTTTTCCGATCTTTTTGCACAAGTGATCTTGGAGCGTGGAACTTGTATGTTTGCATTTTTAATTTAAATAAGGTTCTTGAGAAATTTAAGGGATCTTATTTGTTGATTAAGGAAATTGTGGACACCCATTTTTGCCGTCCAACTCCTAGTGTCCTTGCACCTTATTTATAGAAGCATTTTGCTTTGGATTATTACAAGAGAATAACCTTTGAGCTAAAAAAGATGTCATTTAACTTGAGTTCTATTGTGTCTTTTTGTTCTTATACAAGTGTTCTTACCCGAGTTGTATATTTGGGAATAGGGTTCGAGTGAACTCTACAATAGCTTTGACTGAAGCTTTATTTTGAATGAGAGATTTGAGAATACAGTAGGTCGAGGGATCCCCTGTTAGGAACTTGGATAAGAGTCTTAATTTGTGATAAATTGTTGCTATATCATAGTAATAGGTTGTAAGTTGGGACTAGGAAAGTTTCCCCGTAAAAACTATAGTGCACGTTTGAGCTCCTTGTCGTTTTAGCTTTTAAATATTCCGCAAAATTTGGCTAAGTTCCCTATACTACAATTTTACCCCTCTTGTGCTTTGAATAAAGGATAGCAAGCATATAAATGTACCTCTTTAACTGCAAGGAGGCACTTTGTATTACAAAATAAACTCATACTCTGATTTAGTCCATTATAATCCAAAGATCACAAGTCAAATGGTGACTAATTCTTGACTACCAATATTTTATTACTTAGCTAGAAATGGACAGTCAAACTTACAGTTCGCTGCCCAGGAATAATCCTTGAAACTTGGCTGAGTTTAAGCTGTTTCTCTTCCTTCCCAGAGAACCATATCAATACAGATTCATCCTGATCATACAAAGCAAAGGAGTCAACAAAATTTAAGCAGCAAGTTCTCTCAAATATTGCCACAAAAAAAAAAAAAAAAAAAAAAAAAAAAAAAAAAAAAACCCTTCACTAAGATACAAGTTTAAGGCCACTGCTTTCCTAGAATGTAAGCAATGCCTTTCATGGTAGAAGATAGATGAAAGTAGGATAGGCTGAGAGGAAGTCCAGTTTACTGAACAAAATAAATACCACCCTTGTGGAGAAATGAATGCAAATATATTACAATTGAGTGCAAATGTAGCTTCAATGCCATGCAAGAATCCATATATTCCAAATCTTAGTTTAACCTTGTCAGTGTTTGAAAAAGCACGCCTACACGCTAAGGTGCAAGGCGTCAGGGGTCATGCACTTTTTATGGTCTAGGCAAGGCAATTTAATTGAGGTGCAGCTTAAGGCGCCTCGGCACATCCCTGAGGCGCACAAAGCTTAAGATAATTCATCCTTCCATGCATAAAATGTGTACATAAGTATCAAAAAAAGTATATATATACTCCCTCCGTTTTTAAATACTTGCTCCATTTCCATTTTTTGCACTATTCATTTGTCCTACTTTGACTAATGTTTGTGATTTATACATAAGAATAAATATAGTCTTGTGGGTACTTGTTGGAATCATCTCAATGAATAGATTATTAATTTTCAATTGTTAGAATTTATACTTATTGATAATAAAGATATTAGTAATCAAATATTAGCATCGACATGCGTGTCCAAGAGAAATGGAGCAAGTATTTAAAAACAGAGGGAGTATATATATATATATATATATATATATATATATATATATATATATATATATATATATATATATATATATATATATATATATATATAACTGAGATCATGTGAGAACCAAGGTGAATAATAGGAAGTAGGAACTAATCTCAGTCATTGATCGCACTCCATCTAATGGCTCACATTGCACCCGTTCTTATGAATGGCATTCTCATAATTTTGCTGTTTTCAAACTTTTTTCCAGTTTTTTTTAACTTTTAAGGCAATTTCATTTATTGTAAGACTGATTTCATTTACTTTTGAGAAATGAAACTGGAAACTACTTTATAAAATTAAAATATTACAAAAATGCCATTAATGATACGGGAAGCATGTGAGCCGTCCGATTAACATGATCTAAGGGCCTAGATTAGTTCCTAGTTCTTATTTTGGCCTTGGTTCTCATTATAACTTGGTTATATATATACATATGTATATATGTATGTATAAACATATGTATATATGTATGTATATACATATGTATATATATATGTATATACATATGTATATATATATATATATATATATATATATATATATATATATATATATATATATATATATATATATATATATATATTTGTTCATAGGACTATTACAAATACAAACAAAGCATGTGTTAAGCACTTAAGTGCATAAGACAGGGAAGTCATACATTTGAAAGCCGGAATGGGCAGAATTTAGGCTTCCCTCTTCGCCCATACTTCAGCAAAGTTGCCCCTTTCTTCAATGCAGTAACCGCCTGAAAATGTAAATAAATTCAGAGCTATATCTATACCATCCACATCACAAACATAGTTATATTTTCCAAAATCGTATAATTGATTTACAGTCACAGAATACAATAGCTTCTCTTTATCCAAAATAATCATATATGACACCTGATCTAATTTAATCATAATTTGTGTGGCTTAGGGGGTTGATCAAGGCCTTGATAATAAACAGATGTGGAACTTTCATTAAAGCTGATCCCTTTTCCTCAAATTCATTGTAGGTACACCAATAGAAAATAAACATTTTCAGATCTTAAAGGGCTAAATCTGTAATTTTGGGACATCCTTGCAATTTGTCCTATTTCAAGTACAATTTGATGCAGATAATGAAAAAAAAATGTACTAGTGACTCCATCTCTACTGCAATTTTCCTGAAATTCGTAAGTTTGAGATCTCACTAGTCACTACAGCATTGTTCGGCACAAATTCAAGGTCCCAAACTTTCTTAATGATATGTATAATCTTTTACTTCTCATAAAAACTACTTTTGATTGATATTTTCTATTCGTACAGTTAAATATCATCCAAGAAAATCTAAACAATTCCAAATTGCAGGTGTTCTAAATCCCATGTCCAAGAATTCTAGGTCTCGATGTATCATATCTTAGACATGTACCCGTAACGGGTATTATAGGTATAGCAAAAATTTGAATCTTGATGTCTATCTCAGGAAAATATCTTAATTTCTTAAATTTACAGTCCACATATTCCATCTTAACTCTGCCCTTTGCTTCTAAAATATGTCTCAACTTTTATATTTCCACAGATGACTTCTTGTATTACTTACGATAAGACTAATGTACCCAAAATACAGACCACATCATTTGGGAGCCTTGTATATCTTCACTTAGTGGCAACTGCTGGTCTAACCTCCTTTATACTTATGATAATAATCCAACCATGTGCTATAGGTCTCCTTGTGGTACCTCTAAATTCTAACTTCTTAGAAGTACATAGCATTGAGTGCTTTCTCATCTTATATGCTTACAAGAACTCAAAATAATTATCAGGCTATCTTGAACTCCCTCCATCCCAAAAATATTTCCTATTTGACTTTGGTGTGAAGAGAAAGTTTTTCCAAATAACTACAACTTAAATATCACATATCAAACCCTAACACTTGTGGAAAGGTTCAGATTACCTCCAGTGTAGGAAAAAAAAAAACTGTTATAGAATTTTGTACATATTGCCAATGGGGTGTGTTTTATAGAGGTAAGAGAAAAACCCGAATGTTTCCATAACCATGAAGCTCCTCAATTACCAAATATATACACATCTGATATTAACATAAGGGAATTATAGCATGTGTCGAAGACTCTCGTGAGCTCTTTAGCAAGCACTACCCAATCAATTGGAAAGGGATAATATTGACAGGCAAGTTTGCCTGCCTTGAGGCATTTGAATGCAGCAGCCTCCTTTAAACACTATTAGTACTCCCTCAATCCCCACTAGGAAATTTGCAGTCCCCTCACATCAAATCAATAATTACTATAATGATGCTCCCCTCAAACCCTTCTTATGCCATACGATCAAAGGTTACATCGGTCTACCAATCACTTCAACATATCAAACCTTTAGCTTTCACAATAGGAGTCAAGTTTCTCATATGTATCAGATGATAGTATACAATTATCAAAGCTATAAATTCAACAATAATGCTTGTAAGTCTCTATTATTAGATGATAAGTCAATGGTCTATTCATAAACTTACAGTCAACACAAAGCAATCATAACATAATTCCTTGTACAATATACCAATCAAAGAACATCAAACACAAAATAGTTTCAAATAGCTTTATACAATAAAAACATCATACATTTCCTTCCTCCCCAATTAAATAGGAAAGCAAAAGCTACCTGTTCAATGTCCCTTTCCCCGGGGCCGCCCCTCGTCGAATCACCCATCTACGTTGCGAAATCCAGCGTTGTTGTGATCGTCCCAGCCTTGTTCTACCCATTTGAACCAATCCAAAAACGACTAATAATGCTAAACCTGAAATTCAGTGACTCAACTTCTAACCCCATGAAAAAACAATGCCAATTCTCCAAACCATTATCGCTTCTCTTCCTCAAAATTTGTGCAATCCATCATCAAATTCATCTTCATCATTATATAACCTCAAAACGCATTGTTCTCAAGCTCATTTACTCCTCTAAAACCCCAAATACTCAAAAATAACCCCAAAATATGCAAAATTAAGCCACAAAATCAGCTCTTACAACTCTATATCCCCCCAAATGAACCCTAATTATTCGAATTGCCTCAAATAATCAACTCACACAAAATCAAACTTGTTAAAAATTCAAAAAATGGCTCCAAATTACCTCAATCAAAACCAAAAAAAATCCACCTAAAATCCCCAAAAATGCTCCAAAACTAATCGAAGAAATCTTCAATTGCCGCCCCCAATTTGACTTCGGAGCTCCAAAAAATTCAAGAAATCGTCAAAAATGGTGACTAAATCCCGATCAAAAACAGAGAAAATTCTACAAAATCTAAGGATTACAAAACGTAACGCATGAATTCTCAATCTCTCTCTCTCTCTAAATTGAGAAGGAAGGAGAACAAATTCTTGAATGCGTTGAGTAATTTTCTCTCTCCTCCCTCCCCTTTCCTGCAACAAATGTGACAAGAACAAGGCAACGACGCTTTGAAGTGTTGAATTTTTTGTTATTTTTTTAAAGTTGAAGGGTGCCACGTAAGATACCTGGAGTTTTATTGGACTTCTCCCAGGCTATATTTATGTTGTCTTTACATTTACGAAGTAGGCCCAATTTAAGATTTTTGGGCCCACTTTTTATGCTTTTCTTTTGTTTTGTGGGGTGCTGTGTTAGTGTGTTACTGTAGAGGTTGTGTTTTCCCGCTTGTCTTTCAAGTTTATGTCATAAACTCACGTGATCCTACATTTTCAGGGGGTGCTCCCTAAGGCCAAAGTAGAGGGTCTTGTTCTTTTCCCTCATTTTTGTTATTGAAGGCGTTAAAAAGTGACCTGATCTGAAAATAATTTAGGACTCCGTATTACGTATGATTCAATTTATAAAGATATTCTATTTGAATGGACTTTCGACCCTGGCTTGAATATCTAAATTGCCAGACTCTAATTGAATAGTGATCCAATACGAATTTAATTTGAAATTTGCAAGTATGAGACTCGAATATGACATGTGGCTTAGAGTTGATATGACTGCTATATAGCTTAAATTTTATTGACTAGAAGTTTAAATTTGAACTCAATTTAAACCCTGGAATAACCCAAACCAGAATTTTATACGTAGAATTGTAGAAACTCAAATTTAACATGATTTCCCAAATATGATTTTGAAGCTTTGAAACCCGAATTTAACCAGATTTATTCTAATCCAATTTGAATTCAATCAAACCTGCTACTAATTTGACTTACATTCAACCTAACCTTTTTTAGGTCCAACCGAGCTCAACTCAAAGATATGTTAACAACTTAGCTTGTAATCAATGTAGCTCGAGTACACTTGACAAATTGACCCAATCCAAATTTGACTTGAACCTAAAATAACCTGCTAAAAACATATACTAGTGCCAAACTTGAACTGAGCCACTTACGATTGGAATTGTATCATCCCGATTGAAATTTGACTAGACTTCAAATCCGACACAAACAATATAGGACGGATGACCAATCCGAACATAACCCCATCGCCTAACTCGCATAGATATATAAGTCCATTAACCCGACATACTTGGAACTTGAATTTGGCCTAACCTCACATACATTGACTTGACCCAAACATCCGAATTGGTAGTTGTTGCATTACATGCACACGGCGATATAATGGTGATGATGATGAATGAGCAAAATTTTGATATTAGTCTTGAATTTTTAACTTCAAAGGCTTTAAGCAAAAGAAACTATCAGCGGTGCAGGGCCTGTTCACTTCAGCTTAATTTCAGCCGAGTTCACTTCAGCTCCAATCTATTCAGTTCCTAATTTCCTTCTCTCATAAAATTTTTAGTTCAGTTTAACTCCAATCAGTTCGGCCAGTTCAGCTTAGTTGAGTGAGTTAGAGCTTTATTCTATAAGAAACTGAAATTTTGTAAGTTTATGTTTGAGTATGTAATTAAAGTTGTTTTTAAGGGATGAAAAAAGTATAAGGTACTAAAGGTGATGAAGATTTTGTTTCAATAAAATGTTAATAACAATTTTTTTGTCAGTTTTTTTCACTCTAGACTAAATAGCTAGGAAACTTTAGACATCATTTTATAATAATTCGTATTAGCTACGAGTAGACCTGGTTATTGGGCGGGTTGGGTCAGGGTCGGTTGCGGGTCAAGGTTAAAGAGGGTCAAATTTTATAGGGTCAATATAGGGTCGGGTCAATGCGGGTCGCGGGTCGATAATGGGCGGACCTACAAAATATCAATTAAAATAAATATTGGACAAAGCAATTATTAAATACATATGAATACAAATTCATCTATATAAGTATTTTTACATTATGTATTTTCTTTATCAACTAAATTGAAAAAACATGTTGGCCCTATATTGACCCTACCCAATAAGGGCCCTATTCATTAATAGCCCTGTCCATTAAAAGCCCTATAAGCTTGGCCCTGACCCTATTATCATTGGGCTACCATGTTCAATAACCACTTCTAGCTACGAGTATAAATTTAAAATGTTTGAAAGCGTCTGTGTACATCAAAATATCAAAGCTAGTCCAACTATTGTGACTGTTCTTGCCTTCGTTTCCACTTTCCATTATGCAAGAATCTAATATGATAAAATAAAGAAAATAGGTGAATTGACGACCAATGTTATTTGCTCTCTTACTTAATTACTTTGATAATATAGAAGTGTATCTCCACTGGGAAAGTGGGAAATATGTATGTAAATATTATCATTACGAGTTTATAGATAGCTTTGTAAACTTGAATCAACTAGTGAGAGGAAAGAGAGTCTAAAGAATACGAACACATTGAGGAACTCGGTCGAGGCAATTTTGAGGGAAGGGTTTACATGAAGCAATGTCCATACATTAATCAACAATATATATTGTTCCGAACACCTCGCCCCTAAAGATCACAATAAATTGGTTTCCATGGCAAGGAAATCTAACTAGTAGCTACAAATAGAGTAATGTAATTAATAATGTCCATACAACGGAAACGAGTCAGAACCGAGGATTTGATGAGCCACAATGGTACATCCCGTACAACAAAGAAAAAAATAAACGAAGGAAGTATATATTTACATCCAAAACTCAAGGGTGCAACAAAGTTAGTGAAACAAGACATACTGGCTCAACTGGCCGTCGAATCAACTCATGAGAGAGCTAGCCATATCAAAGAGATCAGTAATATCCATTATATTTATTATGAATTTTATGATCCTCTTCAAAAATCATGTAGTGTTTCCTCCTTGCTTTTGCTTCTCTATCAGCCTGCAATCACCAAGATGTTTATGTTACATTTTTAATGCATAATGTTCAAGTTAAACGGAAGATTTCATTGTGATCATACAAATTAAAATTTGACGAATTATTATTTGAAAAGCACCCTTTAGAGATACAGATCTAAAAGAACTCTGTTACACATGCCAAGAACCACTTAAACTGTCAATTCAGAGTGGACTTAACTCTACACTCTAAGATGTGTGCATCATTCTTTCCCTACCTCATCAGATTAGTATTAAGGTGATGGAAAAATCGACCAAAACAAGAAAAAGAAAAACTTTATAAAACCATAGACCTGTTATAAGTAATCCATACTCAATCACCAACCCAAAACCCAAACTCTTCTAAATCACTTGATGTAGTAAATTTGGTCCAACTACACCCTGCCAACAAGCTATTTGTCTAATATTATCTTATCATAATTCACAATAAGCATTTATATGAAAGAACTGAACCAAACCAACACGATCCGAATGACCTAATTGCCTCGTTTAGTAGACCATACTCGCCAGAACAATTGAAGTGAGTGAAAATTGAAGACCAATAGGGGAAAAACTTTTTCTTTTCAAAAAAAAAATTTAAGGATTAAGTACCTTTTTAATGATCCTCTCAAATGCCTCAGTTCCATTTTGTTCAATGTACTTCTCTGCAGCATATAAAATATCATCTTGTTTGCTGAATAAGTTCTTCTTAGGAATATACCACATGGTAGAAGTGGTAATTTGTGGGTTCATATAAAAAGGTCTAATAAAATGTCTATAAACATAAGTTGCTCCATTGAATTGAGGTAGCACCAACCAGCATGTGAAAAAAAGCTTTGCATAACTCCATATAGGAAACCTGAAACATTCAATTCCATGCACGAAATTGGCGTGGTTAGTTGATTAAAGTCATGAGATGGTATCGTGGTACCCAGAATTTAGAATCAAATCTCATCTGCATTATTTTTGTGTCGTGACTCTCTTTATACCAAAAGATATAGGCAAGACTATATAATTGTGTGCGAGTTATTTAATTCTATAGCCTTGTTATGTAGTTATAGACAAATTAGTTTTAAGAAGTAAAAGAGGTTGCTTACCATTCAAGGACTTTGGCAAATGAGAGTTCAAAGATGGTGATTAAGGAATATAACACCCAATAAGTAAGCCATTGTTGATCATCTGACCTTGAACCACTTTCTATGGCTTTGATTGAAGCATATCTAATACATGTCATACAGTGAGATTTTCACGTCATTAGATTATCATCAATAAATAAGTAAACCAGCAATAAGGCAGTACAGTAAGAGTCATTTACGACATGTACCACCATAAGTTTTTGATGCGGGTTTGTTCTCTCCAACTTAGTAAAACTTGTTTCAGTAAAATAAAATTAATTGAAGGAATAATAATAAATAAATTTTTGACAAGTATTAATTCATTTCTTCTTGTAACCTAAACATTATTCATGCTTTAAATTTCTCAACAAGAAAAAAAAAAAAAATCCTTAGTATAAAAAATGACATTATCTCTCTCGTCCCACTCCTATAATTATTTAGTGCTTGCAAAGTAGTAACGTGCAACTTCAGGTGCAAATGTCGCATGAAATCCAAATTATTGGACACTAAAATTTAGTACCAACATATATCAAATCTTTCAACCACCAACACAATATTTTTGTATAGTTTTTCAAAATGCCAACTAATTGTGACACCATTTCTGTCCATCCCAAAATAATGTTGTACAAACAATTTGAAACACTATTTTTTCTCCACAATATTACTGTTTTTACACTTTTAATAGTACCTCCATTTCATATTATTTGCAACGATTAAACATTTTTCCTCTCCAATTTATATCAAATCGTTGCAAATAATAAAAAACGGAGGTAATATGAGCCAAGATATGAAATACTGTAGTAATTATATACTCATATGTACTTAAATTTGTTCTTGTACATTTCATAATCTTCTAATAAGCGAAAAAAAGTCTTTGGTTACACCTACCTTCGTATTGTTCAAACAACACTTACTATCGTTAAACTCACACATTATTATACATTAGTTTACCAACTTATGAACAATTTAACTCAACATTGTACCAAAAAAAACAGAAAGAAAAACAGGAAATTGTTAAGAAGAAGAAAAACTTACAGAGGATAAACAAGAGCAACTAATGGCCTGCAAATATACAATATCAAAATATATATCAGAAATAACTAATTATAACAAAATTGAAAAATTTAAAAACCCTTTTAAAAATATGACTTAGCAAAAACAAAAATTGAATTTAAAACCCTTTAATAAAAAAGACTTACCCTGCAAGAACATCAAAGTTGCTAGCCACAACATAGAGAAAACTATGCTCATTTTTGCCAGATGAACCCATAATTTCCTCTGTTTTCTTTGATTTGAGAAAAATTGTAGTGAGAAAAGAAGAAACTTTTTTTTTTCCTAGAGATTCTCTTCAAAAAATAGTCAAAGTTATCATACTAAAAGCAGTGCATAATAAAAGTGTTGGTAAATTTAGAGTATTGTTTTTTCAAATAGTTTCAGAGTAAAGTGGGACAGTAGCAAAGAAACTTGGAGGAGTGATGTCTGGAGAAAGGAAATTATTTTGTGGAATCACGAAGATCGAGGCACCGAATTTGCGATATTATGTCTTTTTTTGTGGTGTTCGTGCAATGTGTATGAACACAATGCTCAATGTTTAGGGTTTTGTTTCATCTTAGTTTCTTCTTCATTAATTACATTTATCTCTTTCTTGTTGTTTATAGCACGATTTTCAGTAGATATGTAATACACACTAATACAAAATACAAAATATAAATGAACATTTTAATACTCGTTAGTAAAAATTTCAATGTTACTCTCTTTCTTGAAGTGTGTTTAAAACAAAGATGTATACATTACTCGAATGGGTTGATTATAAAGTTACCTTTAGGTAGTAGTGGAAACAAAAACAAATTATTACTCTATAATCTATATACATATATAAATGCATTAGCACTTTTCACATAGTAGTATCTTTATCGTGTGGAAACCAAAATACGACACATTATTGATTAAAGAGTTTTCTATTTAGGAGCTTAAACTTACTCCCTTTGTTGTAAAAACAATATAATAAGCAGTTAAGCACAAAGTTTTAAATGATAAATTATAGTTGGATTATCTATAATAGTACATCGTAGTAATAGCGTTGATATAATGATGAGCATAAGTGAGAAATACTCCGGGTATATATTTGTATTGTTTTAAATGGAATATTAGGTGTGAAAAGAGATGAGGGGATCAGAATAAGTGATGCTGAGCTATGCTCTAATTTAGCCACTTATTATCCGTCCAAAAAAACAAAAAAAAATTTAACCTCTTATTAGCAAGAGAGATGCAAAAGTAAATACAATTTTTTTTTTTTTTTTTTGACATAGTAAATACTTGAATGCATATAATGATATAACTATATAAGCCAACATAATCATTCAATTTGTTAATTAAGCAAACTTTCTTACCTCTTCTATTTTCCTAATATTCGAGGTAAAAGAATATATATATATATATAATTAAGATCCAACAAATATGGTAAAAGACAAATATAATAATTAAACATGTAAATTAAATTTCACATACACAAATAAATAATATAGGCTTACTTGTTAGGCCCTGTTTGATTCACCTTAATTTTGCTAAACTGAAATTATTTTTACTGAACTGAACTTAATTTTACTGAACTGAAATTATTTTTACTGAACTGAAATTATTTTTACTGAACTGAAATTATTTTTACTGATTTTCTATTATAATTCTTCTTTAAGAAAACTGAATTTTACTGAACTGAACTTATTTTTACTGAACTGAAATTATTTTACTGAACTGAACTTATTTTTTACTGAACTGAAATTATTTTTACTTAATATTATTTTTTTAAGGTAAAGAGAACAGGGCCTTACTAAATGAAAGCAATAACCAAAGACCCAAAGTAGTATTTGATTGGTGTACTAGTATCCGATCCTTTTATTGCTACATTGCATATTTCGTGTTTGATTCAAAACTAAAATTAGTTTAGATTTTGGGTTGATTAGGGTATTGAATATTAATGCAATTGTTCTTTTCCTTGTATAGATCGAATTGAATTTCTTAATTTATTTGAGTAATAAAACAAAAAAAAAACATGATTTTCAATCAATAATGAATACTAGTTAAAGTTTTGTATAACAATCCCATTTGCATGTACCCGGTGTACAATATTTTTACTGTACATCGGGTTTTCGTACGTGCTTTTTTTTAAAAAAAAAATCGCAGAATTTCAAATACCTAAAAATAAAAAAAAACGCAGAACAACAATGGAGGAGAGAGAAAGTGAGAAAACGCAGCTATCAATCATCCATTGAGGAGAGAGAAAGTGAGAAATCGCAAAAATTGCAGAAAACGATCATCAATCGAGGAGAAAAAAGGTTAGAAAACGCAAAAATTGCAGAAATCGATCATCAATCGAGGAGAAAAAAGGTGAGAAAACGCACAAATAGAAGAATTCGATCATCAATTAAGGACAAAGAAAGTGAGAAAAATTACAAATTGCAGAATTCGATCATCAATGGAGAATTCGACTTTCGACACAACAAATTGCAGCAATCTCATTCACGAATTGCTACAAAAACAGAGGCAAATTGAGACTGAATTTGAAATCGATTTAAATCGATCGATTATAGAAGAAGAAGAAACTAATTGTTTTGGAGATGAATTCGTACCAATATTCAACAATCCAGACAATGCAGATGAAGCAATCGATAATGCAGATGAAGCAATTGAGAATGCAGAAGACGCAATTCACAATGCAGAAAATCAAGTGGTTCCTGATAAATCAATTGATTCAAATTCAGAACAAACAACCAAATCAGATGCAACTGAAGGTAATTTCTATGAATTTTTGAGATTGTATGCAAAAAGTAACCCTTTGAATACATAATTGTTACCTTTTTCATGCATAAACGTGACCATACTTATGCCTAAATGTTACCCTCAAATTGAATGCAGAACTTTTTAGATTGCATGCAAAAAGTAACCCTTTGAATGCCTAAATGTAAAAGTGACCCTATTTATGCTCAAATGTTACACTCAGATTGTATGCTGAAAATTCAGATTGTATGCAAAAAGTAACCCTTTGAATGCCTAAATGTTACCTTTTTCATGCATAAAAGTTACCCTATTTATGCTCAAATGTTACACTCAGATTGTATGCAAAAAGTAACCCTTTCAATGCCTAAATGTTACCTTTTTCATGCATAAAAGCTACCCTATTTTCAAACGAATGTTACCCTTTTTTTTATGTTGTCTGTGGTTATTATCTGATTTGTTTGTATTAAATAACAGATACAAATCCAATTGATGCTTATGGTTTAGATCTTAGAGGATCATTTGTTGGTGTGGTAAGAGAAACTTTTGAAGAAATTTTGGAATTGTATGAAAACATGCTGCTATATTGGGGTTTTCAATAAGAAAACATACAACTAGATTCAAACAACACACAAAAATAGTAACTGAGAAAAACTATGTGTGTTCTGCTGAGGGAAAGAGACATTCAGGTCAGAAGAAAACAAAGTTAGTTGAAATTGTTGATGAAGAGGATGTAAATGTAAAAACAAGAAAGCCAAGACAAGTATCCATTACAAGATCAAATTGCAAGGCATGCATAAAAGCAAAAGTGAATAAAGAAGGACAGTTTGAGGTGGTGGCTCATGTTATTCAGCATAACCACGAGCTAACAAAGCCACAGTGGCATTATTTGCATCGTTCTGAAAGAAAAATGACAGAGGAAAAAGTTGTAACAATCAAAACAATGAAATCTTCAGGTCTAACTACAATGGACACTTACAATTACATGGCTACAGAGGCTGGAGGAGAACAAAATATAGGCCATAGTGTTGTAGATCACCTGAATTTCTGCTAAGGTTAAGAATGGAACAAATTGAGGCTGGAGATGCTCAAACTTTAGTGAACATTTTAAGTCAGGAACAATTAGAGGATCCAAACTTCTTTTTTAGAGTGAAGTTTGACAAAGAAGGAAGAATTTGCAATATCTTTTGGAGAGATTCAATGATTCTAGAAGACTATAGGATATATGGAGATGTTCTTGTCTTTGATACAAAATACAGAACCAACAGATATAATCTTATATGTGCTCCATTTGTTGGCATAAATAACCACTGGCATAATTGTATGTTTGCTTGTGCTTTTATTGAGGATGAAACGACAGATTCATTTGTGTGGTTACTACAAACCTTCTTCAAAGCTATGGAGGATAGAAAACCAACTTCAATATTCACTGACCAGGACCAAGCAATGGAAAATGCTATACTGGAGGTAAAAGATTTATATTGACATCTTACAGATTTGAGCTATGACAATAAAGTTTTCCTTTTTCACATAAAGTTACCCTTTTAGCTTCATAAAGTTACCCTTTTTAGTGCATAAAGTAACCCTTTTAACAGCATAAAATGACCCCTTTATTTTCAATGCAGGTGATTCCTAATACAAGACATAGACTTTGTATATGGCATTTGGAGCAAAATGCCATAACCAAATTTGGAGCTCTTAAAAAAGACAAAGAATTCAAATTTGCATTCAACCAGTGCTTAAAGATGTGTGTGACAGAACAAGAATTCGAAGCAAAGTGGCAAGCAATGTTGCAAAAATATGAGTTGACAGAACACTCTTGGTACAAAAGAGTGTATGAGTTGAAAGACAAATGGTGTCCTGCCCTTTGTAGAGATTTCTTTTCAGCAGGGATCTTATCGTCACAAAGGAGTGAAAGCACTAATCATGCCATAGGATTCAGAGCAAGTAAAGCAACTACTTTGACAGAATTTTATACCATATTTAAGAAGACAACTAATCGTTGGAGAAGCACAGAGAAATATGATGAGTTTACCTGTAGCAAGTCAATAGCATTCACTTCATTGCCTCTATCTGGAATGCTAAAGCATGCTGCACAGGTAAAAAGTTAACTGACAAGTACATAAATTACACCTAATATATGGCAATTTAAATGAAGCTACATGATTTTGATGTACAGGTTTTCACTTTATCACTCTTTAGAAATTTTGAAGAGGAGTTTGGATACTCTATGGCAACAACTGTTCAAATGTTAGGCAGTAATGAAGAATGCCTACTTTATCAAGTAACACTAGAAGACAAGCCATGGTCTGCACATCAAGTAAACTATATACAAGAGAGCCAAACTGTATGGTGTACTTGCAAAAACTTTGAAGCATCTGGATGGTTATGTTATTATTGCATCAGAATTCTACATTTGCATTCAGTAACAAGAATACCAGACAAGTATGTTTCAAAAAGATGGACTAAGTTTGCAAAAACAGAGGCATGGGATAGGTTGAAGAATCAGGATCCTAAACAGCAATATATTCCATGGAGGCAAACAGTGATGAGGAAATACTACAATCTAATCTTAAAAAGTCAAGAAAATGAAGAGACAAGAGCATTTATGGAAGAAAGCTTCAGAAACAGTCTTAAAATGGTGGAAGACTTACTTGCTAGTGCTGCTTAGAAAGAAAGTGCAGAAGCTGCTTCTAACATTCCTGATGTGGCAGACAACACTCAAAGCAATACTGACGCTTCTTCAGCATCGAGTACAAGCACATGTGTACCAATAATTCTTGATCCTAAAAGGGCTGTAACAAAAGGAAGAAGCAAGAGAGCAAAAGGAGGACTTGAAAAAAACAAGAGAAAAAGAAAACCAGCACTGCCACCTCCAAATTCAGAATTTGGATCAAAGACACCTAACTTACGACTCTTTTAAGATCTTTTTTAGAACATTTTTTTTTTCGAAATTAATATACCTTGTATTGTTAAACTATTTTTCTTTTGTTTTTTTACTCTATGACTAGTTTAATGAAAATGTGATTGACACTTTTATTAGCACATGTTTAATTATTGGAACACATCAACTTATGTTACCCTTTTAACATATAAAAGTAACCCTTTTCATGCATAAAAGTGACCTTTTTCATGCATAAAAGTTATCCTTTCTATCCACTAAATCAACCTTTTCTTTGGCAATAGTTACCCTTTCTGTTAATAAAAGTTAACCCTTTTATCAATAAAAGTTACCCTTTTCATGCATAAAAGTTACACTATCTACCCACAAAAGTATACCTTATCATGTATAAACTTATTATTTCTACCCACAAAAATAACCCTTTTTATGCTACAAAGTAAACCTTTTTATGCATGAAAGTGACCTTTTTCATGCATAAAAGTTATCCTTTCTATCCACTAAATCAACCTTTTCTTTGGTAATAGTTACCCTTTCTGTTAATAAAAGTTACCCTTTTTATCACTAAAAGTTATCCTTTTCATGCATAAAACCCCTGGCCCTTTTATTTTACAGAAAAAAGTGTCCCTTTTCATGAATAAAAGTGATCCTTTTTCTACATAAAAGTGACCCTTTTCATTGCTAAAATTACCATTTCTAACAATAAAATCTACCTTTTTCTATAAATAAAAGTTACCCTTTCTATAAATAAAAGTTACCCTTTTTGCATAAAAGTTACCCCATAAAAAACATAAAAATAAACCTTTTAATTACTTTATGTATTCACATACATCAGTATTCCAAAAACAACTAAAGACTTTAAACTAAGTTTAATTACATCATTAAACTTAATGTATGCACATACATTAAGTTTTTTCATTGTTAAAAAAACCAACTAATCAGCTAACAACTATCAATTATTTCACTATTTAGAAGGAGTAAACTTTTTTGCCTGCTTTTTTGCCCTTTTTCCTTTGTTCTTTTCCTCTTCTCCCTCTGCCTTTGCTTCTGCTTCTGCTGCCATTTTTCTTTCTTCTGTTTCTCTCTTCTTCTTTGCAGCAATTGCAGCCTTTAATCTTTCTTCAATTCCATTGACATAAGCAGGATCTTTCTTCTTCTCATTGAACTTGTGTAATTCTGACAACACATCGTTCCTAGATTCATTCAAATCACATAGTACCAGTGTGGTACAGATCTCTCCTCGTAAAAATTTCCTTCCATTAATCTCAAAACAGCAAAAAAAATAAAAATTATCAATATGTAATTAATAAAAGCATTAGAAAGGAAAAAACTACATAAACTATATAGATAATTACTGTTTTGAGATCATTTAATTTGAACGATTCACCAACAAAATGGAGCATGTGATACATGACAAAGACCCCACAGTCCAAATTGTCAACTTTTTCTTTTCTCCATTCCAACTCAACAACTTCAAAACCATAAGAAGGTAGCTGAGAACTCTTTGGATGATTTCTTTTGCCAAGAAAAGCACCCATTTGAACACACTGACATAAAATATAAAAGTTTAGAATACATTAAAATCAAAAAAGTTAAAATGGAAATAATGAATCAACAGTAACATAACAAAAAAAACAAACATAAACATACCATCTTTGAACACAATTCTTTTGTATAAACAAGAGCAGAATCAGTCCAGATAATGTTGTCAAGATAATATACCAACTCTTTTGTATGATCAATAACATACAAAATGTAGTGATTCTCAATAAGAACAGGAAAATAGATCTGAAACAGTAAAATTAAAGAGATTTAAACAGAGCATATCATAAAGAGAACTCTTTTAAATTTATTACATTAAGTTTAGAATAAAAATACCAGATCAGCATCCATTATATTACATTCTGGATTCTCATAACTAACCCAACCTTCCCATATGTCGTGCAAATCCTTAACAACACTAGATATGTTACCTTTGCCAATATTGTCACAAACATGCAAGAATGAAAACTATTAAAGTATAAGATCTCAATAATATATATATAAAGTAAATGTGTTAAGATATAAAAAAAAGGAATGAAATAACTTACACTCTGCCTAACACCGAAGAAGAATTTTCGAGGACCAGTAGCCTGAAAACATGCTTTCTCATTCAAATACAGACAGAAGCAATCAATAACGCACCATCGAATCCTGAGTGGAGCAACAAGGGACACCATGTCTTCTCTTGGAATTAAAAAGTTCATTCCAAAAGTAACAAGGCTCTCACTAAAACAATAAAAAAATAAGATCAGCATTAAAAAAAATATATAAGAAAAAAAACAGATAAAAAAATAATTATAATAAAAAAGGACACTTAACTTCCTATCCATTGAAACATCCTTCAGCAAACAATAATCGAGAATTTCCAAATGTAACTGAGGCAAATTCTTGAAAATCCGAGCATTTCTCTTTACAAAAAGAGTTACAAAAGGCACCTGTACACCTACATGTCCACAGTCCAGAGAGCATAGAGATTTATTTGCTCTGAGTCGAGGAGGTTCATTTTGATCAATATGCCCGACAGGAATATTTTGAGTAGGACCAGGAATGATAGCAGAAGGTCCAGAACCATTAAGGCCTTCATTAACTATTTTTCCATGACCATTGTCATCATCCTTAGGAATATTTTCATTGAAACCTTGTGCAGGTTCTTTTTCAGGAACAAAATCTTTGTTACCTTCTGTAGGTTCATAAAAACCGCGAAACATATCATGTACAGACTTCATTTTATTACACTCATCAATTAAACCATCTAAAATCTTCAAATAATGAGGATTAGAGAGTAGCAGTTCAGTTTGAGAAACTGAAACAAAATCATCAGAAGATAATGAAACACTTCTGCGAGAAGTAATCAAATCATTCAAGGTTTGAAAACCAGTTGACTGAACAAATAATAAAACATCTATATTTCTTTTAAACAAAAGAAACGTTTCATGAACAACCTACAAACATATGAACAATGAAAAAAAAATGTTACAAATAAAAATAATAAAATAAGTAGGAAATCTAAATATATGCTAAAAGTGACCCTTTTAAATGCATAAACTGACCCTTTTAAATGAAAAAAGTTACCCTTTTGTATGAATAAAGTAACCCTTTTAACTTAATATTGAAGATAACTTTAATGCATATAAAGGGTAACTTCGGTGCAAATAAAGGGTAACTTTGGTACACAAAAAGGGTAACTTTTGTACACAAAAGGGTAACTATTGTACACAAAAGGGTAACTATTGTACACAAAAGGGTAACTATTGTACACAAAAGGGTAACTTTTGAACACAAAAAAGGGTAACTTTTGTACACAAAAAGGGTAACTTTTGTACACAAAAAGGATAACTTTTGTAAACAAAAAGCAATAATAACTAAACATATAAGAAAACAGAACACTTACATCAGTTGAAATTTTTTTAATTTCTTCATCGGTCATAATACCTTCTGGAAGCTCAAATGCAACAATGCGACCAGTGGTACCACTTGTAGAAGGACCCTTATCATAACCCAAAGTAGGAGCTGGCTTAAAAATAGTTCCCCTAAAATTAAGTTGTGACACAGGATATGTAATAGTATCCAATGGTCCCTGCCCATAACCACCAGCTTTGATCTCTAACTTAATTCGCTTCTTAATCTTTACATCCGTCCAATGTTGAATTAAAGGAAGAGTACTACTTTCCTTTTCACCTTGAAAATTTAGACGATGAAAATACATAATTTGCAAAGCCAACAAACAACCACTAACATTTTGAGCATTTTCATCATCCTTATACTTCTGAACAGCCTTCTTTAACTTTTTTAAAACATATGAACACCAATCAAAAGTTTTAATTTCATCAACTTTTTCAACAGCTTTCAGCAACTTCAATGAAACAGTCCTATTAGTAGTAGGAGCTAAAAAGCTAGACATAGCTTGAAGAACAAAACACCTCTTAAATTCTTCCCCTCCATCAACCAAATCAACCATCCTAGACTCCAATTTTGACAAATGAAGAGGTTGCTTACCAGAAAGACCATAATCAGATCTCCATGCCTGAATGATACGTTTATCTACACTTTCATCTTCAGAATTTTTATTAAGTTTAGGAACACAAATATCACTCAAAGGCAAGCAAAACACATCGCATATATCATTTCTAGTAACAACAAATTCTTTACCAGTAGCGATGGTAAACATGCAGCTACCAGCATTAAAGTTTTCAACAAGCCAAGGTAGCATTTGACGATTAAGAGTTTTCAATTTAAGATGTAATAAACCTCCAAAACCAATTTCTTCAACAACCTGTTTTTGCTCAGGACTAAAGTTCTGCAGCAATATTTCCAATGAATAGGGTCTACATATCGCAATGATACTTCTTTGCTCCCTAAATAGAAAAAAAAGAAAGAAAATGTAACTAAAACAATATAAAATAAAAACAAAATATAATTAAAAATGTAATAAAAAAATATGTATACTTACACAAAAGATTCAGAATCAGATTCAGAAAGCATTTCATAATCAGAATCTTCCACTGTATTAGCTTTCTTAGGTACAATTTTGGCCTTCTTAGGAACTATTTTGGCCTTCTCAGACTCTGGTTTGTCACTCTCAGGAATTTTCCCAGCCTTTTTAGATACTGCTTTGCTCTTCTCAGGAGCTATCTGGGTCTTTTTTGGTACTGGTTTAGGCTTAGCAGGCTCTTTAGGCTTTCCTTTTCCTTTTGTAGGCTTTTTATAACGATAACCACCTATTGAACCACTTGTATTTAATTATTAAAGTAATATAAATACAAATTCAGAAATTACTCATGGAAAAATATAGAATAATGTGCACAAATGACACTTTTAAATGCATAAAGTGACCCTTTTAACAGCACAAAGTAACCCTTTTAACAGAACAAAGTGACCCTTTTAACATCACAAATTGACCCTTTTAACAGTATAAAGTGACCCTTTTAACAGCATAAAGTGACCCTTTTAACAGCAAAAAGTGACCCTTTTAACTGAAAAAGTTATTCATTTAACAACATACACTGACTCTTTTCACAGCATAAAGTGACCCTTTTAACATCACAAAGTGACCCTTTTAACATCACAAAGTGACCCTTTTAACAGCATAATGTGACCTTTTTAACAGCATAAAGTGACCCTTTTGTATGCATAAAGTGACCCTTTTATATGCAAAAAGTGACCCTTTTTTTGCAAAAAGTGACCCTTTTAACTGAAAAAGTTAATCATTTAACAACATATAGTGACTCTTTTAACAGCATAAAGTCACCCTTTTAACATCATAAAGTGAACATTGTCAAAACATATAAATGACACACATGTCTATTACTCAAACACAATGAGCAATGCATATATGCATGTTAATCAAACACAGATGCACAAACACAATGCGAATATGCCTACTATACACATAATCTTATTAAAACATAAAACCTAAACAAATAATCAGTTTAATTAGCATTCTCTGACTAAAACCTAACATACAAAATTTGAAGAATAATAAGCAAAATTTTGAATCAATTATATACAATGAACAATAAGATAAAGCAAAATTAAACATAATAACTTCATAATTCAAATTCAATTATCATAATATGCATAAAAAATCAACTGAAAACTATAAAAAATAACATGCACTACTAATTCGACATATATAAGAGAAATTTCAATTGAAAATTTTGAAAAAATGATGAAAAATTTAAGTAAACACACCTTTTTCAGCATCTACAGCCTTCTTTGTAATCTTCTTCTTCACCATTGCAGAATCAACACTATGAAAATCGAAAACAAATTCAAAATAAAAAAACCTAAAAATCAAAGAATCAAAACAATTTAAACTAACAAAAATCTCAAAAAAATAAGTAAACGAACCTGAATTAAGCAAATAACTTCACCAGTGAAAAAGAAGAAAGAAAAAGCTCGAAAATCAACAATGGGGAGAGAGAAAACGCTCGAAATCGCCAGTTACTTGCTTTTTAGAGAGAGAAAAACGAAGAGAGAGAAAGCTATAGTGAATGAATGAAGAGAGAAAAGTTCTATTTCTTTCTTTATTTTGGCAATCATTAGGAAGCACGTGCCAAACCCACTAAATTGGCAGTTGATGCTTGTCCAAAAATTCCGCCATTCATTAAATTAATGAACACCGTTTTTTTTTAAAAATTTGTGTTTGTATAATGCATGGATTTTACTAAATAATATAGTGAAGTACAACATTTAAAAAATATATATAACAAAATTACTTGATTTAAAATATATACATATCAAAATATTTCGTTTCAGTGTGATTGGAAAATATATAATCGCCAAAGTGGATGAATATATACCCTATAACTAATTTTCATGAAGGACAGACCCAAAAAATAGATAGATAGATATATTAATTAATTGAAGTGAAGGAAAAATTTTCAACCAGTGACATATGGTATCACTGGTTTCGCTTTTAGTAGTAATTAAGTTATTGATTATTGATTTTTTTTTTTTTTTTTTTTTGAAATGAGCAAATTCAAAAAAAAAAAATTATTCTTATATGCTTGATTAATATCACACTCGGTTTTTTTTTTTTTTTTTTTTTTTTTTTTTTTTGAAATAATAAGAATATATTGAGAATTTAAGGTGATCGAACACCTTTTCCCCTCCCCTCCCCCTTGCTTAACATTACATTAAATTAAAGATAATTGAATACTTAATACAATAAGATATGGAGTATATGTATATATCAATTAGCTACTACTCCGTAGTTAATTACTACCAATAGTACCAAATAAGGTCTTAAAAGACTTTACATCATCAGATATGTCATTTTTGGTTCTAACACGCTTAAAGATGGGCTAAAATTCGAAAGTCCTTACCTAGCTGGAGATAGCTTGAAAATTAATGACAATCGGCCCATAAGGAAACAGCATGGGTAAAACTACCGACCAACTCCTCTATGTATCCCATTGCATTTATATATATATATATATATATATATATATATATATATATATATATATATATATATATATTTTTTGATGGGACCATTGCATTTGCTATTGTCCTAATGTTCTTGTGCTTTAATTTGTTGCATTAAATAGAATACTAAACTGAATTGAGCTGAACTGAACTGTGAGATGAACTGAGCTGAAATTAAGCTGAAGAGAATAAACCCTAAACACTTCGTATTACACTTTGTAGTTGTAGTACGTATTATGAAACCAATGTTAATCCATCAATCAACAAGAGTATCACCTTTGGGTTGTAGTACTACGTACTTTTTTCAATGCTTGGTATGCTCTATATTCTGAGCTTCCCCCAGTTCATAAGCCTTATGAACCAAATTCGTTCATAAGATGGCATTTTCGAAAATATTGAAACATCTTTCAATATTTTATTATTTTCCCTCTTTTTAGCTGACATGGCACTTAACTGGGAATATTTTGGCCGTTAGAGCGTGGGTAACAATACTTCAATTCCCATCCCGTTTTGTGTTCTCCTTCAGAAGCTATGCCTCACCATTCGTCTGGAGAACACGATCTCATCAAGCTGTGCTCACTACATCTGCAATCCATTTTTTCAAGGTTTGAATATTGCGAGATTCCGAATTGATGCCCCTTAGCGTAATCTGACATTGGTACCAGCTGAATTGGTAACTATTCCTTAGTTTTTCGAAAACCCTAGTTTTTGCAAAGTCGTTAATTAAACCATTTTTCTTCGAAAACTTTGAACTTTCCACCATAAACGTCACGTATAAACTGTCCTCAAACCGATATAGCTGAGCTTCAAGCTTTCAATCATGGCGGCTTTGTCAACTAATCCTTCAACCAGTTTATTTTGCTCTTTAAAAAATGGGTTTAAGCAGGATTGTAAGGATTTCCATGCTTTGGATTTGGGGTTTTATCCAAGAAAATGGAAGAACTTGGAGTGTGATAAAATGGTGGTATCTGCTACCAATGTTGATCAAAAGGGCAGTGATAGTAATCTTTCCTTCAATGGATCTTTTCCCTCCTCTCGATCAAAGTATGCCATTTCTAATTGGATAAAACCATAATTATAAGGAAATTAGGGGTTTTAATTGCTGAAACTAATTGGAAGTAATTGAAGAAAGAGGTAATTCGACTCACCGCCACCACCTCCTCCACACTTTATCATCCGTATATAGCAAATTGGTACAGGCGAAGAGCTTTCAGACAAACCCAATTGCTTTGTTGAATTCACAATCCCATTCAGATGCATAATCTTGTTGTTATTGAAGCTGGGTGCAACGGGATGGAAATTAATAACGGGATGTCAAAATTAAATAAACTAACGGCGCTATGTTGAAGTTAAGAGGCAAGTTTCATTTGGACGACTTTACCCTTACTATTATTGCCGAAATGACGCGATTACCCTCTTCTGAACGAATTTCGTTCATAAGCCTTATGAACGAGGATTTTCTCCTATATTCTCATGTTAGCATTCAACAATCTCCATGTTTAAACTTTAATTTAAATACTACTCCGTAGTACACAAATAATGAAAGCACCATAAGTCCACAACCCCACACAACAATAGTAAAATACATACTCCATAATTCGTTGGGGAGACACTAGCTAGCAGGTGGCCTTATCAACACAAATAAGCTAACACACATACAACGTTTGTGAAATAGTGTGTGCAAGCAAACAACCTAAATTAATCCAGCTTTAATAGTTTAGTACTACTCCATTGTTGTATCAGATGAAGGAACAAGCTCAAGCTAAAGCAGTTGAAAAATAACGAATTAGCTCACGGGGGACCAAGAATAGTGAAGCTCACGAACAATTTACAATAATTATTACTGCAACATAGTTATACACTTAGGGCCTGTTTTCATAGGCTGAACTCAGCTGAACTAAACTAAACTAAACTAAACTGAACTGAACTGAAATGAATATTTTATAAGAGAATAAAATTAGGAGCTGAATGGAACTGAACTGAAAATAAACGTAGGAGAACAGACCCTTATACTTATATCTGACTTGTAAATCCATATTAACATATATAGTAAAACCATAGCATATCATGCAAGAATACAGGAGAACAATATAATGCAATTTATGCAACAACTCACATTGATTGAAGGGAGGGAGAGGGACCATGTAATGTAACAAGTACATACGACTATACGAGTAAAAAATAGAATAATGGTGTATTTATTATTACGCAATGCATATAATAATAAGTTAAAAAAAGAGTCATGTAGTGAAACAAAAATGCATGAAAAAGGAAGGGAATCAATTGAATCACCCTTTCAGGTGGTAAGACAATATGCAACATTTACAAGGCAATACACATAAAAACAAGCTAATTTTGCCTACTGTACATACGTGTATAATATAAAGAGATATATATAATGGGGGACATAAAATACAGATGCACAGCACCTGAAAGGCTGATTATTAGTGTGATCAGATCATGCATGTGTGTTGTGGCATTGTTACTGTCGTCCTCTTTCTTTAATTTGCCCGTGGCCCTTAGATGCCCCTGAATTATGCACATTCACAAACTAGCTTAGACTCGCGCATACGACTACTTATTTTCTCCCACCATCATTGTACCACTTAAATTTCGTCCATTATTTATGGTAGGCACTCCCTACGTTGCTCCAGCTGTACCCAGTTAATTCATCAGATAAATAAAAATTATTTATATGGGAGTATAATCGTCTTTTCAAGTATCAATGGAGGGGTATACGTGTCTTTTCATGTATTAGTTGAGGGGTACATGTGTAATTTCCTCACCAAACAGTAAAAACAAGTTGCAAACTGTAATTGAACAGCTCACCAAAAGTATTGAATAAATGATCATGCTTTTTCAATATATTTACAAAAATGTCATCAGATTAACAAAAATTTGTTTATCTGGAAGATAAACTTGTATTTGCCCCCGTTTCTCTAAGAACCTATTCTGATATACTGAACTAAACTGAACTAAAATGAATTGGACTGAACTGAAATGAAATGGACTAACTAAAATGAATTGGACTGAACTGAATAGAGTTGAAATGAATACTTTATGAGAAAAGGAAATTAGGAAGTGAAGTGAACTAAACTGAACTGAATTGAACTGATTGGAGTTGAATTAAGCTGAAGAAAATAGGTCCTAAGTTTGCCCCACAGCTCGATTGACAATTTTCGATGGAGACATGTGCTGTGGTGGTATCTTTTTCATTTTTCTTGTTGAGAAAATAGATTGAATTAAGAAATTGAGACAAACTTAAAGGGACAAAAGGAGTTTGTTTATGTTGTAAACACCTTTATTTCATACTCTTGTCCTTTATTTGAGGTGATGAAAGCATGTGAAGTGATGACAGCAGGTAGGCTTGTTGTATCATGAAATATGAGAGAGTAGTAGTAAGTGCATCGTAATTATGAGGTGCACGGGTGGTATTTGCATATGATCTATTACTTGATGGAAAGCTGTTGCTTCCCTCTTACAATACACTGAATCATCTCCCAATAAAACTCTCATTTTCCGTGTATAAAGACAAAATTCAAAGGATTCCTTTTACTACTAGAATAGACTATAGAGTATTGATGCATGTAAAGTTGTAAACTCTACATGCATGAGTGTATATCATATATGTGCGGATCGTTTTTAAATATTTGGCTATAGTACGAACTACGAAGTATATCTTAAGATTCTTAGCAACAAATAATGAGTTAAGGGCACTTCATTTTCAAAAAACCCTAGATACAAATAGTTGTTAAGCTGGCTAGGGTACCTCCAAATGGGCTGATGACCCATGCTAATTTGAGCTAGTGGATGTTGTGTGCGAGGTTACACTGCTAATATACTATAAGACGTCTTTTCCTTACATACCTAAACAAATATTAATATGTAGTGCTTTGAATGAGCTGAGGATAGTTATGAAGATTTTTCATCAGAAATATTTCAAAATAAGCTTACTTTTAAAACATTGAATTGAGTTGTATCTTCTAACTTGAACTCCTCTATTTATTTATACATATATTTATTTTTTTTTGAAATACCTCTATTTTTTTTAAAATGATTATAATATGCATAATGGAGCGAGTAAATTAAAGGATTTTGAGATTTCGAGAGAAGAATTGGAAAGGTCCAAAGCTAATTCTGAAGCCATGGCCAATATAACAAAAGAGACATAGTTTTTAATTTAGAGTAGATGGATTCGTCTAAATTGATGAATTGTACTATGATCATACATTGAGTATAATACAATATCTTAATTAATCCAAGACTTCAAGGTACTTTTAAGTATTATACTGGCCGAAAATCATAAAGTAATCCAAGTTTATATGCAATAGATCAGATATATATGCATTATGGTGTATGGACAGTTATTATGGGCAGTCAAGGAAAACAAAGATTTTTAAATGATTCTATGTATTATATGTTGAGTAATTAAGTATTATGATACATAATTAATGGAGAAGCACGAAATTGTCAAATCAACATAATAAAATTGTGCGCATAAAGCTCATGAAAAGCTTGATGGCCAAAGTTTTTGGCCATTTCCCAACTTACCATCGGCTAAATAGGTCACATTAGGTTAAGCAAAAATGATTATATTTGGAAAATCTTGTGTCTAATTATGTTCAAACAAGATTTATTTTGTCTCAAAATGGAATGCTTACTTTTTTATATTCTTGGTAGGACGGGACTGCAACCCTACAAGTCACAACTATGCAGAGGTAGATATTTAGTTTACACAAGTGACATCACCGACATATAAAATAATACGGAGTAACTTTTTGATCTGTTTTATTTATCATTTGTGTCAATATATAAATTAATCATGAATAGCTTTAATTGTTAAAAAAAAGAGTAGGTTTTATGATATTGTAGTACTTTTTAGAGATAATTTTAACAAAATTTCACTAATATGTTTTTTCCTTACATAAAACTCACAAAAATCGGTCAAATAAAGGAATGTGAATAATAATGTATAAGGCATACTACATTACTACATAGGTCAAGTAAAAAAAGAAGCGAGGATGTAAGTGACAATAAACATTATTGATTATGTAAGCAAGATTATTTTGTATGCATTATTTGATAACTTATAATTCTATCACAAAATATCCACTTATAAATTGACCGTTCAGATAGTTAAATGCTCTATTATTTATCAATCAAAAGTGTAAGTTGTATTCTATACCCCAATTCCCTAATAATTAATAACAATTTAATTATTTACTACGGAGTATTTGATTAATTTTGTGTTTTATTTTTAAATAAACTTTGATATATTAACTACAAAATAACAATTTCTGTAACTTCATTCTCTTGTTATATTGATAACTTAGATGGACTACTAAGAAATGTTTTGATTTAATTGTCCAAAGTCAATCTGAGCTATTGAATGAATTGCAATAACATTCATGTAATCATATATATGCAATATAATGGGTTAATTATACAAGTAATTGAAAGATGAAAATTAGTGGAAAATTCTGAGCTACTAATATATGGTGATGAAAAAAATCACTACTAATGGTGAAGGTATTATAAGTGCTTAATTAACCACTTGTTATGACTAATTGTGATGGAATTGACTTTTCTAATCAATTGATTTTACATACGAGGACTTTATCTAAGCCATAAGCTCATAATGATGTGATTTTATACAAGTTGTATCTAAGTGCCCTACGTAATTAAGATTATAGGAAAAAAAAAAATGAAAAAAAATAATCCATAATGTATACTTGTACTATGTGCATATTAGAATAGAATTTGCACAAAAAAAAAACACTTAATGCGAATTGCAAATAATAAGTACGTAATAAATAACAAATGTACTATTAATAGGATGTATGTCTTTGATTAAGAGAGCATTTACATGTAAATGATGTAATCATGGCACTAATCATAAAGTAAATAGATGAAAAGAACAGTATAATTCAACTTGGAAACACACACAAACAAATTCATTCTCATACTCATATAATTCAATTGGATCAATCAATAATAAAAGTCAAAAACTTACATCTCAATACAATATAATGGACCTTTCAACACAACTTGTTCATACCTCAATATATTCCCGTAATTATTGAAATTTGATCATCTACAAATAACATACCTAGTAAGTAGTAATAGCTAGCTAGTTTCTAGCTAGAAGCATCTCCATGATCCACATTATTACTTGACCTTTCTTGATTAGGGTAGGATCCAATTATTGTACCCGGTATTACACCCCTCAACCCGTTATTGAACCCTCCAAGCATCCCGTATTGGCCTTCGTAGCCACCAACCACCACCGGATGCCCGGCTAAAAACCCCATTGGCGTATTAGTATTCGTATTATTATTATTACTATTATTATTAACAAAATTCATAAAATGCAACCCACTTGCCACTGTCCCGTTACCATTACTAGTGGTACTAGGATAAGGCCACGTTGTTGTAGTACTATTATTTCCGAACCCTGGTCCATGGCCCGACCCAAGCCCGACATTTAAAGACCGATCCAGATCTTCATTATCATTATCATCACCATCATCCTCCTCGTGCTCCTCCTCATCATGACCGCGTTTGTTACCATGACACGTGTCACCATCCGCACTGGGGTGTTGTAAATTCAACATTGTGGAAGAATTAGTAGAGGATAATTCCAACCCATTATTAGGGAACAAATTAATCTGACGGCTAGAATTACTCAACTGATCACCAGCGTTGATCATCAACATGTTAGAAAATCCCATCCAATTAGAAGGACTAACGTAGAAATTATTACCAAAATAATTACTATTATTATACCCAACCGGTCTCGTATGTGAACCGGAGGAAACGGTCGAACCGGACCGTCGAACCGATAGGCTCAGAGAAGTAAAATTGGCGGGAATGGTTCCGGTTCCGGTTGCAGCAATAACAGACGGTTCAGCCTGTTGTAAAAGCCACTCAATAGTTTCACCATCAGACCGGTGTCCGAGCTCCCGGGTTAGCTGAAAAACCCGGGCGGCACACTGAGCCGGCATTCGAATCCGCCTCCCTCGACCATCGACCTTAGTGTGACGGTCCTTCGAAGAGGTTCGCTTCGGGGCCGGTTTCTTCGGCCCCGAAGGCGAACCACTTTGAAGGACAGTAGTAGAAGAAGTATGTTCAGGATTTTCTATGGAGTCGAGTTTATTATTATTATTATTATTGTGATTATGTGTAAGAAGGTGAAGTGGGAAGGTGGAGTTTTGGTGGAGATCATCTTCCATGGTTTTTAAATTATCAAAGGTATGATTTATTTTTATGAGAAATTAAAAAAGGGGGAATTTTGATTTTTGGGTGGAGTTTGTAGACCCTCCAAATTGATGGGTGGGTCTGAGGGTTTTATTTTTAGGTTTTTTAGGAGAGAGAAAATGAAGAAGTTGGAGAATTTGATGATGAATATCAAGAGATAAATAATATTGGAGGGAGAAAGTTGGGAAAATTAAAAAAAAAAAAAAAAAAAAATTGGTTAGGAAATTGTAGCAAGTAGTGAGTGAAGTGGAGTGTGGAATAGTAGAAGTGGAGTAGATACTGTTACATACTGTAATCACCTGAAGTAGGTTTTGTATTTAGCATGTTGCAGCATGCACAGGTGATCATGAGAAATGGGAACATGTATGTATAAGATTATAATACTAGTATAAACTTACCTGTATACATTATCTTGAATTAAATACTCTACTAAACTACTCTGTATATTCTTTTCTATTCTATTTTGGGAGGGGAGCTTAGTAAGCTCCATACCAATAATTATTATACAATCATGCAACTTATAGCTTAATTATATGTAGTGAATTCTGAGGTAATTTATTTAGGTAATCAAATAATGTATTATAATCATTTGCCTTACACTTTGTTCCATCGTCTCAAAATAATGGTTACACTTTTCAACTACATGTTTTATTAGATGTGTAATACAAATATACGTTACAATTATTATACGCATAACAATAAAGGTATTTTTTGCACCAATTAATCGGAACATTTCTACTCCTAACTAATGTAGGCAGATTGTGCTCCACCTTGTTGAATTCATGCGGTTCTGACATGCCTAGAGGCCAAGGCGAATCCATCAAGTGATAGCTCGTACAATTGGGGCTTCTTGCTTCACTAGCGACGCTTAGTGGGTCTGTTCTGATTTACTGAGTTGAGCTCAACTGAACTGAAATGAATATAAGAAGGAAATAAGAACTGAACTAAACTAAATTAAACTGAAATGAAATGAACTGAAAATAAGCTGAATAGAACATGCCCTAATTTCATTTCTTTTATTTCGAGTATGATTTGATCCACGTTATTTCTTTTCTAGATCCACTCTCTTTATTTTAATTTTTCTCAACAACATTGTACTACGAGTACTATGTCAATTTATTAGAGCAACTCCTATATATATATATATATATATATATATATATATATATATATATATATATATATATATATATATATGGTTGTAGTTATGGACTTGCTTGCAATTTTAAATAACCCCTAGCTAGCTATTAGCTTGATCGTTGGAGCTGAAAATGCAATTACCTTGGCCAAACAAATTAGCTATATGCTTGAAATAAACCTTGGCCAAGCAAATTAACTAATTAACTATATGCTTGAAAAAAACCTTTCAAATGAAAAATAAATAATAAAATAGAATAAATAAAATGGAATACTTTTGTATAAAAAGTTAATTAAGAAAGTATTGGCCTGGTTTATTTAAATAATAAGCTAATAGCTAGCTATTGAAGCTTAGTAGCTAAAGTGACAATTATGTAAATTTTCTTAAAAGCTAATGTGATAAGCAAATTATAATAACTTGCATCAGATTGCTCTTAGGGCCTGTTCTCATTGATTGAAATCAGTTGAACTGAACTGAACTGAGCTGAGCTGAGCTGAACTGAACTGAATTGAACTTAACTTAGTAATTAGTGATTTTTAACTACGGGTTAGTGATCTTTGATTATTAATTATTATACATATGTGTACATACATATGTACATATTAAAATATTTATGAAAAATATACTTTATAATTATAATATTTATGGAAAATATATTATAAACATGAAACCCCAAAACATTTTAAACACATATACTATATAATTTAAAAATAAAATAGTATTATGACAAAAGAACACAAAACACTTTGTTGTTTAAATTTTTTTAAAAATTAAAAATAAAAAAAAAATTACGTTTTCAGTTGCAAATAATCGTTGCTTGTTGTACTCTACACAATTTTATTCATTTACATGAACTAAGGATTCCATTCACGCACCAAGTTGAAGTCATGGAGCGAAGAGAAGATCATACTATGTACGATCCTAACAGAAAAGCAGCTATGGATATTGTACGACAAGAAATAACTGATCAGATATGGGAGTCAGTTCAAAGCGAGGAATGCCGAGGTATTGGAGGAGCTTGATGGACAAGAAGAAGACGAAGATCAAACTAACCGATTATGAAAATTAGTTTAAGTTAGTTGTGTAGTACTCTAATTTTCTCAATGAGTTTAACAATAGAAATGTGTATCAAAAAAATAGAACCATTTGAACAATGAATTGTATCAATAATAATAATAATAATAATAGTAATAATAATATTATTATTATTATTATTATTATTATTATTATTGTTATTATTATTATTATTATTATTATTATTATTATTATTATTATTATTATTATTATTATTATTATTATCGTCGTTGTAATAAGAGTTTAAAAGAATGAAATTTGGCTTTATATCATTAGCAATATCATTAGATATAAGCTGAACTGAACTGAGCTACTGAACTGAACTGAATTTCAACGTATGAGAACAGGCCCTTAATCTTATAATGTTTCACCTTTTTTAATTCTCTTTCTTACTCTCCCAATAATTACCCTGGTTGTAATGAAGAGATTGAGAAGTGTGATCTTTTTTCAAAACAGATAAAGGCCAATTAATCGAGTTAGCTATGAGTTTGTGAGATACTTTACAATAATATTGATAATATCAATTATCAAGTCGGTAACAATTCATTTTGATGAAATGGTAGGCCACTATCAATCTTATTCATTTGTAATATGAAAGGTAATGCAAATTAAAGTCAAGTCCACATATATCAAAACAAGTTTAGCTAGCTATTCATGAGATAAGAGGTTGCTTTTATCATGCGTGCAAGGTTGAGTCAACTAATCGAGTGGAGGAGGAATGAGGTGTACGTGGAGAGATGGTTAGTCCCTTCGTCTTCCCTCCGTGTGACATGGTTTCGATTCCTCATCCCCCCTTCCCCCTCCCCCTCCCCGATGTTAAGCTAAATAGATCCTCATCGTGAATGAAACACTTCAAATATTGAATTCGAAAATGGGAAGAAAAAAAAAGTCTCTAAAAACTAATACAACATTATTGATATGAAGTAACTAAATCACCAACTTTGTCATATACTCTAGCTAATAAATTTAATAGTTATATATTAATTGATAAATGAAACTAAATTAAGATAACAATTAATAAAGATCAAGTCTAAATAAGTAATCTATGGTATGGTAAAGGAGTCTAGGGTTTTTAGGTCTTCACCTAGCATGTAATGGAATAAACTATTAACTAGCTACCTCTTTTTTTATTCATAATACAAAATTTAATCACTTTATATAAGAGAATAACTACACACTAATTAAAAGTTATATGACCCAAATCTAATTATTTGGTGAATCGGCTTTCTCCCACTTCATCAATCACTACTACATACCCAAAATTAAGTACGAGTAATTAATTACATGATACATTAAGAAAAAGACATACTAACTAAATCAACAATAGGATCCGTAGTTTATGGCCCAGACAAGACCCCAAAAAAATCTATCTTAAACCCAACTTTGATCTCATTGGTTATGAAGTTTGATGTTCTTAACCAAATCAACTATTAAGATGGTATAATGACACACTAATATTGCTCGGTTTAAGGACACGACGTACAAGATCGTACTAATATTGTTTGTAATCCGTTTAATTAATTTTAATAAAGTAAGCAACAACAAAAAGAGTATTTCAACTTTTTATGATCTTTCTCATGCCTTGAATCGTTTGTCCATTGTTATATATAACTTAAATCTAATCTTTTTCTAAAAGTCTTAGACCATTTTTCTTGCCGTACCAAATTTATATATGTAAATTTAAGTATCATTTAATATAATAAAAAAATATTTATAAAATAATATTTTTCAAAACTGTATGTAACTAACTAAGATAGTTGACAATAATCGTAACAATTTTATTGGACGGAGCTGATGGTTCGGTCATGTCCATCCGGTGATCTGGACCATCCAAGTTTGCATAAGAAAGAGAGGCCGCCAATCATATCGTTCACTACCTTCCCATAAAAAATCTAATTGCTGGCTAATTGACTTGTCAAAAACCAATCATTAAATTGGAAATTGATAGTACATGATCCAAGCATGGACGATCAACATTTTTCTCAATAAAATAATTTGTTAGTTGAGCAGTATTTTCAGTCACAGTGTATTTATTTAAATAAATTTCCCCTCTTTAAATCATAATCTAGAAGATGTAGTGTTTAATGTTTTATCCAAAAAGATAGAATTTTTAAACCTTATCAACATACTATATATAATGGCTTCTTCGTAGTACTTGGCTAATTATCAAGTAGCAATCATAAGATGTCAAATCTACTTTATTATCATTGTGAATCTTGCACAACAATTTCTTAATCATTAATTAATATATACGTTAGTTGTTTAGTGGTTTCTCTTATAATAAAATAGAATTAAAGTTGTTTAGTGTTTTCTCTTTCAATTAAATAAAATAAAAAGTTGTATTATATAAAAGTTTTCGTTATCTTGACTAATTTTTACGGGAGCCAATCACGATAAAAATTGAAAAACGTGTTATGTTTGATTTTCCATTAGGGCAAAAATTAAAGTGTATGTTTACATCACTATAGTTTTACATAAAGCTACAACAATATGAATTTATTTATTACTTAATTTAATTAGTTGGTAAAGAGTGGTGGTGTTTAACTTGAGATCAAGTTTCATTTATAATATTAATTTCGTTGTAATTTGTATGAATATAAACAACATTGAATCAATTTATAGTTACAATCAAGGTGATGATTTTTATTATCTGGTTTTTCTTATCATCAATTATACTCCTACTTTTAGTTTCGGTTTGTAGTATATAACTTGGTTATTATTTATGCTTCTTTATGTCCTTAATATTCTTCAATTCCTACTTTTAGTTTCAGTTTGTAGCTAATATTATTCTCACTTTTATTTTATTCCTTTATTTGGTATTTTTGTGCCTTTCCATCGTCTTGTGCCTTACTTAGCTTATTGGTTACGCTAAATTCCAATTTTTTCACAATACTGTAATCTTTTCATTTCAAAGTAATGTTGTAACAAAAAAAAAAGACTCGTCTCTTTCCTACCATGTCTATTCATTTCATTATTAGTATAAAGAGGAATAATGCTATGTAAAATATGAGGGTGAGTGAATAGATAGGGTAAGAAAGATGCATTATTAATTAGGTAGTCATCAGTTAGTTAATATAGGAAGCAGAAATTTCTATATGAAATTCAATGGGAATTAAATTACGTATGTAGTAATCAAACTCATAGGAATATCTTAAAGTTGTTTAATTAGCAATGAGGAAAGTAATCTATAAGAATGTCTACAACCTAATTAAGGGGATTAGTCTAGTAAATCCCTACATATATTTATTTTTTTAACATCAATTCCTACATTTTTGTACATTAATTTCTACATATTGTGGGAGCTAGAAAGTGGAAATTAATTAGTTTCACATTCTCCAATTCACTAAATTTTATTCAACCAAACAACCAATAATATTGCAATTCCTAAAAAATCTCACTACAAGTTTTATGCATGTCAACCAAACAAGCAATAGATTAGATCCTATACAATATAATTATACTTTTTCCGGTTTTGATGGACCAAAACATTCACAGTTAAGAGGTCGAAAGCTTAAAATCGGAAAAATAAGCCATATTAAAACTCAAAATCTCTACTATTGACATACATCAAACTCATGACATAGGTACAAATTGAAATCCTTACCAACTACGACCAAACAATAATATATGTGTGAGATTTTATTTTTACCAAAATAACAAGAGACCATGTATGTATGACAAAATGCTCTAAAAATTGGTGGATAGCATAAAGTTTAATAAAGACCTTAAAATTATGTCAGCCAAATCACGTGTCAAGCCAACTGTATGATGTGTACAAATGCCGGTGATGATTGATGAAGATGGCTTACCAAACCAAACGGCCATCCTTTTCAAATTAATCATACAAAAAGCAATGTCGGAATGTTGGTGGTTGTTCATATTAACCATTTTCTTCTTCCTTTTTATATTTTTATTTTTATTTTTGCGTTACATATATAAAAGTCCAATACTAAAATGGGAACACAATTAATTACTCAATAAACTATTTGCAATGCCATTTTTTTTTGTAATGACTTATATATATCTTGTTGGATTTCTTTTACATTAATATCACATCACACATACTTCGTATTATTTATGTATACCACATGCATAGGTATGGAAGTATATTGAAACTATTTGTATTGTCCAAAGCCATTGACAACTCACTAATTTCAGGAAATTTCCAACTATGTCTTTTGGAGATCATGCCCCTCCAGATTGGTTGAAATGAGAATGATTTAATATTTTGTATTCTTTTAGCCAAACTTTTAAATAAATCGGATGTACAATCATCCGTTATAAAGTTATCCTTAAAATGAGCAAAACTTACCCTAATATGGATAAAAATTACCTTGATATAAATATCAGTTATGAAGTATTTATGCTCTATTGATAAAAGTTACCAAAAAAAATTGTAAAAGTGACCCTAAATTTGATAAAAAGTTACCCTCTACTTTACACCGGATGTATACAAAAGTTATTATTCTTCTTCTTCTTCTTCTTCTTATTATTATTATTATTATTAGTATTATTATTATTATTATTATTATTATTATTTATTTATTTATTTTATTTTTTTCTTAATTTTTTTTTTTAATTTATATTTGACATACACCTCTTTGACATGTTATTTCCTAATTGAAAATTTTTAACCAATCATATTCATTGTAATTTAACACAAGGATACTGAAAAATTAAAGGCTGAAAAAGTACATTAGCCAACCAAACATTAAAAGTGAAATGTAAATACATTAATTATACATTAAAAGTACATTGAAAAAGAGAGTGTATTTGGGATATTTAGAAAAAAAAAACTTACTAAAAATAGAAAGGTGGAGTGTAATTTTGGAATACCCAAAATAGAAAGGAGGAATGTAATTTAGGGACGGAGAAAGTAACTAATGTTGATTTTATGTGATAAATTATTGTCTAAAATCAGACGGTGTAAATAAATTCAAAAATCTCATCTTTGAAAAAAACTAATCATCTTCTGGTATTTTTGATTTGATTTTCTGATCTAATGTGTACAAGCTGCTATAATTTATCTAATGAAATAGTTCAAAATTTTCATAAAAAATAAAATAAAAATCAAGATATCTAATTTCTTTTGACAATTTTTTTTTTTTTTGAACGGGATCATTAAACAAAAATCATACGGCATCTACAATAATCAAGATAGGATCTGATTAGGGGATTTTGCTCCCACCAATCGGAATGCGCCACGTGGGCCAATCAGGTCCTGCCAAGTGTCCCCCAGTTGGACCTCTCAGGGCTTGCCACGTGGCACACGCTTATTCGTCCACCCTGGACCTATTATGTCATGACATGTGGCATACTCCATGCCTAATGGAGAAGTCGGCCACCTAGGCCCAACTTCCGAGGGAAGCCCAATCAGCCCAAGGTTAACCTAAACCTAGGATTGGCACGTTTCCCGAGGTTATAAATACCTCCCTTAATCCTCATTAAGGGGGATTACGCAGATTACACACATTAAACACTCTCACCTAGAGAGACCCAATCACCTTAATTTTCGCATTAATTACTCCTTAATCAAGTACTAACTTGACCGTCGGAGGCGGATCTCCAATCATCCGGAGCATCCGTTTGCTTTGCAGGTACAGGCGTCCGGTTCCAGCCTCGGAATTGTAACTCTCCCGCAGGACATCAGAAAACCCCGAAACATTTTTGGCGCCGTCTGTGGGGAGAGTACTTATGAGATGGCATCCACGTTTGTACCGGCTCCTGAAGAGAGACGTCCCCTGGACGACCCTCTAGTTCAGTCGGACCACGATACTGAGAATGAATTTGAAGTTGAAGCTCACACAGCTTCAGACGGGACCCTAAGGGCCCGACGTACCCGTCATACCGAAAGGAGGGAACGGAAACATCTTCAAACTGAAAGTGAGCCAGCAGGCGCACCGCCTGTTCGGCAGCAACCGACTGATGGGTCTGCTCCCATCACAAGGAACGAACTCATGACCTTCATGAGGGACTTCAAGGGAGAAATTCAAGAGTTGATCAACAAGAAGTCGCCTGCTCTGGACAAGGAGCAGTCGGCTAAGAAACCCTCCACTTCACGGAAGAGGAAGCCAGTTCAAGGGCGAGAGGCGACCCCTCATCCTAAATCTAGGAAGTGGGAGCCGCCTGCCCTTGATTTCACAAAATACCGTTTTCCTACTCCAGGAAAGAGGAAACCTGTTCGTCATATGTAGGTGGACGGGTCGAGGAAAACATACACAGATGCTCGGTTATTTCTAGAACAGAAGAAGAGTGACTGATTGTCAGAGTCGACCTCTACTTCAAACTTCCAAGACAGTCTGCGCAATACCTCGATTAGACATACTCAGTCGCATCATGAGAGTCAGTCAGGCGGTACCTCCCGTCAGTCCGGCTTTCACAGTGACCAGGCGGTACCACACTTACCATTTGTACCGCAACAACAATATTTTTTGCAGCCACCTCTGTTTGGTGGGCATGCAGCAAAGAATGTCCAACCTATGGACTGGCAGCTACGGTTGCTTAGACTTGGGGAACAGCCGTCGGCCTTCTCCAAGGAAATTGCTGAAGCCGCTCAGCCGGCCAAAGTGAAAAATGTATTAGTAGGCGCCTATGACGGCACTACTAACCCGGAAGACCATTTGATGGCATTCACCAACCTGATGTACCTTCAAGGGTTGGATGATCCCACTTGGTGCAAGTGTTTCCCAGCGACTCTCAAAGGAATCGCACAACAATGGTTCGGCAACCTGCCGACTGGTTGTGTAAATAACTTCAGGACGCTTTCTTACTTATTCACCTCCAACTTCGCCATGAACATCCCTGCAAAGAAGACGACCCTTGATTTAGGAACGATTCAGCAGGGCGAGAAGGAGGGGCTTCGTTCTTACATCAGGCGGTTTAACCTGATGAGAATACATATTCAAGGGTTACCGGATGAAGTAGCCTATACTGACTTTTTCAGAGGCCTCAAAGACGGATCGACATTCAAATTTGATTTGGTCCGAAAGAGGGTGGCGACTCTTCAAGCGGCCTTGATTGAAGCAGAAGCCTATATACAGGCGACTGATCTTTGCAGTACAAAACAGTCGGACGGGAAAAGGTTCGACAAAAAAGAAGGGCGACAGAAACAGTTGTCGAACAAAGATGAAAAGAAAAGGAAAGAGGTCTGGGCGGCTGATTCCTCTAAACAGCCGGCCCAGAAGAAGAAAAAAGAATTCAAACCATACTCCCCAAAGTATGCGTTTAACAAGGATAGCCAATTTATCATAAAGGAAATCAAGGGACGGATCTCAATTGAGAAGCCGGTCCCCATGAAGGGTTCTACAAACAACCGGAACCAAGAAAAATTCTGTGATTATCATGAAGATGTTGGTCATCACACTAATGAATGCATCAGTCTCATGCGGTATCTGGACCGTCTGGCTGAGCAAGGTAATCTTGACACTTATGTCAAGAAATCTACGGGGAACACTTCCTCGAAAAAGCAGTCGGCCAAAAAGAATCAACAGGCCGACAGCTCCGATACAGATGATGCAGTCGTCTACACCATTGCAGGCGGCTTCTCAGGAGGCGGCCCCACTATTAGGGGCAACAAAGACAATATCAGACGGCTAGATGTAAATTCCGTTCACCAAGAACGGCCCTCCAAATATTCATTTCCTGAGATTGTCATCACTGAAGAAGATCTAGGAGGGGTAAGAGGGTCGTCATTTATTGAGTGTAAAGTGGCCAACCAGAGAGTTGGCCGAATCCTCATAGATACCGGAAGCTCCTCAGATCTCATCAGTAGCAAATGTCTGTCGAAACTAAAATATCAGACTGATTGCATACATCCGGCATCCCACCCTTTAGTAGGGTTTGGAGGAGGAGTCGTCCACCCAGTGGGACGAGTGGATTTACCCATCCGCCTGGGTGAAAAAGGGGAAGGACGACACATGGTTGTCCGGTTCCTGGTAGTAGAAGAACTCTCGGCCTACAACATGATTCTGGGACGACCAACCCTGAATAATTCCAAGGTTGTTATAATCCCATCTCTTATGTTGCTCAAGTTTGAGAGGGATAATGGAACAGTCGGGTCCCTAAGGGGAGATCAGAGGATGGCCCGAGAGTGCTATCTCTCGGATGTCAAGCCCACTGTTATGGCCGCTGGGTCGAGTGGTGGAAAAATAGACCTTGACAATGTCAAGGAGAGTGCGCCTGTTCAAGAAGCAGGCGACAAGAAGAGAAAGACATCCCAGACAGGGGCCGCAATAAAAGACAGAAAATAGCAATCATTGGCAGAGGAGCGGTTGGATGAATTCCGCCCTCAGCCAACTGGTGAGCATACGGACCTGATCTCTGATGACTCGCGTCCTGACAGAACAGTCAAAGTTGGGACGACTGCTCTAAGGGTCCTGGGTGACGACTTTCACAAACTATTGAAAGAATACAAGGACATCTTTGCATTCAAAGTCCATGAAATGCCAGGCATCAGTCCTGATCTGGCGGTACATAAACTGGCCGTGGATCCGAAAAAGAAGCCGGTAAGGCAGAAGAAGCGGAACCATGGCGAAGAAAGAAGTCAGGCGGCAGCCGCCGAAGTTAAAAAATTACTTGATGCAGGGTTCATCCGGCAATGTTACTTCCCAGACTGGGTTGGAAATGTGGTGCTTGTTAAAAAGCCGAATGGCACCTGGCGAATGTGTGTAGACTACACAGACTTAAACAAGGCGTGCCCCAAAGACAGTTACCCTCTGCCTAAAATTGATAACCTGGTCGACTCAACAGCCGACCATGCTTTGATGAGCTTTATGGACGCTTACTCTGGTTTCCATCAAATTCCTTTATGGAAGAAAGATCAGGAGAAGACGACCTTCGTCACTGATCAAGGGTTATACTGTTACACGGTCATGCCGTTTGGTCTTAAGAATGCCCGGCCACTTTCCAGCGAATGATAAACACTGTGTTCTTTGATCAGATTGGGAGAAATGTCGAGGCATATATTGATGATATGATTGTCAAGTCTAAACTTCAGAAAGATCATCTGTCGGACCTCCGAGAAACTTTAAAGACTTAAGTTTGATTTTCCGCAGCGATACTTTGATAAAACCTTAACGTTTTAACACGTGGCGGTAACACGTCAATGGTTCTCCATTATTTTATTTAAAGTAAGTGGTTTGTAAAAGGGAGAATTATTGGGGTGTTACAAAGTGGTATCTGGGAGCTTAGGTTCGATTTAATTACCACTAAAGTTAATTTAAAGTTTTTGGGCGCCTATTGTTTTTAAATCTCACGATTTTGGATTTAAGTACTTGATTTAAAGTTAAAAAGTTGTTTTTGAAAATTGTTTTATTTAAAATTAATTAATTTAGCATTTATTTAAAATAATAACTATGTATTTATATATAATTAAATTAGTGTGTTATATAAATATTTTAAAATAAAATGAATTTGAATATTCATTAACAACTTAGTTTAGCTTCATTATACGGTTAAAAGCTAAACTGAGTTGTTAATTTAATTAATAATTAAGTAAAACTAGAGAATACTAGGCCCTCTACTGAGTGTAAGAAACCCGGTTTTAAGCATTATTATCATAGTCTTGAGAATACTAGTAATTTTAGCCCAATCCTTAATTATATAGTAGATCAAATTGGCGAATTAAGATAGAAATAAAGTTGATAACATACATGCTCGTTGTATTGATATTGAAAATAAGATATCAATAACCACAACCGATATTAATAAAAAAGTAAGCGATCTAAACGAATAGGTTAAACAAGTTCAACTTGCTTTAACAAACGAAGTTAGACATCAATTTGAAAAAGAAGTATCACCTAATAAAGAGAAAATCGTCCCATGTAAATATAAATATCCTTTTCAAAATCTAGATAAAAATAAAAAGTTTATTGTAACACGCACTCCCTAAAAGACCTACTAGTACCCAAGAAAAGAATAAAGAAACTAAACATGAGCCCCCATCTTCAGGAGAAAACGCTAAATGAATTACAACCACTAGTAGAAAAAGTGCTATTTGTAACTGGCAAAATTGACTTTTTGTAACTGGCATTGTTGGTTGCGAATGCCACCGTTACAACTAGTAAAATTTATTTGTAACTAATTAATGTTAGTTACAAATAATGTACTATTCGTAACTGGCTTATCCTAACGCCAGTTACAAAAAGTCTATTTTCCAAGGTAGAAAGCATACTATTTGTAACTGGCATTAAGTTACGCTAGTTACAATTAGGGTATTAATAGTAACTGACAAATCTTAATGCCGGTTATGAATATATATATATATATATATTTTTTTTTTTTAAAAATATTATTAGTAACTAGCATTAGATTATGCCAGTTACTAATAAATAAATAATTTTTTTAATAAATATTTGATTCGAATACAAGAATGGTAATATATCCTACCAAACGTCCCATCGTCAAATGGGTTACAACCTGTTACAATTCAACCAACAAAACACGTACTCCGAATACTTCCATGTAACTTAAATTCACCCACAACATACAATACAAACACTCCAAATAATTCCACATATGTTGAATTATTCATCCACATCAATACAGTGCAACAAAATTAACTATACTTTCCAAAAAACAATTAAAACTTGAATAAAAAAGAAGAAGATTGATTTATAATTTAAAAATGTAATAACAATAATCAGTAGGCTAAATAAAAGTAGATACATAGAAAAGTGTTATATTGTTTTATTAAGCTAAACGCGACTAATCATAACATTGCTTAATAAGATAACTTGTCTTTCAACAAAAAATTAAGCCTAAAAAACTTAGCCCATTGCTTTCAAATCTCATATGATTCTACATCGTTATAGGCTTCAAGTCTTGCAAAATACTCCTGCAAATATTAAAAAAAAAAACCGTGTCTATAATACTTTATAAAAATAAAACATCAACCAAAACTCGTATAAAGCATTTTAGCTTGCAAAGAAGAGGTAAATTAATCACTAACCTCTTTCAAATTTCCATTGAAATTGCTATGAAAGGTACTATGTCATATATATATATATATATATATATATATATATATATATCATTACATAATAAGCACATTCGGTCCGCAATTATTATCTTTCTCTTTGGTTTGCACCAACTCATTATCCGCCTTTTTTTTTGACAAAGTCATGACTTTCAAGAAAAGATAAATATTAATATAATTAAGTTACAAATATCTTAGATCATTACCTGGGATCAATGTATTACCTTATCATAAAAGAAGACTAAATCTGCTTCACTGTCACATTATTTCATATAGTTACAATTGGTATCTTATTGGGAATCAACTAACGAGTGAGTAGTGACTATAGTGATGTTCCTATTATACACACACTGAATAAATCCGTGAGAGTGATCGAATTGGATACATCCTACCCTGTCCAAGCATCCACCAAAGACTGATATACCCTTAACAACAAACTGAAAGTGATCTCAACCATGGATGGCATGAAAAAGCATATCAGTAGAAAAAAAATGCTTGCAGCAATTGCTAAAGAGACTGTCCATGAAGGTTTGAAAGGCTATATTTTGAAACAAGTATTCTAAAATTTGTTAGATTAAGACATTAAATAAGAAGTATAATGCCATGAAGGAGATAAGGACTCTAAGAAAGTATGCTATCGAAAGATAAGGACTCTCACCTTAGGAAATTTAAGTCCGTGTCATCTCAATAAATACCTATCACGATAATCCTTGATGAGTCTATCGTTTTCCCTCAGCTATACTGATATTCCACTCTCTAGACACATCAATAATAAAAAAACATAGCCTCAAATGCTGTTACATGGAAAACTCTCCTTGTTTTATATATAGTGTTTAGGAGTGGATTATATCACCCCTCCATCAGTGGCGGAGCCACATTAGAACAAGGGGGGACAGTTGTCCCCCCATTTTCGGAAAAAAAGTTTTTTTTAAAAAAAAAAAAAAAATCAAGAAAATACAGTAAAAGGCTATAAATAACATATACTTACAGTAGATATCACAATATTGAATATGGTTTGGTGGTTGAGTCCTTAGTAAGGCTGTGTTTTGGTCCTAGGTTCGATTCCCTACTCTACTGTTTTTCAGCTTTTTTGTTTTTTTTTCCCCTACTTCTTGTTTTTTTTATTACATACTCTAATTTTCAACAACCTTTTTAATTTGATTTTTTATTTCCTATTTCTTGTTTTAGGATTTTTAATGTTATTTCTTATTTCCTACTTCTTGTTTTTAATTATCACTTTAACTAAGTGTGCTTAAACTCAATTTTTTTTTTACATTTCTAATAAATAGATTACTATTAATTAATTGTTTGTAACTGTGTTTTAACGAAATACATATTAATAATATGATTGATTTGAAAAAGTTGAGTTTATTTTTTCGAATGTAACTCAAACCCTGGCCCTTCATATCTACCATCAATTTGTTTTAACGATAATTATTTGACTTTTTATTTATCAATTATGTGATTACATAACAGGATTTACAAATATAAATTTATTCATTTTTGTTGGATAATTTTCTTAATATACAATAAAACTTTTTTACCCCTCTTTTTCCATATAGAAATAATTGGCATATGTGATTTCAAATAAATATTAAACAATTTAGGTTATCAATTTTTTTCTTGAGATTTTTGCCGAAACTTTAACCTCCAAAATTTGTCCCCCCGAATTATAAATCCTGGCTCCGCCACTGCCCTCCATCATCATCTACCAGCTAGACATTTTGCCAAATATGAATTATTCAGGTTTAAATGATATTAAGAAAGCAAAGCAACTAGCAATTAAGATCAAGCTAAGGTCTCCTACAAAATGCAATTAATCAAGCTTGTCAACACATTAAATTAGTTATAATTTTTCTCATTTCCATGGGATTAGCTTTACATGATTAAGTTTGGAACTTATGGTAAAATTTAAGGTTTATTAACGATGAAATTTTGAAGGTAATCAGAAAGATTAATAGAAATGAGACACCAATGGGAAAATAAAAACAGAAAAAGATAGGTTAACAAGCAAGATAATTGGAGCAACAGTTATAGGAGGGTGCATTTGGCTTAAATTATGGGTTGATTAATGAGATGGGTAACCAGTAAGGCAAAAAAAAATAATCACCCTAATTTAATAAACGGTAATAGTAGGGAGACAGGGGTAAAAAAGGACCGATTTTCTAACGTTCAGCCAACAACTCTGAAAGGTATTTGTCCCTGTAAATATAATTAGTCCGATGAGTTAAAATCATCGTAATTGATACGCATAATAGCATCCTAAAACAAGAAAATTAAAGGAAAATTTTGACAGATCGGGATTACATATAATTTTTTTCTATATATTTCTCAAATATCAACAAGTAATTTTGAATGATCAAACCGAATTTAAGAAATTTATACATTTCACATTAAAGCTTAATGAATAGAAGAAATAATATGAGTATGCAAATTGTTTGGTGTTACATAAACAATGAATAAAATAATAAAGAGAAGAAGACCTGTATAGTTCCAAGATCATATCGCTGAAAAAGGCGAGCTTCAATTCCCAAGCAGTCACAATATCAAGCTGACACTTAATGCACGAGAATACCTATTGAAGTAGTCATAGATCGACTTTTCTACTCTAAAAAAGAACATTACTAGTCTACCATAAGTTCACAGTTATCTCAAAACATATATTGAACAAGAACATTTTCCAATTTCTACATGCTATTGTGCTAGAAACTTGTATTGTTAAAAACCAGAGCAATTTTTAAGCCTGAAATTACTAAAATCAAAAGCTGTTAATTAATTTTGTTTCTCTACTAGTGATAATCAGTCCAATTCCTCATAGAAGTATAAAAACAAGCAAACAATATATCATAATCAAAGAATTTGGCAGAAATGAAGAACTATACCAAATTTTCCAGAAGATGTTAATTGATGGGTCAGGATTACTTCATATTGGAATGAATACAAAACCTAAAATACAGAGAAATCTGAGTCTTAGAACACCAAGTCTAAGGAGACAAAATTCAACAATAGTAAGAATGAAAAAACAAGGTGATGAAAAGCTAGAAGAGGATGAAGAAGAAATATTAGTTTTACTAAAGAAATTAAATGAAAAATATGAAGGTAAAAAGGCCCTAAAACAACCAGCAAGGCATAGTATCGATATGGGATCATATTCTAATTTCGAGTTAAATGAAGATCCAAACAATCCTATTGATAAAAGGAAGGTAATAGGATATAAAACCAAAACTGTGAGTGAACTAGTATATGAGGATGAAGTTAATATGCAAATGGAAGATTGTGAGTGAACAAAGGTGAGTTCTATTCACTTGGTTTTTACTTATCTGAACTTATTTGATCTAATTGAACTTATTTGAATTTATTAACCCTTATTAGAACTTATTTTAGTTATAATTTAAACTTGGTAGCCCTGATTAACCCTTATCATAACTTATCAGAACTTATCTTATCTGAACTTATTAACCCTTATTTGAACATATCAACCCTGAAATAAGTGAAAACAAGGTGAACAGAAAAGGCCTAAATTCGACATTCATACTTGTTTATTTTTAGTTTGAGTGTTTTGTTTTTTTATAATTTTTTTTTTGAAAATTGTACTTTTTCGTTATATTGTTTTTTTGTTTTTTTGGGAATTAATTTGGTGTTGCAATGAGAAACAAAATAAAGTTCTTGAAGAAGACCAAATAATTATTAAATTTCAGGAGAAGAAAACAAATAAATGGACAAATTAAAAAAAAAGTTGTATTAGATTCAAATAATACGGTGTATATTAAAATATAGTAAAATTTTCTTTTTCATGTTCTATAAATCGAAATGAACATATAATAGAAATGTAATTAATATATAATTACAGTGAAAAGAATATACTATTAAACTGTAATGAACATATACCTAGAGTGAAAAAAACATACTATTAAAATAAAATGAACATATACCTAGCGTGAAAAGAACATATTGTTAAATACTTTTCCTATAACAAATAAATAAATTATTTTCTTTTTGTAAGTAGAACATACTATAGTAAACAAATAGATTATTGTCTAGGAAATACGAGTACTACTCTATAAAAAATAGGCTGATTTTTTTTTTAAAAAAAATACAAATAAAAAGCCCAAATCCCTGTACCATTTTTTTTTTTTTTTTTAAATGAATTGAAAATAAAATTAAGAAAAATTGAACATAATAATCTAATTATGCCACGCCACCTATTTAAAACGAGCTAACATCTTAGATGAAATAAATTCTAACTCCATCCCAAACAATGAAACAATCCTTCAATACTATGCTCCAACTTGAAGGGGATTTGATATTGTGTATAGTTTCTTCTGATTAAGTTTTATATTATTTAGGTTATCTTTTATAGGCTCAAGAAATCCTATATAAGAAAACCTAAATAAGATAATCACCACCGACACCCTTTCCCAACACCCCTGCATAGCTGCCGCCCCTGCCCCACTTCCGGCGCAGCCCCTTACTGACGATCAAAACTCACCCCCTTCCCTGTCCCCCTTCAAAATCGTCAAGTCAGCTACCCAAAATGACTCCCTTTCCCAAAAACAGCCTAGATTTGACCACTATTGGTCGACATAGGCCGGTTTAGGGTTGAAATAAGCCAATTAGCCAAAAATCGATTGATATAGAAAATGTGTGTATGATGGAGACCATGTAATAAGTGATATAATGTTTTTTTTTCTTTTTTCTTTTTTTTTTGTGTGAAATATGAGAATTATTGATACAATAAATTAGTTTAGATTTTGTAGAATATATCTATTTAAGTTTACAAAATTTGGTTGATTGCAAAAAAGTATTGCATACTAGTGCAAATCAATAATTAAATCTATTTAAAACAGAGGGATTACTTTGTACTATTTTTAATCACTCCATGTCTATATCTCTTTTGGTCCCTATGATTACACTCCGATCCAAACTTTTTTTTTTTTAACTAGTCTGATCTAGACCTTGTAATCCTGACCTGACTCATATGACCTAACCTACGACCTAAAAGTTGACTAGAAATGACATGATCTGGAACTAACCCGACCTAAAGTAGAATTGACCTAAACGTGACACGATGTCCGAAATGACCTAACCTGAAATCCAAAGTGAGCTGACCGATTTTAACCCAAAAAATTAACCCAACTCGAAGTGACCCAACTCGATCTTAACCTGACTTAATTCACCATACACGAATTTTATTTGCCAAGTCTTAAGTTTAACTACTCAAATCATACAAAAAAAGTTTTACATATAACAATAGGACCAATACTTTGTAATTTTGCAATTCACAAAGAGTCCCGTTTGACTGAGAACAAACATTATTATTAGACTTGAAAATTAACCCAATCCAAACTTACTCAACCCAACAAGTGGACCTAAATGTTCACCCAACCCAAACTCAATTCGATGTCTTGACCTGAATTTGACCTTTAACCCCAATTGACCCGACCCAATCTAAACATTTGTTGACTGAAATCAATCCGACTTGAAATGACCTGACCCAAACACGACTCGTTTGCCATGTCTATTCTAATCACATACTACAATAATATTTAATCCTCCAACAAACCACCCTATCTACACACCCCGTATATTTCTCGTAAAACTCTGCACAGAAGCTCACTTAAATAAATTGAGAGATACGAAGTAACAATTATTCTCTTAATGGTTTTAAAAAATATTTACCCAATCCTACGTGAATAGTAAAACCATCCTATTTACACTTTCAATGGATGGTAAGCTTTGACTAGAGTATACCATGGTTACATAAGTACACCCTTCATTTTTAAATACTTACTCTATTTCTCTATGGGCGGAGTTTTAAAAAAAATTGGAGAAAGTAATAAAATATAGAGGTAGTTAATGTAAGGTAAATTGGAGAGAGAATATAAAAGCAATAAAATTAGATCTCACTAGTTTTGAGAAATAAATTAAATATATTAAAAACTTTCCAAATGAGAAAATGGAGCAAGTATTTAAAAACGGGTACAAAAGAAAAGTAAAGCAAATACTTCCTCTGTTAACTATTATTTGCAACAAAGGAGGTGTTTGCAGACTCCTAGGCAAAATTTGTTTGTGAGAATAAAATGGAGAGAGAAAAAGTTGGGTGCATGTGATGAGGAGAGAGATAGAGAGAAATGATTACCTAAAAAGGAAAGAAAACATTTTAATTAGCATCCATTTATAGTATATGTTCAAATAACTGTTAATGGAGGTAGTATTTAAAAACGAAGTGAGTAGCTACTCACGGGAAACATAAGGTGCTAGTATTGTGCGCAATGCAGGAGCAAGCAAAACTGTTGCGTACTAATTTATACATCAAGCAACAAGAGGTCCAGCAAAATACTGTAAGTTTCATTGAGCACGAGTTTTCTAAAACAAGCTCTAGCAAAGTCGTATGTGAGGCAGTGAGGGTAGTCTCGTCCTAACAAATGCTATCTTCCCCAAATACTCCCACTAGCCTCATCAGTTTTACTCAAACCAAGCAAACAGCAAATTGACTAACTTGAAATAACAAATGCTGTTACAAAGATCCCCCAACGTCTACCAGAACTTAGTTTGCCTAAGCTCCTGTCCCTGCTGCAAATGATCCTGACAGCGATCAAACCTCATCTCGTTTTTATCATAAGATTCTAAATTATCATTCAATATAGACGAAACCTCTTCAACCAGATCACCTTTTATTTGAGCTTTATCTTCATCAGAAGATGAAAGAAGATGAGCTAATACAGATGTTATCCTGCCATCTTTTCCAAATGCAACGATAGTAGGAAATGAACTATTGAAGAACCTTAAGAAAAATTTGTCACTCTTATCGGAGCCCTTTGTATGACATACTACCCTATCCTTATGTGAGTTAGAGTAGTCTCTAGAATCAGAGTTTTGTAGTGTAGTTATCTCACTTGAAAATTCTCCATCACTAAAGGAAACCATTATAATTCGTACATCTTTACACTTGCTGAAACCCTTCACTGCAGCATAAACGCCATGATGAATATGAAATGGATAGTCAAAGTAAAACAGAACCTTCTTCTTCATCTTTGGAAACTCCTGGATTTCTAGTAACTTCAAGAATGACTCTAGGGTGACTTGCCTTAGTTCTTCCGAGATTTTCTGGACAACGCAGTCAAGTCTGAAAGGATATGCATAAAAACCAAACATCTGCATCAGTTCTGCTCCGCGAGGTTCAACAAATACGCCATTAGGTCCCAAAATGACTATCCTTTCTCCATACTCAAACATATGGTTCAGCATAATGGACGCAGTACTGTTATAGGGTGCAACCCACCAAGGGAGATTCCGCTTTGCTAACACATTGAGAAAATCCTGTTTAGCTGACTGCGGATCATGAGCCGTGTTTATTCCAGGAAAATAAACCAAGACAATCTCCAATTCCTTGCCATTCTGCAAACAGGCTTGTGCAATCTTAGAAAGCATGGGAATCATATGTCCTGAAGTAAAGAGATACAGCCCGACAAGCTTGGATTTGAGTTCTGAAATAGACACATTCTCCTGATGAAATTCCCCATTTCCTAGAGGAATCTTCCTGGAGACAATATCAGAGGTTTTGCAACACAAAATGTCCTCGAGAGAGGATGGAATGCTGAGATTCCTCATAGCTTTGGTAGGGACAGTATAAGCACAAGTCTCGGACACGCAAGTAACTTTCTTAGAAACAAAGGGAAAAGGGGTGGAGTTTGCTCCATAAAAAGGTACAAAGGAAGTAGCATGTATACCGCCGGGAACATGTGAGTAGATCAGAACAGTTTGATTGGGGTCAACCATAAAAGTTGTTATGGCAGAGTTCATCCCACCCAGAGACTTGCACACACAGTGTCGATGAGATTTGGCACGAAACGGGACTGCAAGGCAATAAGGTGGGAGCCCGCCTAAGAAAGCAGGGAAGGCATCCTTATCATGAGTCCAACCACGTCTCATCTTGGCAACTATAACAATCTCAAACCCACCTTTCAATTTAGAGTAAAGTTCATAAGATGCAGCTGCAATTCTCCAAGTAGACGAGGAAGAGTAACAAACAGGCAAGAAGAAACAGCAAACCATGACAAATTTCCCACAAAGATCACCCGCTTTAACAACTGTTGGCAGATAATTAAGAAACATAAAGAAAAAAAAAAAATGGTTATTAAATAACCATGCATTACCATTGAAAATTAAAGGTGTTTCCAAATATAGGGAAAAATAACTAATGGTAATAAATATTGCAGGCTAAATTTTAAATGGCTTAGGTTGTTTTAGGAAAACTATAAATTGAGCATTTCCTTCATTTGTATGTAATAATTTCAAGAGAAAATCCGAGAGAAGAAAAATAACTCAGACAAAAGAGGGGTTGTGTTTTTTGCACTTTGGTATAAATAGACATTTTGTTTATCTAATTTATTTCTCCCTCAAATTTGATTAAATAGAAAATTTGCATTATTTTCTTAACAATTGGTATCAAGAGCTTGGTTGACAATTAGTCCACATTACGATAAAAATAAAAACGATCCTAAAAGAAAAAGTCAAATTTGAGTGGGAGAAATGGCTGCAGACAAAGGAGAAGTTAAACTTGAAAAATTCGATGGTAAAGATTTCGGATTTTGGAAAATGCAGATTGAAGATTATTTATACCAGAAAAAACTCTATCAACCTCTGGAAGAGAAAAGCCAGATGGCATGCAAGAAGCAGAATGGAAGCTTTTAGATAGAAAAGCACTCAGAGTTATTCGATTGACGTTATCACGCAATGTGGCGTTTAACATTGCAAAGGAAACTACAACGGCAGGTCTCATGAAAGCTCTCTCTAATATGTATGAGAAGCCATCAGCCTCCAATAAAGTTCATTTGATGAGGCGGTTGTTTAGTTTGAGGATGTCGGAAGGTGGATCGGTAGCTCAACACCTTAATGAACTCAATTCTGTCACAACCCAATTGAGTTCTGTTGAAATCAAATTTGATGATGAAGTATTAGCGTTAATACTTTTATCTTCCCTACCAGATAGTTGGAATGCTACAGTCACAGCTGTGAGTAGCTCATCGGGAAATAACAAGTTGAAGTTTGATGACGTTCGTGATCTGGTTCTTAGTGAGGAGATTCGACGAAGAGAATCAGGTGAATCTTCATCCTCTTCAGTATTGCATATAGAGTCAAGAGGAAGAAATTTAATCAGAAGGAATGAACGCGGAAGATCAAAATATCGAGGACAATCCAGAGATAGGAGGTCAAAATCCAAGAATCCAAATAATTTCCAAAACTCAAAGACTGTGGAGTGTTGGAATTGTGGAAAGATTGGGCACTATAAAAATCAGTGCAAGGGAACACCAAAAGGCAAAGAAGTGAAGGCAGAGGCAAATGTCACTTCTACCGGAGAAGGTGATGATGCGTTGATATGCTCATTGGAGAGCAAAGAAGAGTCTTGGGTATTAGACTCTGGAGCATCGTTCCATGCTACTTCTAATAAAAACTTTTTTGAGAAGTATGTACCTTGGTGATGACCAATCTTGTGATATTGTTTGTCAAGGTAATGTCAAAATTAAGTTAAATGGGTCAGCTCCCAAGCTGAAGGATGTCAAACATGTTCCCGACCTAAGAAAGAACTTGATCTCAGTTGGGCAGTTAGCTCGTGAAGGTTACACTATAATCTTTCAAGGTGATAATTGGAAGATTTCAAAGGGAGCAATGATAGTTGCTCATGGTAAAAAGAATGGTACTCTCTATTTGACAGCTGGAGCGTGTTATTCGATTGCAGTTGCAACAGAGAATGAAAATTCCAAGTTATGGCACCAAAGACTTGGTCACATGAGTGAGAAAGGAATGAAGATCATGCATTCAATTGGAAAACTCCCTAGTCTAAAATCTGTGAATTTAGACATGTGTGAAGAATGCATACTTGGAAAGCAGAAGAGGGTAAGCTTTCAGACATATGGAAGAACTCCAATGAAAGAAAAATTGGAGCTTGTTCATTCTGATGTGTGGAGACCAACAACCACCCAGTCTGTAGGTGGAAAACAGTACTTTGTGACTTTTATTGATGATCACTCTAGGAAAGTATGGGTTTACTTTCTAAAATACAAGTCCGAAGTGTTTGAAGTTTTCAGGATATGGAAAGCTAGGGTTGAAAATAAAACAGGTCTGAAGATCAAAAGATTCAGGTCCGACAATGGCGGAGAATATGAGGACACCAAATTCAAGAAGTTTTGCTACGAGCATGGTATTAAGATGGAAAGAACTGTGTCAGGTACGCCTCAGCATTGGCATAGCTGAGCGGATGAACCGAACATTGACAGAAAGAGCCAGAAGCATTCGTATACAGTCAGGTCTACCAAAACAATTCTGGGCAGAAGCAGTCAATACAGCAGCTTACTTGATCAATCGAGGACCATAAACCCCATTGGAGTACAAATTACCAGAGGAGGTATGGAGCGGCAAAGAGATCAAATTGTCGCACTTAAAGGTATTTGGTTGTGTAGCTTATGTGCACATTAGTGATCAAGGCAGAAATAAGCTTGATCCTAAATCAAAAGTTTGCACTTTTATCGGTTATGGCGAAGATGAGTTCGGATACCGCATTTGGGATGATGAAAGCAAAAAGATTATTCGTTCAAGAGATGTAATTTTCAATGAGAGAGTCATGTACAAAGACAGGCATAAAATTGAGAGTCATGAAACAAATCAAAAAAAAATCTACATTCATTGATGAAGATTATGTCCCAGACAGTACGATGCAAGAGTACACTATCATAAGTACTCCGCAACAAGAAGAACAGACTGTACAGGGCAGTACATCGCAATCAAATGACATACAACAACCTTCTTGTCCAACTCCTACCCTAAGAAGGAGTACTCGACCACATGTGCCTAATAGAAAATATATGAATTATTTGTTATTAACTGATGATGGGGAACCAGAAGATTATTATAAAGCATCCCAGACCAGAGATGCTAGCAAGTGGGGGCTTGCAATGAAAGATGAAATGCAATCCCTGATTTCAAACCAGACATGGGAACTAACTGAGTTACCCATAGGTAAGAAGGCCCTTCATAACAAATGGATATATCGAGCAAAAAAGGAGCACGATGATTCCAAGAGGTATAAGGCTCGACTAGTTGTCAAAGGTTTTCAACAGAAAGAAGGAGTTGATTATAATGAGATATTCGCTCCTGTTGTGAAACTCAATACCATTAGAGCAGTGTTGAGTATTGTTGCAATTGAAGATCTTTATCTCAAGCAGTTAGATGTGAAGACTGCAAATTTTCATGGAGATCTTGATGAAGAAATATACATGCACCAGCCAGAAGATTTTATAAAAAGTGGGAAAGAGCAGATGGTATGCAAACTTAAGAAAAGTTTATACGGGCTAAAACAAGCCCCAAGACAATGGTACAAAAAGTTTGATAACTTCATGCACAAGGAAGATTTCCAGAAGTCCAACGCTGACCACTGTTGCTACTTCAAGAGATATCAATCCAGTTATATCATCCTATTACTTTATGTTGATGATATGTTAATAGCAGGTTCTGATATGAATGATATTATAAAGTTGAAGCATCAATTGTCAAAGGAATTTGACATGAAGGACTTGGGTCCAGCAAAGAAGATTTTAGGAATGCAAATCACAAGAGATAAGCAGAGAGGCACTTTGCAGTTATCACAATCAGAGTACATCAAACGTGTTCTTCAGAGATTTAATTAGGGTGATGCTAAGCCTGTTAGTACACCGTTGGCGAGTCATTTTCGTCTATCAAAGGATCAGTCCCCGCAGACAGATGAAGATAAAGAATATACGGCCAAGGTTCCTTATGCCTCGGCTATTGGAAGTTTGATGTATGCAATGGTTTGTACAAGACCAGATATTGGACATGCAGTGGGAGTTGTAAGCAGGTTTATGTCCAATCCAGGAAAAGTCCATTGGGAAGCTGTTAAATGGATTTTGAGGTATTTACGAGGTACAATTAATAAGTGTTTGTACTTTGGTAAAGGTGAATTGAAAATACAAGGTTACGTTGATGCAGACTTTGGCGGTGAAGTCGATAATAGAAAGAGCACAACGGGTTATGTATTTACAGTTGGAAATACAGCCGTAAGTTGGATGTCCCAACTACAAAAGATTGTTGCTTTATCCACTACAAAAAGCTGAGTATGTGGCAGTGACCGAAGCTAGTAAAGAGATGATATGGCTTCAAGGTTTGTTAGATGAGGTGGGGTTCAAACAAGTGAATAATATTTTGTATAGCGATAGTCAGAGTGCTATACATTTAGCAAAGAATTCGGCGTTTCACTCAAGAACAAAGCACATCGGTATTCGTTATCACTTTATCAGGTCTCTTCTAGAAGATGAAGTGTTAACTCTTAAAAAGATTCTTGGCAGTAAGAATCCAGCAGACATGTTAACGAAAACAGTGACGATTGACAAGTTGAAATTGTGCTCAACATCAATTGGTCTTAAAATGACAGAAGACTAGTTGAGGTTCTACTCCTTGGTGTGAAGACAGATTGAAATCAGTCTTCAACTTCTTCAAGTGTGAGATTGTTGGCAGATAATTAAGAAACATAAAGAAAGAAAATAAATGGTTATTAAATAACCATGCATTACCATTGAAAATTAAAGGTGTTTCCAAATATAGGGAAAAATAACTAATGGTAATAAATATTGAGGCTAAATTTTAAACTCTACTAACATGGTAATCGTTTGGGCGAGAAAACAACAGGGATTCAATCAACTCCCCGATTATGATGTCGCATTTAAATTTATAATTAGCATTACGACATTGATCATAAATAAATTTTTGCAATTTTTCAGTAACATCTCTAACAGGATCATATTCTTGATGAAGAGGCAAATCTAAATCATCAAAAATCTGGGATAATATGAGCTCATCCCAGGGTTTCATAGGATTACCAGGAAAGAAGTATTCCCTCAATTCCTCTCTATCAGCTATGTTCATATCTTTCAATACCTCTAATTCTGGAGGAAATTCATCCTTGTTCGACTTGGGAATCTGTTTTTTCTTGGACTGCAGAAGAATCTCCTTCTTGTGTAAGTGCATAAACTCCCGAAGAATCTCCTTCTTCTTGGAGTGCAACAACTTGCGAAGAATCTGTTTGCTTGAGCGCATACACTCTCGGAGAATCTCATCCTCCTTGGACTGCATAAACTCCCGAAGAATCGCCTTCAACTGCATTGGAACCTTCTTCTTCTTATGCTTCTTCTTCTTCAATGGTTCAGTAATCTCGTAATTGACATCCATAACTTAAACAATCACCTACAAAGTTTAAACCTTTCAGGCTTTCATAATCTAACTATAATAATATATAATATATCATTCAAAATTGTAAATCAAAATACTTACCCGACTCTGATTTCTGCAGCAATGGCTTTTCGACACTAGGGTTTGATTTTGTTGGGATTCTTGTGAATGGAATACGATTTTAAGTTTTTTTCAAGTTTGTTAAAAATAAAAACAGATAAATATATAATAAATGAAAATATGGTAAACTGTGCAATAGGGTTACCCGAGTTTCTCGATCAGGGTTCACTTGAGGTGTCGGGAATACTCGAGTTTCTCGGTCAGGGGTTACTCGAGTTTTTTTTATGTCGGGATTATTTTCGGCTAGGTTAGAGGTGGGGGAAAGAATTTGGGTTTTTTTAATGTTTTTTTTTCTTAATTTCAGACCAATTACGTGTTGACACATGGCTATTAAATAATAATAAGAAACTCTAACAACAGGTTAGCGATCATTGGAGACAAACTCATAGGCTCAAGCATTCTTGAGATTATTTTTTTATTTTTTTTTATTTTTTTTTTGAGATTATTAGATAATCAACCTTACTTTAGTTGGAATTATTAGAAGTAAATCACTCATAGTTGAAATTATTAAAGTATATTTTTCCTAAGTTGTATAGTATTATTTAGGCTATATACTACGGAGTCTAAATACGGAGTAACAATTTTGATATAAATACTGAATGGTAAAAAAAAATATTTACCCAATCCTACGTGAATAGTATAACCATCCTATCTACACTTCCATCAATCGATGGTAAGCTTTGACGACAGTATACCATCACTACAAAAGTAGCTGCTCACAGGAAACATAAGGTGCTAGTATTGTGCGCAATGCGGGAGCAAGCAAAACTGTTGCATACTAATTTTTACATCAAAAACAAAAAAAAAAAAATGATCGCAATAAGAACTAAAAAAGCAACAAGAGGTTCAGCAAAATAGCAGTTTCATTGCACAAGAGTTAACTAACAAAAGCAACAAGAGGTCCAGCAAAATAACAGTTTCATTGCACACGAGTTTTCTAAAACAAGCTCTAGTAAAGCCGTAAGTGAGGGTAGTCTCGTCCTACAAAAAAATGATAAAAGAAATAAAAAATAATTGGTGATACAGGAGCATATGAATCCATAAATAAGATGTAGAGCAAATTATTGAAGGGTTACTACAATTACCACCTTCTTCGGATTTTAATGGTTCATAACAAGGATACGATCTTGTATATCTGAGAATGACTTGACATCCTTTCCCCATAACCTGCAAATTTACTTTGATATTAAGCACTCATATCAAGATTAGCATCACCATTATCAATGAACAACCACCCAAATTTATCTTGTGAAAGAATTATTAAGTTCACAGATGATAGATGCTTTAAGGAGCAGGATTCAGAAAACGCTGAACAAAATTTTCTTGTTTTGCAGGGAAAAGAAAATGGGAAGGCAGTTAGTCTTCAACGACTATTTGGATAGACAAAAGTAAAGCAATATTTCATATAAACTATAAAGTTTAACTTATATGCTAATAAAGATATAGGTTGATAAAAAAGAATATCTAATAATGTTCCCCTTCATCCAAAATATTCAATACGACCTTTATACTCTGTAGAAAAGAACAAGCCACGCAAGAAAAATACAGCAGATCAAACATTAATCTGAGAAGCTAACAATTCCTTTGTATGAATCATTTTTTGTGAAACTATTCCACAAGCAAGGCAGCTGAATACATATAATCAAGATTAACTCACCAACAATCGATTCCAACTGCATTGGCTCCACTCTTATCAGCCTGTTCGTCATCCCCTACATGAACCGCTTTCTCAGCATCAACACCAATCTGATCTAAAATATTACAAAAAGGTCCAAGTTAGAATCCCTTTCCATGCACATTTACGTAATAATATAGCAAAGTACGCCAATCTAATTCATTGAACAACATGATTGCTGTAGGACCAATGTTCTTCATTCTTCAAGATCCATAATCACTGAAGTATTATTGGAAGTGTCAACTGCAAAGATTTCTCCCCATATAGTAAACCATGAGTCTATGTATTTAGATAACATATATCAAGTCATAACTTATAACCAGCTTGAAAATGCAGTCACAGGAAGGACAGAGGCAAATTTTTGAAGGTTCTTTTATTCCCATCAATTCTGAAAGTTGAGATCGATCTTCTACCAATTTGAAGCATACACTAGAACAGAGCTACAAAAGTTCATTCCAGCGTTTCTCAGGCAATTAAATTGTTCATGGGAACCAAATAGGGAATGAGATTCCAAGGTTCACTGCTGAGAGGTGGGGCTAAAAAAGCCAACATGACAATGACTCTGCAACATTCTAAATTTGGGCCCTTAATTCATTGCTTCAGAGACGCACACGATATTTACTGACAACAAAATTTATTAATTTAACAATTTTATGATAGAACTGAAGATTAAACTAGTAGGATTAAAAGTAATCACAAAACCCAACAATTTAACCATTGATCCACAGATTTTTTTTCTTCATATACTGTGATGAAATGCCAGATTTGGGCCCCCTTATTTTCAGGGGGCCTGTGCAATCACTCACGCTCAGAACTGCCCCTGCTGATGACTAATTGACTAGGTATTATATGAGGCAATAGAAAATGAAGGTTGCAACGTGTCAAAGAAGTCTAATGAGCTCTAGTCGATTTTTTCCATGACATGTGCACCAAAAATAAGGTATATGGCCTACATGCTCAAGCAGGACTTGCAGGAGGGATGGTGAAGACAATAAAACATGCAACATGAATTATCAATTTATGGAAAGGACACAATTTGATTTATGCTTATCACAAACTTCATTGGAGAACCAGATATAAAAGAATAATCATGCTGGCATAGTATACCTAAAGCAGCATTGAATATCCGTGCATCTGGTTTTTCAGATCCAACCTCGGAAGATACCAAGACAGCATGAAACCTATATAAAAATCAGGAAACCCACTGTCAATATCCAAGTGGGGGGAGTTCAAAAAAAATTCCAGCAGAAGTAGACAAATCCACAACAAAACCAAAGAGGGGAGAGGAATAAAAATATGAATCAGATATCTGTTAACAATTGGTCTGGAGAAACAGCTAGCCTTGCAAAGTAAGTGTAGTTAGAAGTATAGTACGAAAACCACAGAGAATGGAACACTGTCACATACAAATCTAAGACTTCGAGTTCCTTCAATAGCTTCCTTAACCTGGTGTCAAAGTTTGATACAACTGCCAACTTAACTGCAATAAGCATGGTAATGTAAGAGATAAATAGTTAAGTCAAAAACAAATTTTTACTCCTTATTTGTAGCAAATTTGAGGAAAATACTTGATGATTATGACAATGACCTCCAGCATTTTTAAGGCACAGCAATGTCTCTAGGGCCCCATCTGGAAGATGCCAAGCTTGACCATTTGCATAATACTGAGGGGTAAAACTAACTACTATTATATCAACATATTCCGAAACAATCATAGCTAGCTCTGATGTTTAGGCTAATAAGTAATAACCTCGTAAACTTCATTAAAGTAGCTATCATCAGCACAACCAGTAGCTTCAGAAACAACAAGCTTCCAGAATGGTCTTCCATCACCCTGTTAATAATGCACATTGAGAAAAAAAATGTATAGCTTGTATAAGCTTTATTTTCAAAAATCTGTTCAAAAAACAGTTAAATGGCATAAAAATCATCAGAACACATTTAGCAGTGATCCAAGTAAAATTGACCACCTACTTCCAAGATAATATGATGTATGATCATTAATATCTTTTTTTAAGTATTTTTTCTTATGCAGGCTCTATCATCTCTTACCAGTGATAAAATGTGAGCTGGCTGGACAATATTTTTTTTAAAACTTGCAGGCCTGCAAGTGGTTTTGGGACAGGCCAGATGGTCAAGCCTACACTCTAAATAACATCTTCAAATCTCTTCTATAAAGTTATCCACTTAACCCATCAACAAACAAATCTGAATTCATCAAATAATAATACTAATCCCTTGTACAATTAAAAAGAAACCGAAAGAAATATTAGAAGAAAAAAAAAATACCATTCTCGTGCATAATCAATCTACACCCAAATGGGAGACATCACTGCTAGCTTCACTTCTAGAGAAAAGATCTTAGGAACAACTAGTAGACAATATACAAAAATAAATATCACACTATAGATCCAACAAATGCTAACATAGTCATAGTTACATAAAATATAAGAATTTCTGTTTTGGATTACCAATAACTGCCCAGTAAAAAGCTAATTGTTCAATTGAATAATGGTATTTTTATTCATTTGGATGGACTTGTCTTCAAGTTTACATTTGAAACTTTGAAGGAAGAACAGACGCCATTGCTCCCATTAATCATGTGATTATAAGAGCATTTTGCAGATATTCAAGATTCAAGTTTACCTGGTAGCGAAGTTTCTCAGGCCATGGAGCAGAAAAGGCTCTCTTGAATCCTTGCTTTATTTCAGGTGGAGTTGCACTTAACCCTGAGTATTGCATCATATCAATTCATATTATAAAATATTGACACATAAAAGACATGAATCATGAAACCATACTTTTTGATGATCACAAGAAAAGATCCTAAAAAAAAAAGGAATAACAACCAAACAGAAGGTAGAAGGGACACTAAAAACTAACTCCAGGAAGCTCTTCTTTTAAACCAACTAAATAATCAATATTTTTATTGAATTTATTTCTTCAGTTCCTCCTGCTATAACCAAGTCAATAATTCAACCCACTTTCTATTTTTTTACTGTTCAATTACATGAAACCCTTCGATCTGCTAGAGTACTTCCCTATTCTCTGGATATTTCCCTCTTACTGTCAGTATTTTATCGTGCTTACATTGACTCTAATCACATTCTTATAACAGTTTTTAAAAGCCTTAGAAAAGATGTAGTATCATCCATTATGGTGTATGGCCGAAGATACACCATGTGGAGTTGAATGAAATGGTTCTAATTGATTCTTATTATAGTTGCAAATTTCAATTGTGTATGGTAATATAAAAATTCCTGATTATAAATCAAAATAATAGGCTTTGTACACCACTTTCTTGTCCTCCATTTGCTTCCTTTTGTGGATTGAGCTCTCTATATTCATTATCCATCAATCTTTCAAACACACAACGAAGTGAATGAACACATGATGAACTATCCACTGAAGTATCTTATTGACATAATAAAACGTGGAATCATTTGTCACATCTGTAACCCCTCATAATTAAGATCATAACATGTTTTCACTTCCAGCAAAACCCAAGATGATGCTCAATGATGATTTTAATGTAATTCCCTTGCTTAGACACTTGAGTGATGAGTAGAATTGTAGAAGTTTCTCTTAGAAAATTGGATTTAAGGATTTGGATTTCCAAAGGAGCAATTTGGATTAAATGAGTTTAGATTTCTTAAGTAGAAAGTGGTGCAACATTAAGCGAACCGCAAGATGAGATTGAGTTGGATTAATGACTAAGAGTTGTCTAGCTCTAGAGCATCTCTTGTAATTGATCCAACTCAATTTCGAATTTTCCTCTTGCAGTTCATTTGATGTTGCACCACTTGTTATTGCCCTCCAATCTCTTGTTTTAGTCTTTACTGCCTTTTCAAGTTCAATGTTCAAGGGAAAAGAGATAGAGCTCTCTTTGTCAAATGGCGCCGTGGAAATTGGTGTCCCATCCCTATATTAAAGTGATGGCAAATTGTGTAACCTATTCAAGTTATAACTCCTTACAATATTCGAAAATGTGACAACTTTTTCCGAACATCAAAAGGGGTAAAGTGATTCTTATTTCCGGATCAAGAGGTTGTTTAAAACTATATGCAAACAAACCACATTGGAAAAATGATTTTCCCATTTCATAATCTGAACATAGCTTGTCCATAAAAACAAACAAAACCACAAAAAAATGCAAAGGTTGAATTTTCACAAACTTACCATATTTCTTGCCAATTTTAGCATAAGTCTGTTCAACAGGCTCTGAAAGCTGCAAAAGTGTACCCCCAGCATCCAACAACAACCCATCATATGCTTTCATCTTCACTGAATTTCTATTCTCTGCAATTTCAAAACCCATTTTAGATTAGTTAATCAAGACCCTAATTAACCCCTAAAATTGGCAAATTGACATGAAATTAAAATTGGGAAATTGCAAAATTGATGACTTTAAAAACCCACCTGTATGAATAGCCATAGCTGAAGATCGAAGGCAAAAAGAAGGAAATTTGGAGATATTTTTGGGAAGAAGACGATTAAATTTGAGGGAGTTAAAACTGGAGCATCGGATCAAAGTTGCCTCCATTATAATTTATAATTATAAAGTTGAATGAAGATTGTATGTCATACTAACCAAGGTTGTTGAACCAAAATGAAGGGTTGTGAGAGTAGAAAGAGAAGGATGAAGGAAAAAAGAAAGACATTCATTCCCAAAAAGAAGTATATTGCAAGCCAGAGCAGCAGCACCTTTGCCTCGTACTCAACCATGGCTAAGGTTGCTCTGTCACCTTCTAAGGCCACTCAAAAGGCTAATAGGTGTAAGTGGGTTTGTTTCGGGTTTAACGACAAGGTGTTTGATAACTAGCCTTTTTTTTTTTAGCTAGTTATCAAACACCTTGTCGTTTAACTAGCTTATTTGACTAATATTAGTTTATTGATTATTAAATAAGTTAATTCAAGCTATTTGGTGGGAAGCTTATTGAAAAAACTTATTCCACTAAATAAGCTCTTTTTCAAAAACTCTTATTATGAGCTTTTTCAGTTACCTTATTCAATTTTTACAGTGAAACGACACTTATATCCCCATTTAATTTAAAATCTTATATGAACTACCTACCTCACAATTAGCTTATTGGTCATTTCACATAATCAATTAGCTTTAAGCAATCATTTATTTACTAAACACTTATATACAATCAGCTAACAAAATAAGTTAGTCAAATCAGTTAATATAATCAACTATTTAAATTCAACTAACACAACCAGTTTCAACTTTTCCCCAAACACGACCTTATTAACAAATTAACAAGATTATTAACGAGTGAACTTCAAAGAAATAATATAATCAGCTAGTTAATATAATCATAGTTAAATTCAGTTAATACAATCAGCTAGTTAAAAGAGATTATAAACAAGTGAACTTCAAAGAAATAATAATATCAAATTAAATTGTGAATGTTAAGTTCATGAACTATTCACAATATGTAATATGGATTACTTGTCTATACAACCTTAGTCCTTATTGTGTTGCATAATTAAATGGTGATGTCAAATTACTATTTCTTTTTTTTAATAATTAAATTCCACTTTACTACTTAGGTTGTAACAAACATCATTAGTTTGTTATCGTCTAGAAGGGAGAAATTGTTGAGTATTGAAGATTTGATGGTTATAAACTAATGACGATAAGTCGATAATCAATCAAACATGTGTGTTAAGATGTCCATGGGAAGAAAGTTTGATTCCAGAGATTAGGTTCAAGAGCAATTAATTAGAATGTGCTGATACCCTCTTGAACTCCTGAACTTTGCAAGCATACCTGTGTTCAAACCCTTACAAAAGTAGTTCATAGACTTCATACCTTGTAATACTACTGAAAATGAAACATGAAGATGTGTATAACAAACAAAAGTTCAGTTCAAATGCTAATCATACATTTCGTTTTCATTTGCTATAAATATTTACCTAAGAAGTTAGTTTACAGCACCAAAAACCCTTTAACTGCTTGTTCTTATTCCCACCTATACATTTATATTTTGAGTACCATACACAAAGTAAACTGATACTCAACAAAATAATGTTATTTAAAAAAAAAAAAAAAAAATCCACATCCAAAAATCACACTATTGAAAAACAAATATGACAGTAAAGACTGTAAGAAAATATTTGAATAAAATAGTATGTACAAAGTATATGACATATCAAAGAATTCCAGGGAATGTTATGTTTTACTAGGACTGTGTTATGTTTTACTAGGACTGTTTTTCTGTTCAGCTATACGTAGCGTTTCTCTAGCCATGGATGAAAATGTTTGAGCGTTATCCTGCATCTCTGTGGTTCTCAAGTTGATACCCTGGATATATCAATAATAAGTTCAGTAACATTATAAAAGTTAGATCAAAGACTCAAAGATCACATCGTAGATGCATAGATAAATATACATTATACTTCTACCTTTTCTTGATTGAAAAAAATGTAGTACACTTGTATACTGCAATTAACAAATCCAGTTTTGTTGTGACCGAAAATTACTGTCGAGATTTCAAAACTGAGACTCATAGGAGGCTACTAGGCTAGAACCTGCTGACACGACTCAAGGGTACTTAAAAGGGTTGCTCTTATAATGTGAAATTGCCTCGACTTTCAAACAAAACAGTACATGTTTTTTGGGCAAATTAGAAGTCTTAGAGCATGGAGTTACAGTTGGTTACATTTCGGTTAAAACTTGAAACCATGGTGTCAAAAGCCAACTGTTATTTTTCATTCAGTGCTTCCAAATTTTCAGTTTTACTAAACACGGTTGAAATGATTAATAACAGAAAATGTAGCTGTAATACAGTTCTCAGACTCAATTTCATATTTCAGTCCATAACAGTCCATACCTGTAGTTTCTTAACATTCTCAGTAAGCTTGTTTTCAATCATTTTGGCAACACCAACTGGTTCCTGAAATCAGAAATGTGCATTAGTATCATCAGATAAGGATGCCCTAGCTTCTATCCCAGCAAAAATCCCGTGAAACAAGAGAGAAAAATGATCAACGGTGATGTCTAAATCCACAATAATAAACATCACTTGTATGCTGATACGGATCATTAAGCAAACTCATTATAAACACAATTAATTTCAGAAGCACGACACTGCATACTTGACTATGACAAATGAGAACTTTTGAAACTTCTATCACGTAGCAGTAATGTTGCGGTACACCTAATTCAAAGAGTAGATAATAGATTAATAGTTGAGAACAATTATTTCATAAGTGGCTCTAGTGGTATATAATAAAGCAAATGTCAACTATAGTTGATTCTCCCAAAGTCGACTCTCAGCTAGCCCCAAAAGTACAATATGCTACTTACTAAAATAGCTTTGATTAAAATCATTTAGACCACTTTGATCAAACAAAACCCAAAGGAGCAGTACCTATATATAATCTATTGAATCAATTCATTTCAAAAAAAGGATATTTATACATTTTATATAAAACAGTTAAACTCTATTGTCTAGCACCATGCAATACATATAATGAGGAAAAAAAGGTTGGATTCTTACATTACTGGTATTAGCTGATGAAAATCCATATCTCTTCTTAATTTGATCAACTGTCTCGACCTTCTCAGATTGTGGCTCTTCATGCGCTGAAGGTTTTTCATTCTTATTTGTCATTTGCTTCAGTTTCCCTGGAAATGGCAGTTTATAATGGGAATAGAATTCATTAGCTACATAAACACACCTGCAATTAAATATGCTTAGGTAGTGGATACTGTTACATTTATCAGGAAACAAGACAGAATTTTTTTCAATATGATAATGATACTGGCTAATATATAATTAATTCAAATTACCCTACATGAGAATATAGCTAAAAATCGTGAGGCTACGGAGCCATTACAGCTCAATACACATGGTTTTTATGCTAGACAAAAAACCTGCTCACCACATGAAGTAACATACACTTGTTACGAACTTAAATACTGCTTCCATAGGTATTATTCTGTTTATACGAATATATTTGTAACTATATTAGGTTTGCTCTAGGACTCTTGTAATACGAGGTAATACACAACTCATAACCAGCGTACTACTACATTCTAACATGGTGTCACAGCCTGGACTAAAACCTTAAAATTCCCCTCTTTCTCTTCCCTCTAGCCATTCACCACCCTCTCCCATCTCTTCTGCTACTAATTCACTATGGGCAAGGATGATGAAATCCCCCTCTCTTACTCTTTCTTCTAACACTTTCATCCCAATCTAATTAGTAGAATCCATCTAAGTAACGCTAAAAGATCAATGTGCTGACCTTTAAATGTATTGAACTTGCTTGCAAATTTCTGCTTATTAAGCAATCCCATCACATTGTTCCCTTTTGGCTTGTCATCCTGATCATCAATATCAATGTCGTCTGCAAAAAGATTCAAGTTCCTTCATGTATAGAGAAAGAGACTTATAAAAAGGGCTCTAGAAGGCCCGAGATTGATATGAATGACATTCAACATTTGATACCAAGAAGACAAACACTTAAAGCATAGCATGCCTTACCAATGTCCAAGTCATCATTGTCTTTTTCAACTGTGACATTAGCAGAAGTTTCCTCTTGAGTAGGGAAATTGGAAACTGCAAAGTTCTTTGAGAGGTCTTCAGAAATTGCTTTCCCATCTGTAACTTCAGTATCAGCTCCATGGTTTGTTTTACTTCCGGCTACATCTTTGAATATAGTGCCAAACATCCCCTATTACGTATAAGAAAAAGGAGAACATTCTGTCATAATTCATAATACTTCACTGGAATTGGAATCCAGAAGCACTCTAATGCTATTACCTTTTTCTTTTGGACTGAAGGTGAAGTTGCTCCATCTTCCATTATTGAAAGGTTTTTATCATATACTCGAGAAAGAGAGTCCAAGTGTCTAGTACAATCAAAGGAGCAAGTCAATACATAACCATCAAGATCCTTTTAAAGTCAATCCTCATTTTGTAAATTTTCTTTGCAAATAATTCATTTAATCAGCTTCAGTAATAACTTGTCACTACACGTAAAAATGAGTACATTTACAAGACAACAGTGATAATATTCAGATTCCTGTCATGAGACTTCAAGCTATAAGATGTTTCAAATCGTAATTAATAGCTTTCAAACTTGATCAAGATCAGTATTCATCTTTCAATTACTTAACCATTTCGAGGCACGATCTAAGAAAGTAAATATTGCAATATCTTAAATACATTACTATCATTCTCCAAAAATAGAAATCATATTGCATTAGTACCACATTGTTCCCTTTTGGCTTATCATCCTGATCATCAAGATATGTGCATCTCATTACTATCATGAACATTACTATCATTCACCAAGAGGATATGTGCATCTCAGTATATTTTTTTTGGATATGTGCATCTAATTATATATATTTTTTTTTTTAAAAGTTTATATTGCATTAGGTGGAGTCGTGGAGAAGCAATTAGAAAAGCAAGAACATACCTATACTTTCCATTTTGAAGAAACATTGAAGCCAAAGCAACTTCTTGATCACTCCTCATCTGAATAAATTACAAAACCAAGTAGTTGGTATAAACACTACTCGAGAAGCACAAATAAGAAAAAATTTCTAAGCACTATACCATTATAACTTCTCCATCTGCAGAAGAGCATATGGAGTAGTCAGGCAGTGTGTTTGGCTTCAAGGGCGAGCATATGAAACTTCTTAGTGTAGTTTCTTTCACAAGAGATAAATCTGGAAGCGACCTACAATTTCATAGGGAAACACTTTAATGACAATCTATAACTTCTACCCTATTTTTTACTGGTACTTTTTTGCAAGTTAAACATGTAATTTTGCATACACATAGGAGGCAATAAGCAGATAATAATTGTAAGATACAATGACTTGAAAATTTGAGTACTGCACAATTATGTAAAACATTTGAATGCTTGTAGAAATGGCATTGTCCAAAATTAACTACAAAACAATTCAAAGTTTTCGAACTCGATTTTAAGTTCCTAATGAGGCTGCAACCATTAAAACTTTTAAGTATTTTTACTTAAAATGCCATCATGACCATTATCATACACAACATATGAAGTAGTTAAAAATACAGAACATCATCATAATATGTTTGTATGGTTAGCAATAATGATAATGTTTTTTTTTTTTTTTTATGTCAATGATAATGTTATACGGAGTATTTCGTAGTACTGAAGAGGCAAATCAAGATTTTACCAACCGTATTTCAATTTTTCCGCATGAAAAGAATAGTACAAGTCCTGTGCTAGAGGTACTGCATATTGTAGATGCCCAGTAGCAGGACGATGAATTAAACTTCTTTTTGTACAAAACCTTCTTAACCCCCTGAACTATGTGTGGTAAGGAATAAATATATACGGCCTTCTCGGAACAAAGCAACAGCTGATGCTTTTGTGCAGTTTCCTCTGTAGAAGATCCTCTGCTTGCTTCTGCTACATTCATTTGGTTCATAACTCCACTTTAAACTCTTGTAATCTCAAATAAAACCAAACGACTAAAAGAATAAATAAGAGATTTGAGTTACCTAAAGTCTGCATAAACAGAGCTTTGGATGGTTTCTTAGGGTGCACTACACTACTGCTCAGTGTATTTCCAGTATCAGCATCAATTGCCAATAAAGATGAGTCCTTCGTTGCGATGACCAATACATTCTTTTCAAAACCATGAAGAGCAGATGATTCAAACTTCACAGATATAACATCAGAAGACAGTTCAGTTCCAATTTTTTTCTGATGCAACATGGAGGAACCCTCTACATTAATGACTGAAACCTACAAAGACAGTAATCCAAAACCGGTAAGATGAGTATTTGTTCGCAATGGCTTTTCAATTACTGTCTGTCTGAATTAAGAAGTGGTAACATAGAGACAAATCTATCACATTTTTTTCTCTGGTTCCTCTCAAAAGATTCCTCATGACATTGTTTTCTCTCAAAAGCTCCCTCAAAAGGTTTTTCTAACAGAAGCAAGCATGACATTGCAAGTATACATACATGCTAATTAATTTTAACTCATTATTTTTTATACAAAATTACTTAAATATGAGGATCCCTTGATGAAATAAGAATATACTCATTCTACAACTCAAACAACAGGCGATATTCATCAACAGAGCTATATTTAAGAAAAATAACTGTAATCTTCAACCTTTATTAAAAAAATTTCATTCACTAATACTTGTATAAGATTTTGAATGAGTTTTACTATTTTAGTTCATAGATCCAAAGGTTCCAAGGATGTGGATGCTAACAACTCCCTAGCATACTTATGTTGAAGCATTTTTTTTTCAAGACATAGCTTATTGGTTTAGGAGAAATTATCCTTGTCAAGTTGTCATAGTTCGAATCAAATAGATAGTAGGGAAGGATACAATCTACAGATCTATGTTATTGAACAGATATAGAAGTTTATGCTAATCCTCTCTCTATATGAAAAACAATATGAGTATATGACTCCCAAAAACAGGCAGCTGGAGGCTAAGATTGGAGAAAGTTCACCCAGATTTTATCGTATTAACATATGTCCTAAGCCAGTCTGCAATATTTCCTATTTCATGTAGTTCTTCTCTAGTACCTAAAATTAAAAAAGAAATAGAGCAGAAGACGAAAAGCTAGAATTATAAGGGTAATAAGAAAAAAATATAACTTACATGTCCTTGTTCAGATCCCACTGCCAGATATCTCGAGCTGTTATATAAGTGGAAAGAGAGTACAGATCCATTGACTTTTATAAACTTCACACTATGAATGACATGACTGTTTCCTTTCTTTGAACTTCCTGAAGTAGATAACATATTAGAAAACTCAGTCAAGTGCATCATGTATACAATATGAAGTTGATTTTCTTGCCAGGTTACATCTCTTCCAAAAAAATTGAAAAACTACAAGGGAGCCCAATACTGCATCTAATGTAAGGCAACCTTTTTAAATTTAAATATTGATTTTCACCAATGCAACCGAGATGTCACATATGAAAAATAAGCTACAATTCACATAAAACCTTTCTAATAGATTAGCACTGGCATGTTAAACAACCTAAAAGTCTCTCTGGTTTATCCTCTACAAATCACAAGCATTTGAGAGTTCATGCATCCATCTTCCAACCATATGAGTAAAATCCTCAGCTTTATGTCTTTATATGAAGCATTAGGTGATACACTATCTACATCTTTACAAAATGGGAGAGAGACCAATTGCAAAATCAGGCACAACTTTCCGACATAATAATCCACCATGGACAAAGATGGCTCTAAGACCAATCAAAAACAGCTAGCCAGCATATAACTTTTACTACATTTCCACTATGATAATAAACCGCAAGCAGGTCCTAATGAGTTTCAATTAGGAGAAAAATCCGTTGTTAAGAGTTAATTCAGATTGACCAAATGCAGCACTTTACCCTGATAGAACTTTATACAAATGATCATGCTGATAGAACTTACCTGATAAAGAGAAAAACCCAGTCTCAGTGGAAAATGGTTCAGACTTCATTTGATAGATACGGACCTGTATAGCACATAAAGTTTGAAATGAGCAAAGGAAGAAAAATCCAACAACCAATTGACATCTCTGAAAAGACTGCATAACTACCATTCCACTTTTGTCTCCAGAAATGAGAAGCCGTGATGCAGAACAGTAATGAATTGCTGTTACTGCTACGCCACTTTGAGACGAATCATCCTCATTCTACAAATGGCACAAAGATAAAAAGTCAGGATGCTGTAAGGCTGGCTGATAGCCATTTAAAATTCTAATAATGCCATAATTTCCAAAGGCTAATTTATAATGATTTTTAACCATGTAGGAAAGTTTATTATGATCACACAAAAGGCCAAAAGAAATTTAACATGTAAGAATTCCTGATGTTGAAAAGGTCATATATAGTGAATTAAGAATTTCAATCAATAAATAAAAATGAGTTCCTTCTTGCCTTTTAGGCTCTAAAAAAATTGTCTAGTTATCTTTATCCATTCATTAAAATTCATTTGTAGTTTCGGACCCAATATTTCTTGTAAGTGTGATTAGTCTCCCCTGCTAATCGGGATGTGGGGCTGGGGCAGTTAAGTTTTACCCGGTTGCTAGAATCACTACTCTCAAACTCAGAAGCTTAACCCTCCTCCACACCCCAACCCTGGAGAAGCATATTACAAGGTTATACGATTAGATTTTCTGCTTATCTAGAAATTACAAGGTTAGCTGCATCATTACAATTTATAAACAACACGATTAGATTTTTTGTGTGGTTAATTAGCTTAGCATTCTGCATTCCACAAGGAATCAAGGATAAACGATATCCAGCAATGCTCTAACATTAATGTTCACTAAATTTGTAACTTAATGCAGTAAACCTCGAAACATATCAATACCTGTTGTGTTAACGATAGAAGTGGGATTAAGAGAGGACATGTAACATCCCAAAAATTGATGGTTCCATCACTATGCCCTGTGATATACAAGTTTTTAATCTTTGCAAAACCAGTAAAGTGAGGTGAACTGGTGTTCTTTGCTTCAGAAGGAAGAACTGATGGAAAATTTTTCACAACTGACATGTAGTCCTGCATAATGGTTACAATACATTATATAGCAATGAAAAAGAAAGAACCACATCAAGAACTAAATGGAGGTATTATTACCTCTTCATAATCTATATTGTTGGATTGATTTGTGATAAATTGAGCAGCAGTAGTGGTTGAAGCTGATATTGGAAGCTTTATCATCAGTTCGTTTGGCAGTGATGCTGATGGTTTTGATTGAGATTGCAACAAACACTTCTCAATAGAATGATCGTCATAGGCATACATAAGACCAGATTTTCCAAGCAAAATAAGAAACTTCTGCTTATGTTTGCTTTGTTCATTTGAGCGAGAGATAATTTCTATATCAAGACATGATTCAGGCAGCTGAAGCCCCACTTTAATTGTCCGAGATTCGGTGTCTTCATTCAACAAGACCACCTGCAACACCAAAGTTCAATTCCAAAATACTTTACAGTTTGATCTTGTCAATCCAATTAATTTAAAAGCACAACCATCAACATGAACGTAAATTTTGATAAAATTAGACAATATTGATCCAAATACCTGAACCAAGTTTGGGGATGCAGCATCAGAGGCGCCAGTAACATATAATCGATTAGGTTTCCCATCTGAATAAACCCACTTTAATGATGCAATAGGAATTTTTTCCAATCTGTATACTAGATTGATCTTAGAAGTTTGAACAATTTGGGTATTGCTGGTGTCTCTACTCACCAAAGACCCATTGCTTATGTCAGAATTTGAAGGGATGCTATGAATTAATATATCCCCAGTGTCGTACCCAACAGAAACTTTACTGCCGAAGGGGCATACCCAGCATGCAGAAGTTACTCTCTTAGTTTCCTGAGAGGACATTAGAGTCATCGCTCCACTACCACCCATTGTGGAAACAGCTTTGCTTTCTTGGATTGCCCACAGCGTGATCAATCCATCAGCAAATATAATCAGAATCCTTCAGTTGGAACAGAGAAGATGCAAGAAGTGATGAGAGTCTAATGATAAACACGTAATGTGGTAGAAAGAAGAACATAACATAGATACACTACCTCCTGCTTTCTGCTGTTGGTTGAGGCAATATATACTTTACAGCATAATCAGCTGAATTCTTATCGGGATATGCTGAAAGGAAAAAGTTTTTTGCATAGATGTAAGCATTAATCACCCTTAAAACACATACAGACGTTCACATTGAAAGAAAGAGGGAATCAAAAGTATTATCAGAGCACAATAAACAAGATGGGAACCTATGTATCCTTGCTAATAAGTTGCAAAAATGTACTATGTATGACTTCACCAACTTGAATAGCTTTAACATATTTCTTTCAAACTTTTGCCACTAACAAAGAGAGATAAGTCATGCACTAGAAGAGATACACTAATCAATTTCTAAATCAGCTACTAATAAAGTTGAGGACTCTCTTAGAGCAAGCATCGATGAATGATTCTTATCTCTTTAGAGTCAGAACATAGCACCATCAGCATGAGACTACAAACAAAGGGGAAGTGGTGTGCACGTGGAATTTGAAAGTAGACAGCAGCCATACAAGCACTCATATCATATCTTCCCTCCCAAAAAAACCCAAGACATGAGATTGACAATAGATTGTAAAATCATAATCAATCAAAATTCGGAAATTCTATGACTAAATCACTAAATCATAGCACAGAATAACAGCTCCACCTTCAGCAAAGATTACTAAGGTCAATAGCATAGAAATAAAAAAAATCAATAACTGACCATGTGAAGCTGAAAAGGGGATCCAATACTTCATTTTTTCTATCTGGCCCAATTCATTATCAAGCTTCCACACCGTGACATTACCAGCACGATCTCCTATAAATCTGCCATTGCAAAGAAATATATTTTACCAATGTTGTCTTAGTTCAGCAATTTTGAGCTAGGAGTTTGGTTACATATTGTTCCAAGATACGAGAATTCATATAATTTCCATAAATATACAATAATGAAATACTTACATGAAGGAACTCAGCTGCATTACTGACATAGATGTGATCTCTTCATCGAAATTATGTACATGAGACAAAATCTTCTTATCTATGTCCCAAACCTAGTTATGAGTCATGCCAAACAGTGAAATATAGTGCAAAGATAATTAGGAAAATAAAAAAATAAGTTAAGGAAAAAAAAAAAAAAAAGGATACAATTCAGCTACCTCAATTTGGTCATTAGATGTTACATTCAACAGAATACCTTGGTTGTGAATGAACTACAAATTAAAACATCCTTAGGTTAGCTACAATTCAGTGCCAAGTTTTAGTAAATGATATCGCAGCAAAGTGGTGCAAAAATGAGCACCAAGATAAAGTGAGGGGTTTCGGTAGCAGAGTTACAAGAACCTGCAAAAATTTGCTGGGCTGAACATCATTGGACTCCAACAGGGCTTGAGTGTTATCTTTTCCCAACAATTTAATCTGCCCATTCCTATAGGAAAGAAACAAGACCGTTAAAATCATAGGATTAAACCAAGTCTATGATAATTGAAGTAATCTTCACATGAATTGTTGATCTACATTGACAGAACATCTTGTAAACTAGTAATAAGTTAGGCTCAAGATTTCATTTAGTGATTGATAACCAAGTGAGATTCATCAGCATCTTGTTGCACAGGTATACTGATTCATACTGATGCGAAGCAGTCTGCTACTAGTATTAAAAATTGGGTTTATATACTCTAGCAACAGTCCATGAATATGAATCAGACTACAGTTAATTTCTTCAGTTATTCAGTACTACAGATACGATTATGCAAAACCACATATAAAACACTGGCATTTAAGAAAATAAAGGGAGGAGCTACAAGGTACAAACATTGTTGCTACTGCAAGTATCTTTTGTATTGGATCATATGCAAACATAGCAGCTGAAGGTGGTAATCCATAATGGAAAGCTAGACGAGGATCAACATCTTCCGGTTTCAGACCATCTGAGTACTCCCCAGGCTGCATCATAATTCGAGCATTATCATTGTTAAAGTAGTCAAAATTAGCTAAATGCTTTCAAATCAAACATACAACAACATATACACAGAAATAATCTTTGACGCACGAAATTGACATGAAAGTCACATTTCCTGTTTCCAAAACATGGAATAAATCAAATAATAACAATCATAGCAAAAACACCTATTTGTTAACAATTTTTAATGAAAATAAACAGGACAATGTTAGACTCTTAAGCAACATCATAGGTTTATTGCTTTAATGAATTTACGCGCTTCTAAAAATTCATCATTCACATTATCAGGTTACAGCAACAAGTTCTCTGCAACATTACTGAACCAATTGTGGAGTAAACCTTATAATTCTTAAAATAAAATAAAATAATAATAATAATAATAAAAAATAAAAAAATAAAATGCTAATTGCAAACATTTTAATCAGTTGAACAATAATTAAAAACAAAGACATTTTCCTAAGAGCAAAAATTAATCAACACCATTTCAAATTTACGAACGATTGGATTTTTTTTTTAAAACCCCAGAAAAACCACACCACTAACTACAGTGTACTCCACAATACAGTCAGTCGGAAAATTTATAGCCACGTTGATAATGTAATTTAAACTAGTAACACGACAACTAAATGTCTAAATCTGATCCAAAAAAAAAAAAACTAACGATCATCGTCCAACTTATTAAAAAAAAACAACGATATAAGTTGATGCAAAAGGCAAAAATTCACAAACAAGTTAAAAAATTGAATGAAAATGAAACCAAAACAAATCATATCAACTAATTTGGTCAAATAAATTGCAAAGTACAGTAACATATAATCAATATAATATAGTTTACTCAAACTATTTTCCAAAAATAAAAATTAAATGGTTGTACAAACCTTCTTGGTTGCCTTTTCCACAAGCTTTTTAACAAACATTTTGAGAATTAATTCAACTCCAAAAAAAAACCAGGAAATTAGAGAAGAAGAAAAATGTTATTTTAGAGAGAGAAACAATTGTTTTAGAGAGAGAAATTATTGATTGATTGACGTCAGTTACATGTTTAAACTATAACAACGAGAAACTTGACTGTTCAGGGGAAAAACTGACATTCAATGGACCATTATTATTTATTTATTTATTTCTTCTTTAGTATTGGGATATGGTCGGTGGTTTTTTAAATATTTGGATTTTTAAAAAAAAATTTGGATCAAGTAATAATAAATCGTTAAAAAAAGATTGAATTGATTGACCCTTAATGATGATACACGTAAGTAAAGTGGGTGTGATTGATTTGCTTTAGTTGATGTCATTAGGACAAGGATTTGGAAGACTTTGAGCATATCATGCCATGTGTTGTGGTTTAAGAGAGAGTGACCACCTTAAACTTGTGTTATGCTTCTCTTATGATGAGGAGGATGAAAGTAATTTTGACAAAGGATAATTTGTCAATTACTACCGCAAGTTAATACCACTTTGTAAATTACTACCGCAAATTAAAAAAGTTGTGAATTATTACCGCAAAAAATTTTAAGATGTTGCGATTACTACCAAACCCCCATTAAACCCAACTATGACGTCATTATATCCCTTTAACCCGTGTTTGACCATGGTTAAGGGCTTTAACCAGCCCCCCCAAAAAAAAGAAAAAGAAAATGGATTAGGGATATAATGACGTCAAGGTGAAGGGCTTTAACCATGGGTTAAGTGATATAATGACGTCATAGTTGGGTTTAATGGGGGTTTGGTAGTAATCGCAACATCTTAAAATTTATTGCGGTAGTAATTCACAACTTTTTTAATTTGCGGTAATAATTTACAAAGTAGTATTAACTTGCAGTAGTAATTGGCAAATTTTTCTTTGACAAAATAAGGTTTTGGAGGTAGTTGTTAGCTAAGGTAATACTTGTACGGTAACTTAAAGCTACTCAAAAATTGAACACACCATACATTTCTACTCCATCGCATCCTGGTCGTTAATGCTTGTTTGGTTGATACTACTTATAATACATGTGATGTGGAAATTTTAAGGAAGTGGAATTGTGGAAAAATGAAAAGTTAATTAGAGTAAGAATTTAATGAGAAGTGTAATCATCCCTTACATCGTCATATTACAGAAATCAGAAAAGTAAATTTTGTCACCAAAACAATATTAACAAATCACTAAAGTATAAAAATTCTAGGTTCCCTAATAAAAATTTTGAAGAAGATACTAAACCTCTTATATAAGGGAAGGGGAGATTTTAGTATCAACCTAATTTAAAAACACAATAATACCTATCATGACCCAGATTAACATTAAAAATAATGATTTTGTAATTAATAAACATAATTAAGAGTAAAAATCATAATTATATATGGAAGCAAAACTAATTAACAATCTACCTTTCATTGAGATAATTCGAACGTGTACCCACAAACGATTCCTACAAGTACCCATAAGGACATAAGACTACATTTTCCCTTACATATAACTCATAAATATTGGTCAAAGGTCAAGTGAATAGTGCAAGGGCCTATGCCCTGTGTTCATAAAAAATACTACCTCCGGTTCATATTATGCAACTTTGGTAGATTATTAGTGAGATATAAAAAATTCCAAAGTTGCATATAATACGAACCGGAGGTAGTAGAACGAATATGTTCATAAGCCTCCTGCTTGTAAGCAAGGAAACAAGATAGTTTAGTTAAGATTGGCATCCTGGAAAATACTTCCCTCCACTCCAACTTAACACAACCACTTGAGGGAATAATAGAATGACCAAATGAACAGAATAACAATAATTTTTTTTAAAAAAAAAAGGGGCAAGAATAATATAAAATTCGTTTTCCCTAAAAGCGAACACTCGAAATAACCTATAAAAACATTATGCAACATAAACTCCCTTCAAGAAAGAGTACAATTGCATTATGGTAGCGATACAACCTTAAACAGAAGTCAATGTCAATGTACAACATTGATAAGATTGAATAAACTTTAAGCAACTATCACCAAGTTCGGCACCTTTCATAATTTAAGCATTATGGTGTACGACGTCCCACAATTGATAGCTTACAGCAAGCCAACAAATTGCAATGTGCGTACGCCATACAAAAGCAAACTATACAAATCAAAGCAGCTCTTAACATAATTGAAGCAGCAACATCTAGTCGAGAAAAGTAAACGACTTCCCATCAAAGATTAAGGGCAGTGAATCTTTTGATACGCACAAGGATTTTCAAGACAAAATGCGACTCCAAGTCAATTCTTCCACATTGCGTTTTGAAGTGGGTTGCCTTCATCAACTTCAGGGACAGGTCAATTATCCTGCCAAAAGTTCCTGATCAAGAAAGACCGGGGTATTTAAAAGGGATACCCAACATTGAAGGAAACCTTGTAAATCTGAGCCGAAGGAATTCAAGAGCAATTGGCTTACTATCAATTTGAAGTACATCAGTCAATTCCAGTTTTCAGCACTAAACATGAAAAACACTAGTGAATGCTAGAAAACTGATCCCTTAAGCAAGGTAGCGATACAACTTCCTGTCAACACTATCTCTTTCCAAAAATTCACGTTCTATGAGTGACTCAATACGCTTCTTAATCTCCACTGGGTTTGGCAGGAAACGAGACTGCAGCTGCTTTGTGACCTCAGCAATAATATTGTTATGATCTAGTACTTTCCTGGATTTCATAATTCTCACTATTGCAGCCTCAATCTGAGGCTTTCTATCCTCCTCCACCCTTTGTCTAGTTTCCTGTTTTTCAGGTTCTGATTCTTTCTGTGCAACTACTGTTCCTATCTTCACCTTGTAAAATTTGCTTGAGAACTTGTCATTGAACAAGAAATCATCGTTCTCACCAATATCCTTGCTCATGGGCTCTTTTCGAAGGACATTCTTTCCCTTGACACAAGCCAGTGATTGCAAACACCTCTTCAGCTCTGGGGCAGGAATCTCAGTCGCTTGTTCAATCTCCCGGTAGCTAAGTCTGTCAGCATTATTGAAAAGCATAAGTACACACATTTGGAAGGTTGAGACATTGAGCTCGTGCTTCTGACCCTTGCTGAAAGTTGCTTTTATATCAGCTGTACCCATATTAGTTTGCCAGGATAATCTTCGGCCAGTATGTGTTCCAAGATAGTACGAGCGGAATTTTTCACAGAGTAACGACAGCTCCGCAGGAAGGTTGCAGGGAATACTTGGTTGAGTGGGCCAGGACCCAGTTGTTAAAACCTGGACAACCAGAGTAGGTCCATCCCCTAGCTCAGCACCATGATTGGCGTAAAATCCTTGTATTGTATCCTGAGAAGTTTTCATATCTGTGAACATACCCTCTAGCTTGGAAGTAAACTGATAACCACATTCTGTCTTAAGCTTCACGATCAAGCTTCTCTCTGCATCATCAGACACAGTCTTTCCTGACAACAGTCTCTTAGCCAAGTGCTGTTTATAGTACTTCTCAAACACATCTTTCTCCTGCAGATATCTAAAAAGCATCATCACCTTATCTAGTACAACCTCCACATCCTCTTCACTAACACCCTTGAGACCTTTACGAAGCTTGTCATCCACAAACAGAGAGATAAACTCTGGAGAACGGGCATTCAAATTGATGAAGTACTCAAATGAGGAATTCAATGCATTCTGGAAAGTCTTGTCATTGTTAAATGCCAAGCTTATGATTTTATCATATTTGTCTTTCTCATCTAAAAGACGCTGAACGAACTCTACAGGATCCTTCACCCTTTCGGGATCAGTAACAAGCTGCTTACCAACCTCTCTGATGTGAGAAGTCATCACATCTCGAACAGTGCTGAGACCATTATCCACCCGACGGAATAGATTATACATTCTTCCCAAGTCTTCATATTTATCATCAAGAAGCATATTCACTAGGCCTGAATTGTCCATGTGAACCAGCCTTGGCATGTGGTTAGCAATCATCTCCCTCTCCACTACCTTTGTTATCTTGGCTTCACTTCTGATGTCCAGATAATGTGAAACTCTCTCGATTTCTTCATTCAGACGTCTCTCGGCTTTTTTTAGATAATCACCACAATCACAGCACTCAATGAACTGCTGAGACTCAACACGGTAAAAATTAGCAGAAACATCAAGAAATGGTTTCTCAAAGTCCTCTTGATAAACAGATGCCCCTAGATCCATTAGCATCTTTATTATGTTTCTCATCAGCCCCCTGTTAATAACTTCCCCAGTTCTCTCTTGCTGAATCCAATCAAGGAGAGTGTTTAAAAGCCTTGTCTGAATACTGCTGGCATGGATAACATTGTCTCTCCACAAATTCAAGCCAAGATCATAAACAGGAGTTTTATGAGTGCTGGGAACAAAAGTTCTGTCCATGTACATCAATATGTCTCGAATCATCTGCAACGCCTTATTATGTTCAGCCCATTTTCGATTCAGCTCTTCAAGAAAAGCGTCTCCCTGAGCAGATTCTATGGATTTCGATATATCTTTCAAGTGTGAAGTCATTGTTGTCACAAGACCCGAATAAAGCTTCTCACCATATTTGTGCAGAACCATGTTGTAAGCATTTCTGTAAAAGTTAACCGAAATCAGGAGATGAACGGTGTATCACAGAAAATTCTATGAATTTTGAGGAACTCCAGAACAAGAAGCAGGCAGATAATTTGAAGAAAATTGGATACCAAATGCTGAAAATGGAACTAGATAGGTTTATCCATAAAGCCATTTCAACAAGCTTGTGATAATCAGTTGGCATCTCTTAAGATTTGAAAAATCTTCGTTCAACACTGGCAGGATTACAATATACAACAACACTTGAAGATGTAAAAACTGGCATAATTTGAACTTCTCCTGTGAACCACCACGGCTTTTAAATAAAGTTATAGTTTTTGTAAGAAATGCCATTAAAATTTCTGTGATAGCAGTGCTTCTCAATAATTACAGTATATAAAAAATGGTTGCAATTAAGGCAACGTGATCTAGTCAGAACAGAAAATAAACAATGAATGTCCACAAATTGAATTACAAGAGTTCAATGGATATATAATTGCAAAATTCTATGACAATCATGTCAAAAGCAACAAGAAAATTCAGTGGATCAACCAGGGTTCAACAAAAAATGTAAGAAAGGTTCTTTCTGTAATATCCATACAGTGACATATTGGTAAAAAAAATTATCAAAAAATATGGAAAAAAAAAGAAGGTGAATGGGAGTTGTGACAAACAAATTCATGATATCCAGAAAGAATTTTTAATAAAAGAATAACTAATGCAGAGAAAAACAAAAGATATTGGATTTTGTCATCATAAAATCAGTCTAAAATTCCAACAACTTGTGAGACAACACAATATTTTATCACTGCCACTATACAGTGATATACATGTACCAAGAGTAATTTTATAAGGGAAACCATAAAAACAATCACAAGCTCATTTAGATAAATACTCCAATGTCAATAGTTATTGCAATTTGCAACTAAAATAATGAAACAAAGTAAATACATAATTTAAGAAAATTGTGAAAAGGGTGAACGTGTAAGACATAAATGGGAGTCGTGTGTAAAAAGGTGGGTTGGTGTAAATAACGGTGATTAAAGTAAGAGAGATAGTATCAAAAGGTGTAATTATTGAGATAAGAGGGGTGAGATGGCAAAGGGGGTATGCCTAAAGTAAAATTAACCAAAGAATGGACAAAAATGAAAAGTGATTGGAAATAGAGGAAAAAGCCTGGTTAAATGACTCTTTGATCCTCTAAGTACTATTCATAGAACTCCACACCACAAGACATGGGGGAAAAAAAAACAGGTTGTAAGCTGCCATGGAAATCATCCAACGTCAAGAAGTTACCAATTAAATCAACAGCAAAAAAAACAGAAGACAAAGGTAACAATTTTTGACATAGTAACATTCCAAAGACTTGAAATAATAGGGTGTCAATAAGGCCATCATTCGAAAAACAGGCATCAGCAGTTCAGCACTTGTCTTGCACTTTTTATCTTGCATAAACCCCATTTTCTGCAAAAACAACCAATTACATCCTAATTTGCCTTCAGCACTTGTTACTAGAAAGTAGCTATCCATTGCCCATAGAGTAAATTCCATCAATAAATTATTGCTAATACTACAACTTGAAGCATATATGTATGCAAAATCAAAAGTCAAACACGACATCTTAAGTTCCATTTGGTAGCATATCAATTGATGCTTATCCAATCAAAGGTGAGAAGCCTCCATATTTGCCTCCAACAAAGTACACCTACTCCCTGCATTTCTTATTGTTTCCCCCATTATCAATTTAAGGACATCCTTGAAAGATCACCCGATTCCTATTTAAGTCCATTAGGGCTAAATCTTTACTCTCACATAAATCACATTTGGCCTCACCATTTGTCTCTCATTAACTCCACTCAACCAAAACTTACCTATCCATAGCCCATAGAGTCAATCCCATCAACAAATTATCGCTAATATTACAACTTGAAGCAAATATGTATGCAAAACCAAAAGTCAAAACCATTATCTTACATTCCATTTGGTAGCATATCAATTGATGCTTATTCAATCAAAGGTGAGAAGCCTCAATATTTGCCTCCAAAAAAAAAAAAACCTACTCCCTCCATTTCTCATAGTTCCCCAAATATCCATTTAAAGTCGTCCTTGAAAGACTACCCAACATCTATTTATGTCCATCACGGCTAAAGCTTTACTCTCACATAAATCACATTTGACCCCCACCATTTGTCTCTTACTAACTACACTCAACCAAAACTTAACAAAGTAAAAATAGGCGGGAGTATATTTCAGCTGAGAGCACACTCAAATCACGGTTTTGGCGTGATCAATTCGCCTGCCCAAATTCAACTTCCTCCACCACCACCTGAATCATCCATCCTTATCCGTCCTTAGCTACTAAAACAAGATACAATCTAATTACAATCACAAGCATCACATCCTGATAAACTTCTTACAGCCATTCTCATTTCGAAACGCTTACAACCATTCCCATTTCAAAACGCTTACAATCATTCTCATTTCGATACGCTATCAAGTTAGCCGATACCTAATCATTAAGCTCTAAACAGTAAAAAGATAATCAAGATTCTACCATCAACATATAAAGCACAACAACATAATCAAAACAAGTAATAATTACAATTAAAAACCTAAATTAACAAAGAAGCAAACCTGTAAAGCTCCTCAAAGCTAAGACCACTAGCATTTTCATTGTAAATCTCCTCAATAGCATGCTCCAATATTTTCCAAGTCTTATCAGCATATTTCGGATCCACCACCACCCTATGCTTAAACGCCTCTATCTGAAACGGCTTCCTCCTTTGATTACTCATTTTCTCTCTCCTATTCCTCTCTCTCTACCTCGGAATTCAAACCCAGAAATCCAAAACCAAACAACAAATCGAGAACAAAGCGATCACCCCCAAAAACCTAGAAATTCTTCTAACAAAACGGGGGAAAACTACGACAAAATTAAATTAAAAAAAATCTTCGTTCGCCAAATTTGAAAGGGTGTTCTGAAGAAGATCTGGGGATGAAAAGTATTAGATTCGAAAGGAAAATAGAGAGATTTGTGAAAAGAATAAGAATCGAGGTGGGTGATTGGAACTAGGGTTTGTTCGAATTTGGGGTAAGATGATAACAATTAGGGCAGAAATTAAAGAGAAAAAAAGAGAGAAATTATGAAAATCTGGAAATTGGGGAAGGAATTTGTTAGAGGTTTCCAGGAAAAAGGGGGTTTTTGAGAGGAGAGAGAAAACCAGGAGGAAGGGAAGAAGGAGAGAGAGATGGGGGCAAATAATGAATTTTGGATTATTTTTCTCTCTATCTATTTTAGTTTCTGAAAATTCAAGAGGAAGAAGATGGATAGCTCCTCCCTTTTATTTTCTTTTTTTTTTTTTTTTTTTTTTGAGTTAATTCCGAAGATTTGACAAAATTGACTCACATCTGATTATTGGTAAACCTAAATTGTGATACATTTTCTAGTGATTGCAAAGTGAATAGTATATATTACTTATGTTCTCCCTTTCCTTCAAAATAAATGCCCTAATTTAATTGGCATATATGTTAACATATATTTTTTACCAATAAAGTCGTTAGTTACCAATAAGTATGATTATTGTTCTCAAAAAAAAAAAAAAAAAGTATAATTATTTTTTAAAAAAATGGTATCCAAAAACTATACGGTTCATCGGTAAGATCCGAACAAGTAGCACTATGCATAAAGCATATATTGAGGTTAACGTGGTGTCTGTAATATTACAAAAAATTAAAATGATACATGTATTTTGAAACAAAGGTAGGATAAGTAATCGGCATTGATAAAAGTAAAGTATATAAAATAGTATCGAAAGTCATAATAGAATCACTACACAAACAAGACCAATAATGTAATACTCAAATCCATAAAAAATACCAAGAGCAAATTTATGACAAGTCATTGTACTGTGTTGAAATTTATATTGTGTAGAGCTTTTGAGGCCACGAAAAGCTTGGGGCCAAAATCCTTTCAGTAAAATCGTGTATGTAGACATGCTCGACACCGTTGCCATGGAACTAATGGAAGCAATGAGTGATGGTGAGAAAAATCGAAAAGGCTTTGAAAGATGGCAAGCAATTGGGAATAACTCAGGTGCTGAAAGGTAATTTCATATCATGGGGCAAAAGGGTTAAAAATTATTCACACAAGAACATACACTTCTCACTTTATGTATGTATGTATAAATAAATAGATTATTCTTTAATATTTCGTAAAAAAATCATTCTTTTATAATGACCATTCCTTCTTAAAACGGGCACGTGTTGTAGGCTCATGTGTCGTAGTAGCGTGTCACGCGCTCAAGTGGGCCAAGAAATAGTCATGTTGTACCGAACTATTGCCAAGCTTTTATAAATTGAGATCAATCAAAGTTGTTCGCATGTCGTACTGTGTTGGGTTATGTTATTCCAGGAAGTTGCTTAATAAATTACAGACTATATTTTATTTTATAAATTTGTCAAAAATATGTGGTCTAACTCGTCGAGCTTGTGTTGAATTTTGAAACGATGTATATGTACGGGTTCATGGCCCACTGGTGTGTCTCTCGTGCCGTGTCAGGCTTAAAAAGGGCTTATAGCGAGTCATATCATTTTCATGGCAGGCCTAACTGGCCCTTGTCAAAGGCCTGACTCATATAACATCTTAATTCATTCTATACAATGAGGTAGAGCTTTGGTTAAGGAGTATACAACATCAAAAACTTAAGAAAAAAATTAGGAACTTGGCTCTAATTAACAACAAATTAGAGTGGTCCATAACCTTCAAGTCCCAAGATAGAAAATTGGCTCTAATATTTGATGTTATGACCAAGTTAGACCAAAAATATGATCGGATTAAAACTTTAATTATTATCATTTAATTTTGCTAATTTTTTTTAATAAAATTATGTATTTGAATATATGATTAGACGAATCTAAACAAATTTTATAAATTAGATTACTAGTTATAATTAAGTTAAATTAATACATCGGATTAAGTTAGCCAAGAAAAATTTATATTAAACCAGATGACCTTATTTTAGGGGAAGAGAAGAACAAATCCTTTCTTTGAGAAAATACAAAAGTTTTTCTTTATAATAAATACTTTCTCCGTCCTTTTATTAGGAAGAAACTCCTTTTACTTACACAAGCTACGAGACACACGCTACGTGTGTACATTATAGGAAATTTATTAATTTACTCATAATATTGTTATTGTGGATTTTTTCGAAAATCAATACATGCATAAACTTTAAATTTAAGAATGATTTTTTTTTCTCAATAGGACATCTACTCCACTTCGTGTACCTCAGTTAACTTTAAAAAATGTTGTTGATCGTTGAGTTTTTATATAAAAGATTGAAAACTATAGAGTAAACATCTACGGTAATAGTACGTATACAGATTAGATTGATGTATAATTTGTCCTTTTATTTTTTTCTAATAAATTTTAAGGTTTTTTTTTCCTCCTTCGAAATGTAGATTTTTTTGAAGGAACTATATTGGTATTAATTTTCCTTTTTTTTTTAAAAATAAAATCATGATATAGTTATCTTTTAACAAAGTTTAACGTGGTTTTTTTCAATTAAAAAAAAAAGTAAATGTGGTTTGTGGTTAGTTACATTCTTTTATTATTTATGAAAAGTAGATAATTTTTGTTTGTTTTTAGTGATAATTCTAGTTAGTGGGTAGTTAGGGTTCGTTTGGCACTGGTTTTCTGTTTTTTGGCCTTTTGTTTTCTAAAAGTATATGATATGTGTCCCATAATGAATTAAAAATTATATAAACTTGTTAAAATTATTATAATTTTGAAAACTGACAACAGAAAAGTGGAAACACCTTTTTCTTGTTTCCTGTTTTTGGTTTTTGATTTTCAAAAAAACAGAAAACTTAAAACCAAAACTGATGCCAAACAAGCCCTTAGTTTTTAGTTTTGTTTTTTTATTTGAAAGAATAGATATATATTTTTTTTTGGAGTAGTTATGAATGATTTTTTTTTAAATATTAATTAATGAATAAGTAATTTTGTAAATTGAGAAGGGCATTTTGGGAAAAGACAAATTTATCACCCAAAAAGCCCTTTCTCTTTATATAGTAGTATAGATTTTTATTAAAGTCTAATTTCTAACCGTTATTACTCATATAATAAAGAAAAATAAGACTCTAATAAAATATCAAAGGCAGTATAAAAGATGTTAATCTATTGGTCTTTAAATAATTTCCCACCATACTGTCTCATATATCCCTATATTTTGGAAATTAGATGATTAAGCAACATTATTTTGGGTTTCAGCTCTATAAAATAAGTGTCTTGCTTCATATTTAAGCTACAATTGAAAAACCCCATATTTTTATCTACGTTTAATCCTCACTTCCTCAAATTTCTGGAGTTTCTTGAACATTTTATCATATCCAAGGTGAGCAAATAACAATTTTTATATTCAGTTTTTTGGTTTAATTTATCGTCTTCCCTTTAAATTGGTTGATTTTTGTGGGGTTTTTTTTTTTGGTGTTTGAAATGCAGTTTTTTTTGCTTAAATCATGGTGGATAATGCATGTACTGAGCACCCATTATTTGGCGGGGCAATATCAATGACCTTTCCTGATAGATTCCAGGTTTAACATGCCAAATTTCCCAATTTCTTGCTTTTTATTTAGTTATATTCGTGGGAAATTAACAATATTTTGGATTTTTGTTTTGTGTGCAATTTTGGTTTATATCTATAGGATTTGAGCAATGTACGGGAAGTTCCTGATCATCAGGTTGATTTTTTTTTTTTTTTGAATTGTTTTTTGGGGGTTTTAAATTATTTGTAGTGATATGTTTTGTGGGTGTTTACAAATTAATGGAAGGGTCAATGTGGATTTTGTTCCTGTGTATAGGAAGCGTTTGCTGATCCTTGTCGAGACGAAAGTCTCATTGTTGAATTGTTAGAGTTGAAGCAAGAGGTTGCTGATGAAGGTAGTGCTGTGTGGTTTCTTCAAGACCTTGCTAGGGAACAGGATGCTGAAGGCGGTATGGTGAGTAATGAGTTTGTCAAGTTTCGTTTCGTTTAATATCTTCGATGTTGGGTGAATTTCAATGATGTTGTTCTTATTGGATAACTTTGACATGGTATTAAATTTGATAATTGACCTATTATGGACTTTGTTGTTTATAAATGTGAATTAGGATTAAGGGGCGAGAGAAAATTCCTCTGATTAATATATCTATTCATGACAGATTTAGTGACTTTAGAAGCTATAATTGTGTGATGAAGACCTAAATGATGCTAGATATGTCACTTGGACTTACGAACTGGGATATGCAAGGAATTCGATTACCTGAACGTGGCAACTTAGTTGTCCAGAATTCAAAGTGGTATATTGCATTGTAGGTTATGAAAAATGTATTTAATATATGACCTGCAATTAGTAAATCCAAGTAGCAAGGGGAATTTCCACACCACAGCGCTCTTTAACATTGAAGCCACTTGCAGAATGACAAAGTTGCTCATCAATATCTTTTGTTAGGGTAAAATAGGCGTTTAAACTAGATATCATCATATCACCATTAGCTATCTACTTCCTGCGTGCCCTTAAAATCTGCTGTTGAAATATGATGAGTCATGCAGATGAGTTATTTATGACTCAAAGTCCTATGTGCATGTAGCATATGCCTATATGCGTGCTCTTGAGCAGTAGCCATGCATCTATGCCCCTTAAAATACAGTCTTTGAATTGAATTGTTTGATCATTGAGCATATGGAATTCATGCAAAAACAGTGCCAAAGTTTTCAGTGGCTCTGGTACTATTCAATACCGCTTGTTAATATTTCAAAATGCCATTAGATGGATTGTTCATGATCTGTATTTTTGGTTTATCATCTAATCATCATTTTATCTTTATTTTCCTAGTTGGATGTTTTGTTTAATTTCCATTGTTCCGGAAACTACAAAAATATGTTGATGATTGATCTTGTTTCAAGTACAGTTGATTGAGCAATCAGGAGTATTAGAGGTTCCGGGATTGTGCTACAGAAGTACACCTGCAGTCGTCACCAGTGCTGTTGGCCAAATGGTATACAATTAGTTATTACTTTGTTCAAGTTTGCTTCCATTTTCAGTTTTAGAATGATGTATTCGTTTGTAGAACGATCTTTAGATATTAAGTAACACTATTATAATATGCTTAGTGACCTCATTTCAGATTTGGCCTTTAGTACTTTTGTATGCTTAGTTTTACATGTTTTTTTAGTGTCTAAAATATTGTTTGAATCTGTTACTCTTATTGCTGTAGTTTCCTAGTTTTGATTTAAAATCTAGATTTTGCTTTGAATCATTTATATTGGATCTACAGCGTGCAAAGCAGCAGTCCTATTTATCAGATGTATTACTCATGTGTAGTCTTCTCTTTTAAATTATTATGGATCTTTTTAGATGCTTGAGCTTCTAAAAAATAGACAACAAAATATGTATGATGAGAAATTTGACTACCTCACGGTCAAATTTAGCTATTTTTGGCGAATCAGCCTTTTACCCTAGAGCACCCCCAACCAATGCTTTTAAAATCTTGGTATGCTGTAAGGAATATCATGTTTTGTGGAATATCTTTTAGCCTCCATGTTATGGCTATCAGCTTATTGTCATATTTACTAGTGTATCAACTTTTCTAAACTAAACCAAATTACCAATCATAATATGCTAACACTGTACTGGATCACCTATCCAATAAGAGTTCTATCGCGTTTGTCTGAGTTCTCGTGACTTAAGGTGCCAAAACTGCCAATGTAGCATGTAAAGTCAGATTTACTCTGTAGTCTGGCATGATGTTGAAACCATATTCAGATTAGTTATTGAAAAAGTTCCTCTAGGCCATATTTTCCATGTTCACTATGGTTCTTTCTTTTATTCCAGTCACTGACAAGTACCCTTCCTTTTGCTGCACACTTCTTGCAGATATTCTATATGAAAAATATGAACTGAACTTTTGAACTTCATTGTGATTGTATAATCATATTCAACTGGGATGTTTCTAGGATTTAGGATCATGGGCTGCAATATTCAGATTCAAGGTGGTCTGATGATTGTTAATGTGAAGTCCTTGAGTTCTTGTATTGCTGAAAATGAATGACAGACAGGCTTTGTAATCTCTAAGATGTAGATTACTAAATTCTAGTTTTGTCATGATTTTGCAGGCCATTTCTAAGGGACGTCAAGGAAGAGAGGCACAAAATATAGCAAGGGTAAGGGATTCTATTATTATAGTTTTATAGTTTATTTCTCTGTCCAATGTCAGCACAGATCTACAGTTCATAAGTTATTGACTATTTGTTGTGTGGCCTATTCAGGTTTATTTGGCCAATTTGCGTCTTAAGGAAGTTGGCACAGATATCTTGATCACTGCCTATGAGCCTGTTGTTATTAGGTAAGCTTGACAAACCTTCATTGTATGCATATAATTCATTTATCTTCCTATTGTTCCACACACTCTGGGAGCAACACCCCAATCTCTTTTACTCTTTTAGCTGCATCTGAGCTTATCTACTTAACTCCAAAATCAGGCAGACAAACTTTGGTAAGCTGAACAAAATATGCTTTCCAGTATATTCTGACACTTCTATATAAACCTCAACTGCCAGCCCGTCTCATATCCAAATCATCTAAGCAGATAACATGTACTGTGCTGCATGATGATGTATTCTAATCGAAAGTTCTGTTATGTGCTTTCTTGTGATTTTATGTTGGATGGAACTTCATATACACTGGTTTCAAGGGAGAAACGTGATTTACAAGAATAGTATCTTGAAGGTACTAGCTATTAGTTATATTGGGAGGTAGTACACCCAAATGGGCCAAATTCCTCTACCAAAATTAAGACAATAATTGTATCTTAACTATTATCTGGGGGGTCTTGTTGTAACTGACAAGAAATTTTAATTTTCAATATTTCAGTCCGTTCAGTGAGAGTGCTGGTACCGTTGGTGCTGGAGTAGTATCACCCGCTGAACAATCTGGATGTATGCCAATGGCTGAGGTCTTCAAGCTTTCTGTTTCTAGATTCAAAGTCAATGATTGGAGCCTCTTTAATGCTTGAAGATGTTATTTTTAGTAAATAGCACTGGTGCACTTTCGTATGAAGTAGTTTGTAGATGTGAAATGATAATTTGTTCGATGTCATCAAATAGAATTTTGCTACCAGAAGGTTAATACTTGGAAATTGTCAATCATTTACCTCATATCTTGTATGATAAACTAACTGCGATATAATAATACAGAGATTGTTTTGCTCCCTTGCACATACAATCTAAATATGCTAGTTGTGTGTAAGCTGTAGAAATGGGAAAGTAATTTGTTACTTGTGATCATCCTGTCGAAACCGGAAGTTCCTACTTACTGGATAGCTGATTATTGTTAGATATGCAGCAGCTCATTGAACTTAGTTTGAGGACTATACTGCTACGAAAAATGATCTTATATACTTGTATTGGTGTTCAGATATCAGAGAAGATGTTTGCTTTTGCCTTTGTTACATTAATCAGAAATCAGCAAAGATATTATACAAATGTGTGGTTTCTACGGGCATGGGTACCTTGTATCGTACCACCGTTTCGCAAAAAGAACATATTATACAAATGTAAAGAACATATAAATGTAGGGAAAAGAACATACTATTTTAATATAAAGAACATATACATAAAGTAAAAGAAACATATTTGCACCGAAAAAGAGTGAAAAGAACATATGTCCATGTTCTTAGGTTCATTGAATTTTGTCATAAATTTATGGTAGATATATATAAATAATGTTCATGTTCTTTATTAATATTACAGATATTCTTTATGTATATAACAAAACATAAAATTGGATGTTATTTACAAAACTGCTATATATTCTTTAAAAAGCTTTAAGCAAGGTACAAACGGTTGTACTTTAAAATTTTCAGATTACCAAATGTAAATGATTTCAAAGATAGCAAAGTCTCAAAGAAGAACGAATCTATTTTTTCACAAAAGATTACATAAAAGCATTGCTTTGTTAGCTATTTCTTCTGAAATTTGAAAGATAATCCGAAATCATACAGAATTTGAGTACATTTGAGAAGGTCGAACATCGTCATCTCCTCACTATCCTTCTTCGACGTCAACTAAGGGAAATAAGCAGGCTTATATAGAATCATTGTAGGAATATGTCACATTTTGCGAATGATTTTCCTATATACTTCCTCCGTTCTTTTTTACTTGACCCGCTTTGACTTTTACACTATTCATCAACCCACTTTTGACCGTCTTTTGTGAATTATAGGTAAAGAAAAACATATTCATGTAGGATCTTGTTAGAATCGTCTAAATAAGTGCTATCACAATATGTAACTTTTATAATTTTTACTTATAGAGTATTAAAATTATTGATGGTTAAACGTGTACATTGGCAAGCGTGATAAAAAAATAGGTCAAGTAAAAAAGAACAGAGGAAGTATGATATATCAATGATTCAATGCTAAAATAAGTACTGTAATACTTTCCCAAAGGCTTTTTTCAGAAAAATAATTTTTAAACGATACTAAGGGCGAGTGTCATGTCTTGGTTAACAATTTTCCCGCCAAAAGAATTTTATTTTCTTTTTCCAATCTCCTTAGCTTCCTCCTCTTATCCTTTGCATCTTCTTCCTCATATCCACCCATGACTCACCTCCGTCTTCTTCCTCCGATCCCAAACCACGACCAATCTCCACCTCCATCTTTGTCCTCTATCCTCCTCTTCACACCATTTTCAATTTAACTCTCATTGAAGCATCCCGAGCTTTCCTCTTGTAAAACACCATTTTCACCATCATATTTCCGACTTCCGAGCTTTGTTCAACGAAAATCCTACACTAAATGCAGCTTACATCAATTTTCACCGTCATATTTATGAGTGCAGTCAGGTGACGATAACATTGATGGCCAGTTATAGTATAGACTCTGACCAATTAAAAGTTTAGACTCTGACCTCCATGGTAAGCCATTCACGTAGGCGGACTTCAATGTACCTCCATGGTAAGCCATTCTAGTCCTTTGGAAACTTTATCAAAGGGTTTAGCATAATATCATACAAACCGTAAAAGACAAAAGCTACTTTATTTAGAGTGAAGAGAGTTCATATTATGATTCATACATAAACAAGAATTAAAAATAAAACATAATTTAACAATAGCATAGAGTTAGTTTCAGAATTTAACACATGATACTACTGACACAAACAGACAAGGCTGCTAAGTGCTATATCCACCTCTGGTTGTTAATAAGAGCAGGAAGGTACTCGTGCACAACAAAATCCACATGAAACGCGATCAATATTGTTCACCTCAGCAACCCTCTCCTCAGACTTGTTCACAAAGCTGTCGTTCAAGAGACTCTTAGCAATATCTAAATCCCCGTCATCCATATCTACTGTTTGGGTCCAATTTAGTCCAAATTGGGCCTAAGCACTAAATGATCCAATTAAAAGCCCAAGGTCAAGGTTCAACTCTCCAATTGTGCAAAAGTCAAAGGTCAGCCCACAAAGCAAGCCAATTGGGCTAAGGCCCAACCTCTCCGTGTATGATGAGGTATAAAAGCCATCACATTCACGTTCATATAGATTCTGATTCATATGCTCATTGATATATTCTGATATATTCCATAAAAGCCTCAAGCTACAAACTCTCTTGCATAGTGTCTTCTTCTTACACATTGTACTGACTTTAGCATCGGAGGGGCCTTCCTCGGCAACACCCCCGAGGCTAGTTTACGTGTGTTTACTGTGCAGGAAACCTTCGGCCCAACATAACTTGGACCGAATCCAGTCTTCTCCATTTCAGCGGACCTTCGGCAAGGTCCCATTGTTTTCACCCGAAACAATTTGGCGCCGTCTGTGGGGAAGACTTTCAAAAATCTTTAAGCCAAATTCCTAACCAAGATCATCTTGCAATTATCTTAGCAGCCATGGCTAAGAACCGCAAGAGCAAAAGCCTCCGTCAAGGAGCGGGCGAAAAGCCTAAAACCCCTACACCATCGCCCTCGCCGGACCGGAACTCTCCCAAGGGTGCCGGCTCGGGGGGAGGATCATACAAGGAGGATTCCCTATCTCCCGTAATTCATGACTCTCAATATAGGCCGGACCACTCTCGGTCTAGCAGGGGTCAGTCTGATCATAGGACATATTCAGTGTCCCAAAGCCAACCATCGGCTGCGCGGCCTCATTCCCACACTCGGCCGAGGACCCCTTTGACGGGGCCCAGTTCGGAAGAGGTGGCAAGAGCGCTGGCAGTACTCATGGAGGCAATGAGGGCACAAAATATGCCACCGCCTCGTGATCGAACTCCTCCGCATACCCGGCATCAGCGGAGGAAGTTAGACCATGACGGTGGGAAGCTTCCTTCCTTCCGGGAACTGGAAGAGTGGGAGGAGGATTCTTGGAAAAATGAAAAACAGAGGAAAAAGAACCCTCAATTATTAAAAGGATCCTCATCCTCAAGACCAGAAGCGCATAAGAGCAGCAGCTCAGCTTCTCGGCCAGAATCTACTCACCGAGAACCTGAGACTGTTCGCAGAAGCGTCCTTGACCGACTCGGCGGCCAGGAACCGAGCGTGCGTAGTCGCCTCTCGTTCCCTGCAGCCGAGGCCCAGACTTCCCAGCCAGGGACGAAAACCACTCCTACCTCTCTAAGAGGGCGGAGCGCGGTCCCTTCGGCCAGGAACAAGGGCAAGGCCGTTATGCTACCCGCTAGTTCACCATTCGAGCAATGGATACTGGAAGAGCGCGTACCCACGGTTAAAATACCGTCGCATATCACATATGACGGGACCACGGATCCGAAGGACCACGTGGCCTCGTATGAGACTCATATGCATCTTTGCCCCAGATCCGAGGCGACTTGGTGCAAATATTTCCCAACCACTCTCAAGGGGGTCGCGCAAGCGTGGATCTCCAAGGGAGTAAGGCAAGGCTCCATAACAGGTTGGGATGATCTGTCCTCCAAGTTCAGGAGCAAGTTTTCCACGGCAAACCGCCGAGAGAAGACTACCGCAGAGCTCATGAGTCTGCAACAGGGGGAAACCGAAAGCCTCCGAGACTACCTGACCCGTTTCAGTAACGAGTCATCAAGCGTCTCCCAGCTGGACCAGGGGTTAGCCGTTTTTGCAATGCAGAATGGCCTTCAGCCAGGAAAGTTCCTAGACTTCATGGTCATGCATACCCCGCAGACCTTGGAGGAAGCTCTTAGTGCTTCGGATAAGTTCATCCGAGCCGAAGAATGGAATAAAGCAAAAACCCAACCTCAATCCGGGGGAGGGAAACAGAGGCAAATACCCTTGTCTGAAGGCCAAGGCCATAAGGCAAAGGGAAAATCAAAGGCCCCGGAGCAATCTTTGGCCAACGACCCAAAGAAGGACAGATTTGCCTCATACACAGGCAGATACGAGTCCTACACTCCGCTCTCTCTTCCACGCGCCAAAATTTACAGTGTGACGAAGGAAGAGCAGAGTTACCAAAAGCCGCAACCACTCCCAGAGTGGTATCAGCGAAAAAATAAAAATCAGTGGTGTGAGTTCCACGAGTCTTCGGGCCACAACACTGAGGAGTGTATCCAACTGAAGGACCAGATAGAGGACATGGTCCGGAAGGGATACTTGAAAAAATACATCGCGGATCACCGCGAGAAAAAAGAATCCGAGAGGTCAGCAAAGGACCCTCGGCAGGACCTTGATTTCCCCCGGAAAAAACAGTAAAAAGCCGGAGGGGAAATTCCCTCCGATCAATGTTATCTCGGGAGGAATATACTCGCGGAGGGAGCACAAGCGCCACCTTAGAGCTTTGACTCACCAGGTGAACAACGCTGACATTCAATCTCCCCAGTCGCCGGTGCCGAACATGACGTTCACAGCCGCCGACTGCCGGGGGATCACGTTCCCTCATGAGGATCCGTTGGTGATCATCGCCACGGTGGCCAACCACGACGTCAGTAAGGTCCTTGTTGACGGTGGCAGTGGAGCAAACATTCTGTTCCGAAAGGCCTACAATCAAATTAAGCTGAAGCCCAAGCACCTTACGCCGGTACCCTATCCGGTATCCGGGTTCAATGGGGCTTCAACTTATCCAGATGGGAAGGTGACACTTCTTGTCACCATCGGTTGCGATGAGGCATCCCGGAACGTCATGATTGAATTTTTGGTCATCGACGCTCCTTCAGTGTATAACGTGATTTTGGGGAGACCCATAATTCACGAGATCCAAGGGGTCGTCTCAACTTATCATCAGCTGATGATTTACGTCTCAGACGCCGGCTTCCCCGAAAGGATACAGGGCAACCAAAAGGACGCCCGAAGGTGCAACTACCTCAAGCCATCCAGTAGTCGCCCAGATGACGACAAGGATGAGGAGGGGAAAGAAAAAGAAAGAGAGCCAAGCACAAAAAAGCCGAAAGGCCTAAGTGCTTCGGCCCAAGGATCCGTGCCCAGAGAAAAAGGGCCCGAAAGGGAAAAGGCTAGCTCTTCAGCTGAGCCGCAAGACTCAGAGAGCCAGCCGAAGAACACAAAGACTGGGACACCTGCTGACATTGGCAGCAGACCAGATTCTGAAGAGTCCAGTCCATCGGCAATGGACATGGACCAACAGACTGAAACAGTTGAGTTGGCCGAAGGAGACGCTGAGAAATGTGTAACAATCGGGATGGACCTTGATCCGAACACCCGTTGTGAACTTATTCAGCTCCTTCGGGATAACAGAGATGTGTTTGCTTTCTCGGCAGCTGATATGCCCGGGATAAGTTCAGACCTCATCTCCCATAAGCTTAATGTTGACCCAACGTGTCGACCAGTTAAGCAAAAGAAGCGGAATTACTCCGCCAATAAGAACCGAGACATCGCAGCCGAAGTCAAAAAATTATTGGAGGCAGGATTCATTGAACCTTGCCAATATCCAGAATGGCTGGCAAATGTGGTGATGGTTCAGAAGCCCAATGGTACCTGGAGGATGTGCGTTGACTTCACGGACCTAAATAAGGCTTGTCCAAAGGATTTCTATCCCTTGCCGAGAATCGATCAGCTAGTCGATTCGACAAGTGGCCATGCCTTGCTTAGCTTCATGGACGCATTCTCGGGGTATCATCAGATCTTTATGCACCCCGACGATCGAGCCAAGACAGAATTCGTCACGAACGCTGGGGTGTACAATTACAAAATGATGCCCTTCGGATTGAAAAATGCGGGGGCAACCTATCAAAGGCTGGTGGATCAAGTTTTCGCCGATCAAAAGGGCCGAAACATGGAAGTCTATGTTGACGATTCAATCGTCAAAAGCAAAAAACTAGAGGACCATGTAAAGGACCTGGCTGAAACTTTCGCCACCTTGAGAAAGCATCAAATGAAGCTGAATCCGAAGAAGTGTGTCTTCGGCGTGAAGTCAGGGAAATTCCTGGGGTTCATGGTCAGCAAAAGGGGGATTGATGCCAATCCCTCTAAAGTCAAAGCGGCGCTCGACCTTCCTGAGCCGAAAACGAAGCGGGATGTTCAGCGGCTCACCGGAAGAATGGCAGCCCTCTCGAGGTTCATTTCCAGAGCTTCGGATAAGGGGTTACCTTTCTTCAAAGCCCTGAAACTCTCGAAAACAAAAGAGCTTGTTTGGGAGGAAGAGCAAAAAGACGCCTTTCAACAGCTTCGGGAGCATCTGGCTCGACTCCCAACGCTGGCTAGCCCAGATGAAGGAGAAACTTTATACCTATATGTGGCCGTTAGCCCGGCCACCATCAGCGCAGTATTGCTGAGGGAAGAGAGTAAGAGTCAACAACCGATCTATTTCGTCAGTCATACACTGACGGATGCCGAGACCCGCTATCCTCTACTCGAGAAAGTTGCTTTCGCGGTAGTAGTAGCTGCTCGGAAGCTGAGGCCCTATTTTGATTGCCATCAGATAGTGGTCTTAACTGATCAGCCGTTGGAAAAAGTTCTCGGCAAGGTTGAAAAATCCGGTAGGCTAGCCAAGTGGGCTTTTGAGCTCACCGAATTCAGCATCAGCTACCGTCCGAGGGCTGCCATTAAGGCTCAAGCCCTAGCGGATTTCTTGGCCGAATGCTCATACCAAGAAGCGCTGGACAGTGAAAAGAAAGTCTGGACCGTGTTTACGGATGGGTCTTCCACCGAAAACGGTTCGGGGGCAGGAGTAGTGATAACTTCTCCCGAAGGCAAATCCTTTGAGTATGCACTAAAATTTTCTTTTAAGGCCTCGAACAATGAAGCCGAATATGAGGCAGCAATCGCCGGCCTACAATTATGCATCTCCTTGGAAGCCGATCATGTCTGCTTAAAAACAGACTCTCAGCTAGTTGCATATCAGATCAGTGGCAGCTACGAGGCCAAAGAGCCCTCCATGATAGCTTATCTTGCCAAGATCAAATCAGTCATTGCAGAGCTGAAAACTTTTGAGGTTCAGCTGATCCCAAGGGGTCAGAATACTCAAGCCGATGCACTCTCCAAACTTGCTAGTTCATCTTTTACCGAGCTGAACAGGTCTGTATATGTAGAAGTGCGTCGAGAGAGAAGTGTCGACGAAGCACCTGAAGTGTGCTGCGCTGACCCAGAGCCTAGTTGGATGGACCCCATCCTAGCTTTCAAGCTTCGGGGAGAAACTCCTGAGGATAAAGATTTGGCCTCCAAGATGAAGAGAACCAGTTCTAGGTTCATTGTCTTCAGGGGGGAACTTCTGAAAAAGTCCTTCTCAGCCCCATTGCTGAAATGCGTGGGACCAACAGATGCAGATTATATCCTACGGGAGATTCACCTCGGCATCTGTGGGAACCACATTGGGGGAAGAACCTTAGCCCACAAGGCATTGAGGGCTGGATATTACTGGCCCACCATGATCGCAGATGCTAAGGAGCTGGTTCGGAAATGCGAAAAATGTCAAAAATATGCTCCAGTTATCCATCAGCCAGCAAGGGATCTTCAGCCGATCCTTAATCCACTCCCATTTGCCCAATGGGGACTGGATATACTGGGACCATTTCCAGAGGCTGTGTACCAGAAAAAATGGCTGATAGTTGGTGTCGACTACTTCAGTAAATGGATCGAGGCCGAAGCAGCCTCGAACATTACAGAGCAAACTGTCAGAAAATTTATCTGGCAGAATATCATCACTCGCTTTGGCATCCCGAGAGTATTTGTCTTCGATCATGGGAGGCAATTTGATAACTTACCGCTGAAGCGATATACAGATCAGTTCGGCATCAGACTGGCATATTCAGCGGTATGCCACCCGCAAAGTAACGGACAAGCCGAAGCTGCAAATAAACAGATCTTAAATGCCCTCAAGAAGAGGGTGGAAGATCAAAAGTCCAAATGTCTAGAGGAGCTCCCTGGAACCCTTTGGTCCCTTCGGACAACTGAAAAAGAGGCAACGGGCCACTCACCTTTTGAACTGGTGTATGGTGTCGAAGCCGTCCTTCCAGTGGAAATTGGCTCTGAGAGCCTTCGAGTGCACCATTTCTCGGCTGAGAATGAGCGACTGATGAGGGAATCTCTTGATTTCCTCGACGAAGTAAGAGACTCAGCCCGAGATAAAATGGCCGCCTATAAGCAGAGAGTCAGCAAATTTTATAACCGAAGGGTCCATGCAAGGCCTCTCAAAATTGGAGACCTTGTCCTTCGGAATGCTGCTGCAGTTCAGAAAGGCCGAATCCATGGGAAACTCTCAGCTACATGGGAAGGACCTTATGAAATTTATGATGAGCTTCAGCCAGGGACATACCGACTTCGGCAGTTGGATGGAACTGAGTTGAAAAATCACTGGAACGCTGATGTACTGAAAAAATACCATGTGTAAACCCTTCGGGGCAGAACAATCTTTGTAAGTACATTTTGAACTAATGAAAGGCCTTGGAGCCGCCATTTATATAAATATTTACAACTTTTTATCCTTTCAAAATTTTCTTTGTTCTATCTACTCTTTAAGGGTTTTTTATTCAGCCTCGTCTGAAACCTTCGCCTTCGGGTAACTGGGTTTCAGATTGCTGACAAAACTCGTCTTTTTAAAGAACACTGGTCTTTCAGCTGAAGTCAAACTTCAGTAAGACTTGTTCTCCAAAGACATGAGTCCATGGACAATTCTGGGATATTGCCTTAACTGAGCCTTGTATCCCAGAGAGCCATTATCCGAAACATTGCCTTAAGTTGGCCCTGTGTTTCGGGTATCCATTTTTCAAAGATAGACAGAAAATCAAGGATAACAACAACAGTTGAAAATTTTTAAATCAGCCTCGTCTGAAACCTTCGCCTTCGGGTAACTGGGTTTCAGATGGCTGACAGAACTCGTCTTTTTAAAGAACACTGGTCTTTCAGCTGAAGTCAAACTTCAGTAAGACCTGTTCTCCAAAGACATTAGTCCATGGACAATTCTGGGATATTGCCTTAACTGAGCCTTGTATCCCAGAAAGCCATTATTCGAAACATTGCCTTCAGTTGGCCCTGTGTTTCGGATATCCAACTTTCAGATGAAGTCAATCTTCAGTAAGACTTGTATCCCAGAAGCATTGCCTTCAGTTGGCCATGTGTTTCGGATATCCAACTTTCAGACAAAGTCAATCTTCAGTAAGACTTGTATCCCAGAAGCATTGCCTTCAGTTGGCCCTGTGTTTCGGATACCCATTTTGAAGAAGTGAAGAAATTACTTATTCAGCTGAAGTCATACTTCAATTTCTGGGGGGGCAAGAAGCACTCAGTGCAAGTATGTTCGGCAGAATTGAAGAAAAGAAACAGTAAAGCATTCAAAAATAAAGCAACTGAAGAAAAGAGCATCAGATTAATATTTCATGCTCAAAAATTGAGCTACAAGTTCAATAATTCAGTATCGGCAGCCGCCCACAAGCGGAAAATAACAGCTGCCGAAATACGTACATAAGCAAAATAAATAAAACTGTTGTACGACAAGGCAAGCTGAAGCAAAAAACAAGGCAAAAAATTCAGAAAGCGGCAAGTCTAAAGTTAAGCACATGATGAACCGCAAGATTCTGAAGACGACTGCCCGAGTTCCTATGCTTCAGCCTGAGGATCAGACTGATCAGCGTTGAGCCCCATGGTGGCCTCAGCCCCAGCAGCAGAAGAAGCGGGCTTTGCACTCTGCCGAGCCTCCCTTTCCCTCTGTTCAGCTTCCAACTCCATTCTCTCAGCTTCCTCTTCGGCTTCCTCAGCCTTAAGGATTTCAGCTTCGGCTGGAGTTGCATACTTCATGTGAGGGTCTTCGGGATTCTGGACCCACTCAGCACATTTAGACCAATCCAGCTTCGGCTCAGCATGAAAGCAGACTCTTCGGCATACTCGGAATCCGTTTCTGAAACCCATCTCATATTCCTCTTGGGTATAGACACGGACTTTGAGTAAAGCCTCAGCATCAGCCAGCTTCTTCTGGGTCTCCTCCAAGTCTTCCTTGGATTTCTTAAGCTCATCAGCGACCTTGGAGGAGGAACCTTTCAGCTCATTCAGCTCTTGCTGAATTTGGAAAGCCTTTGTCTGAGCTTGGGCCACTTCAACTTTCTGGATCATCAGTTGATCCTCAGCCTCTTGGAATTTAGCTCTTTGGGCTTCAGCAGCAACAGCAGCCTCTGAGAGTTGGACATCTTTGGCCAGGAGCAGCTCTTCAGCAGCCATTCGGCTGGCTTCAAGAGCCTCTAGACGTTGCTGCACTTCAGCTTGTGCAGCAGTTCCTTCCCGAATTCGGCTCTCAACAGCAGCCTTGAATTTGGAGACGTCCACTCCCATATGCTCCTGGAGGAATTTTTCCCCTTCCATCAGTGGGGGAAAAACCTCCTTCTCCATAGCATCGCAGAAGGTTTTGAGGGCTTCAGCAGCTCTTTTCTCATACTCCTCAACCTCCTGCTGCTTCTCTTCAGCTGCTGCTTGCTTCAGCTTAGCAAGCTTTACTTCCTCTTCAGCCACCTTCTTGTCGTGCACAGCAGCGTCTACCCTATCTTGTAGGGTATCTATCAGCTCTACAGTGAGAGTCTGATTGTGCACGAACTGAAAACAGGAAGACAAAAATAAATAAATAAATAAAAAAATATATATAAAGAGTTGAATTTCAGAGGAAATGAAGACAAGGAAAATTACCTGCATCATCAGCAGTTGGTTAGACCTGGCTGGGTCAGGAACTGATCTGCTGGATTTGCCCATCCCAGCAGTGGCCTTCAGCGACCAGATCCTTGCCCTGTCTACTTCGGACATGCCAGCAAAATTGCCGAAGTAGGCTGCAGCTCCTTCTCGGTTCTGACCCCATATGAGGTCCCAGATGTGGTCTGGGATTGGAATTCGGGGGGCCGAGAAACCCATTTCTCCAGAATGCAGAGTCTGGAAAGAAGGGAAGGATGACGATGGAGCTTGATTAGCTTTGGTTGTCTCAGCATCATCCTTCTCAGAGGAGTCAATTACTATGACCTCCTCTTCTTCAGGGGTGAGGACGAAAGCCTCAACCTCTCTTGCGATGTCTGCCGTGAAGCCCTCAGCACTGGACATCACGGCATCCTTATTTTCGTGCTCAGCAGCACTCTTCTTGATTTCTTCTTGGACCCCTCCCTTAGGTTCGGGAGTTCTCTGATCCACCTCCATCTCAGGAGGTGGCGGAGGGGTCTTTTGAGGTGATTGGGGTGGTGGCTGGGGAACCCTCGGCGATCCGTTGCCTTCCTCGGGTTCCCTTATTGCGACGCCGATGGTCATCGGCCTCCGCTGAAAGTCATGAGGGCCGATGATGGCCATCCTTCGGCGCCTTTTCAGAAGGGGCTGCTCGTCCATATCTGAGTCTGAAGACTCTTGTATTTGGTCTTCGGGACGAACAGGAGCTTTGCCTTCTCTGTGTCTGTTACTCTCTTCAGACTGTAACAGACAGGGGGGAGGAAGAATGTGAGTAAAAAAAAAAAAAAAAAAAAAAAAAAAAGATGAAGAAAAAGTTAAGTCTGAAAGCTCACCGAGGTCTTCAGCAAAGCCTCGTCTTCTTCAGCTGCTCTAGCTGCAGCTTCGGCTTCAGCAGCTCTGGAGGACCCTTCTCCTCCTTCGCAAGCTTCGAGTACCCGTGCAACCTCTTCAGCTGTGCGGGCAGCTTCAGCTTCTTCGTCCAGCAGCTGAAACCAAGGGTCTCTCTTCTTCCACCAAGGCTTCTGCCTCTGATACAGAGCAACAGCCTCAATTTGGAAGTGGGAAGAGTCTAGATGAACTTCCCTATGCCTCGGCTCAGTGATAGACGGGGCTCGTTCAGTTACAACCGTTCTCGGTTGACACCAAGACGAGCGTAGTTAATGCCAACGTTGGTCTCGTCCCGCTCTGAAAAAAGGAAAGGGGAAAGGTTAGCTCAGATAGATCGGCAAAGCATAAAAAAGCAAAGCGAGAGAAGAAAAAGAGGTAGTTAAAAAGCCTCGGCCCCAGCCGAAGAAGCTTACCATCCTTAAACTTTCGGCTGAGGCCAACAGCTGCTAGCATGTTCTCTTGGAAAACGTAATGCGTATCGGGGAGCCAAGTCTCCGGGATATGCTGCATTCGGCCACTGCCCCCCCGGTTCGGCAGCTTGCCGAAGATATGTTGCTGATCCAGGTTCGGATCCGCCCCGTTATCTGCGGGGGGACCTAGACTTCCCATTTCGGGATCAGGCTCAGCGAGGTACCGGGGAGCGCTGAAGACGCAAGGGTGGCCCGGATCTGTGGGTGCCCTAACCCAAATCCATTGACCTCTCCAGTCCTTGTCTGAAGAGTCATTTGGCCACATGGTCAGGTATTGGGGCCGGGACTCAATCCGGTACCACCCAGAACCATGGCTTCCGTGCCCACTTTGAATATTTGGCACTAGCCGATGGAGCTTTTTGAAGCAGTGCAGGTTCGGCACGTACTTGAAGAACTTGCAGACCCATAAGTATGTCATCACCCTTCGGATGCTGGTGGGGGTTAACTGACATAGAGAGATGTTGTAATGGATCAGCAAGTCTCGGACGAATACGTCCAAAGGGAACCTCAGCCCATACTGAAGCTGTCTTGTGTACACCCCCACATACCCCGGGGGTGGACGATGGATTCTATCGGATGCCGAGGGCATTCGGCACCAGTACCCATCAGCTTCAAAAATGACGTAATGCAACTCAACTTGCTCGGCAAATCGATATTGATCGGCATTCTCCACCCACCAGGAGTAGGGGCGGTTTTTTATCATGGCCGAAGCAACTTCGGCATTCTCCCATTCTGAAAACCCAGGGAGGATATCCTAAAGGACAACGGGAACTTCATCATCCCGTCCAGAAGCGCTCGGCTCTTCCGCTCTCTGAGGAGGAGCCGAGGAAAGGGGAGTCGCCCTAATCCCTTCAGCAGGGTCAGACTCCGGCCTTTGACCATTCCAGGTCCCAATCCTGTTCCTAGGATCGGGAATCAGCCTTGCTCTTCTTGGAGCACGGGCTCTACCTCTAACTCCTCTTGCCATTGATTATTTCGAAGAGAAAAGTCGAAAGAAAAGGGGAAGGAGTTCGAATTCGAAGAAAAATAAACTGAAATCAAAGGAATTTACCTTAATCTGAAGCGAAAGTTGCCGATTTACGAGTTCGTAGTGGCAAGTCTCAGTTTCTAAGCTTAGTGCTCGGGGAATTTGCGAAGTTTTGATGCGGGTTCTTGGTTTTTCTCTCAAGAATTCTGGGTTTGTGTTGGTGAATAAGTGAGGAGAAATGACGCGCCTCTGTTTATACCTCCAGGTACGGGATACGAGGAGTCTGCGTTTTAATTTCTCTTAAATACTCCACTAAGTAACCATTAAACACATGATCTTGTGACTAAACTGCCCATTATCCGTCCAACTTCCACAATCATTAACCGTTGTTATCTCATTAACTACGGTTTAAATTCAAATTTTTGGATTAATTAAATCATTTACTTCCCTCCTTTTCTGAATTAAATCAAACCCGACCCGTCATCCTTCCAAATCGGGTTTGGGGGGCAAGTTGTTTGGGTCCAATTTAGTCCAAATTGGGCCTAAGCACTAAATGATCCAATTAAAAGCCCAAGGTCAAGGTTCAACTCTCCAATTGTGCAAAAGTCAAAGGTCAGCCCACAAAGCAAGCCAATTGGGCTAAGGCCCAACCTCTCCGTGTATGATGAGGTATAAAAGCCATCACATTCACGTTCATATAGATTCTGATTCATATGCTCATTGATATATTCTGATATATTCCATAAAAGCCTCAAGCTACAAACTCTCTTGCATAGTGTCTTCTTCTTACACATTGTACTGACTTTAGCATCGGAGGGGCCTTCCTCGGCAACACCCCCGAGGCTAGTTTACGTGTGTTTACTGTGCAGGAAACCTTCGGCCCAACATAACTTGGACCGAATCCAGTCTTCTCCATTTCAGCGGACCTTCGGCAAGGTCCCATTGTTTTCACCCGAAACATCTACAAAGGTACGAGACTTAATCACTTGAGCATTGAGAGGGTCCTGAGCAGACTCCAAGTGAACGTGTCTAATCCCCAACCACTTAATGTCAAGTTCAACACCAGAAAAACACCACGACATCCCCTTAGGTATCCACGTTTCATAGAAGGAGAGAAGCTTCAAGGACATAGGATCATAATCCACCAACGCAAGAATTGGAATGCGCCACTCCCTCTTGAGCAGCCTGTGAAAGTAGCAGTTGCATTCATCTGCAGTGCCCTTGACCAAGAAAAATGAAATCAAAGTCTTTCTTAGGAATATCAGAGCGGGGATACACAACAATGCCATCATTGGTTTCGTAGATACAACCTTCATCAAACTCACCAACAGAATCAGAATCATAATAAGAATCAGAATCGGTAGATATCGAAAGCTCGGCTAAGGCTGAGGCTGACATCCTGAATCTTGAAAAACCTGCTACTGAAAGAAACACAACACTTGTAGTCAGTCCGCGTAGTACGTAGTCTTTTCCAATTATTAACATCCCCGCCCTTTAGCTAGAGCACCTAGGGAAAAGAGGTCAAATTTCATTGTTAATCCTAAAATTAAAGGGTTATGCAATACATTAGCATTAGCAACCAAATTTGATTCAACTATCGAACCGATCATGGAAAAGAGATCTAATTTCATATTCAATTATCTCAAATTTTAGGATATTTGATGGCTCATAATTTTGGTTATATAAGAATTTCGAACCAATAGTTGAGATTTACGAACCCTAAACTTAAAGCACTGATAATTAAATTAATACAAACCCTAGATTGTGAAATTGATATGATGATAACAACAATAAACAACTTACCTTAAACTTTTGGTTATCTAAGAATTTAGAACCAATAATTGAGATTTACGAACCCTAAACTTAAAGCACTGATAATTAAATTAATATAAACCCTAGATTGTGAAATTGATATGATGATAACAACAATAAACAACTTACCTTAGAAGCTGGTTCAATGGGGGATACAAGAATTGGATTCAAGTATTCAACGGAGAACGTCAACTGCTCTACAAGACTACAATGGAGAACGTTGAGTGCGCTTAATTGAAATAACTGAGAGAGGTAGGATTTGAGTGCCACACTTATATATTTCTATTACAATCAACAACTTTATATACGTTTTTTATATATTTCCCCGCTTAATTAATATTATTGGATGTGAATGTAAAATGCTCTAATTATTGATGCTTTTCTGATGAAATCATACATGTAAAATGCACAGTAAGGTCGAGACCAAGGTGTTATTGCGTATGGCAGCCTTGATGTGGGCTTCATGGCGCTGTCGTAATCTATGGATTTTTGATGGCGAAGAACCTGATGTGGTGATGCTAGCAGCGGGGTATTGTAAATTAGTGCAAGATTATGAGGAATATGCCTCAAAGGTTTTTAAACCCTCGGTGCAGCAGGTACAGGGCAGCAGCGTCGTGTGGAAATGCCCACCTATGGGATGTATCAAGGCAAATGTTGATGCCTATGTTCCAAGTGCAGGGTCGGCAGGTCTGGGGGTTGTCTTTAGAGATGACAAGGGCTGCCTTATCATGACAGCTACAAAGAAGGTGGAGCTCTCGAACCCCGAGTGTGTGGAGGCACAAGCTGTGAGATATGCGTTGAGGTTAACACTTCGGTTTGGTTACATTAACTTGTGGGTGGAGTCGGATGCTATAAATGTAATCAACACTATCTCCTCTCATGATGGTGGGCTTTCTCCTATTCATTTAGTCTATGATGATATTAGAGTCGATAGAGCAAGATTTAATGTTTGTTTATTTTCTCATGCTAAGAGGAATTGTAATACCGTAGCTCATCTTATAGCTAGGGATGATACAGGTGGAAATGCGGAGTATATTCGCTTTACCAATTTTCCACAGAGTATTGTAACTTTGTCCGATATGGACTTTTCCTCTTAATATATGCAGCTCTACGTCTCTTTTCAAAAAAAAAACTTGCCATACACACTTTTTTTGTTTTGCTTTTGCCTTTTTAAGTCATCGTGCAAGGCCTTGCACTTGTTTTAGTAAGCTTCTCATGGAAGCCTAGAATTATTTTATGCTTTTGATGTACTTCTATATGGTATAATGCAACATTTTTTAGAACTTCGCTCAAGCTGCTAGACTTTGTTGTGCTTTTAGTATCACAAGTTCCATACTCTTTCAGGGAGGTGATGAAACTGTCAAAGTACCCTGAAAGTTAGCTAATCTTACCTGTGTTGATTTAACATGATTGTGTAAATATAAACTGAAAAACAAAACTTTATTACAATTTACTATGCATCCAGCATCCTGTTTATTTAGATGGCCTCTGTATGTTGAAAGGCTTTGGTTAAACTGAGAAATCTATTGATGGTTTGACGCCCTTCACTTTTATGTCACAGGAAGTATCAAAGCCTGTATAAAAGCTGCTTTGAGTTGTAAAGAAGCAAAATTTGAGCAGTATGAGGCTATGAGCTTTTTAAGGGAGGTCAAGTTTCAGATGAATTGAATCGGCAAATGCAGAATTGTTTTGTTTTGGGAGGATAAAATTTCTGGAACATTAGTGAGTATTCCTGTTTTTAAGTCAGTATTGTAGTTTTGTATGAAACTCCATATGAATTAGGCTAATGAAGCTCTCGTCTAATATTCTACATTTGTCTCAAGCTTCGTCTCAGTACGTCTCTATGAATGCTCTGTTAGCAAACTCGACCTCTGTGTGCAAACATTTTTCGTCTGGCCAATCTTCTGCCACCCAGCTCACAACTGGCCAAATCTGAAGGGCCCGCTATGCCCGCTTCGTTCTCAAGCTCTTCGAAGTTCTCCATTAATCCAGCTGACCTAGGAGATAACCCTCCCAATTCCCCTGCCTCTGTTGAGTCGTTCAATACGACTCCTTCTTCCATCTCCTCTGAGACGATGAACCAAGCTTTGAAGCTTGGCAATCTTGAAATAGACTCTACCCAAGAATCATCTGACTTTGAACAAGAGTTTTACTCTCATGAGCAGCGAAAGAAGCTGTATAAAAGGCGAAAGGGAAGGAGATTTTCTGAAAACAAAGCTAAGAAGAAGAAATAGAGCGAGGAGGTGCAGAAAGATCTCACCAAAGATAGCTGTGTGAGGGATATCTTCTTTAAGGGATACAAAGGCAAGAAGAAATTGGAAAGCTCGGAGGGAGACTCGGACAGCAAGGAAAGTCAGGGGGAGAACAAGAAGTGCAAGTATGGGGTTAGCAAGGAGGATGATCTGTGGGAAAAGTTGGAGGATATGGAGTGTAAACCTACCCTTCATACTAGGATCCAGGTCTTGAGGATTACGGTGCGCGAGGATACCTTCGGCTTGGACGACGAGGTTACCAGCAAGGAGCCTAATCAGACTTCAACCTATGGCGCGGCTGGCCCACAGCCTTGGATGGGAAAATGAGCTGCTTAAGCTGGAATTGTAGGGGTGTGAGTGATCATAGCTCCCCGATTTTCCCCTGTGTGATGATCTTAGCGGCTAGGTTTAACGTAGATTTTATTTTCCTCGGTGAAACCAAATGTACTGTTAACTCACTAACTCCGTTTTTCTGTAGGAAGGGTTTTAAAGGTAGTACAGGATATGACGCAGTAGCTAGTAAAGGTGGTCTTTTTCTTTGCTGGTCGGATAGGGTAGTAGTAGATATTGTAGTTGTTCTCCCTAATGTTATCGTTTGTAATATAATGCTGGTTGATGGTCGTTCCTATTATCTTGCGTGTGTTTATGGTAATCCTGATCAATCACATAGACATGAGGTCTGGATAACTCTTAGCAACTTGAATCCTTGGATCAAAAACTGGGTGGCAGGTCGTCCTTTAAAGGCTGTGACTCATTCATTAATTGGAAGATTGATTTTGGCCTCTCTAATATCATTTCAACTGGAGTAAAATACACCTGGTGTAACAATAGGAAAAAGGAACCAATCTACGAACAATTGGACAGGGCGTATGCAACCAATGGCTGGAAACTTGCCTTTCCAAATGCTAAAACATGGAACCTTCCTATTATGTTCTCTGACCATGCACCAATAATCTTAGAACTTGACGCTGCACGAGCAAGGAGGAAAACACCGTATAAAATGGAAGCGTGGTGTCTAAAGGTTCAAGAAGTGCAGGATATCATTAATGAGTCATGGGCGTTACAACTGAATGGATCCCCCTTATTCATAGCACAAAGGAAAATAAAAAACTGTCTAACAAATGTCAGACAGTGGTGCTTGAAGAACAAGAACATCCATATGGGTGTGAACTGGCAGGAGATGAAGGATTCTTTGGAGAAGTTACAACAGGAGGAAGCTTTAGAAGGGAGCCTAACAGAGGGGTTGGAAATTGAGAAAAACAAAAAAGAGGTGGAAGATTTTGCAGCTTTTAGGTGGTGGTACTGGAGACAAAGAGCCAAATCTAAATGGGATGCTCTAGGAGATAAATCCACTTAATTCTTTTACAAGAGTGTCAAGGATAGATCTTTAAGGGCAGAAATTAGAGCTTTACAAGATGAAAATGCCAATTGGATTTCTGATGAGCAGATGATCAAAGAGAAGTTCCAGTCCCACTTTGAGAATTTATTCAATGGGCCGGACCTCTCGGAAGCCCAATTGAATGAGGCAAGCCTCCTCACTCAAAGTTGGACTGCCATTCTCCCGGCTCTAACCCAGGCCCACAAATACTGGCTTAACAAGCCTTTTTCAGAGGAAGAAATCAAACAGGCTGCTTTTGCGCCTCACCCATTGAAGTCCCCAGGCCCAGATGGAAGCCTTTGTAACTCTCATAAGTCAATCAAGAAGAGGTCATTCAAGGAGTCCCAACACTTCTTCCTATCAGGTAACATGCTACGAGAAACAAACCGCACCTTTATTACCTTAATTCCAAAAGTAAGGCAGCCGAAAGGAGTGCACGAGTTTCTCCCTATAAGCCTTTGTAACTCTCTCTATAATATCATCTCTAAGTGTATGGTGAATAGACTCAAGGCAATTCTACCTGAATTGGTAGGTTAATTCCAAAATGCCTTCATTCCGGGAAGAATTATGTTGGATAATTGCTACATTGCCCATGAAATTCTTACCAAAGTGAAAGGCAGGAAGAAGGGAGGTCGATTTGAGGGAATTCTAAAAATTGATCTTAGCAAGGCCTATGATCGAGTGAATTGGAATTTTATTCAAGTTATTCTGGAAAAGATGGAATTCCCGCCTCAATGGTGCAGATGGATCACGCAATGCATTACAACAGTCTCCTATGCTGCGCTAGTCAATGGGGAAGCTTCTACCTTTTTCTCCCCCAAAGCAGGACTCAGACAAGGGGACCCCCTTTCCCCTTACCTCTTCATCCTGGTCATGGAAGCGCTTTCAAGGAAACTTATCTTCATTCAGAATTCAGGTGAGCTTCAAGGAATCAAACTAGCAAGGAGTATCGAACCAATAAACCACTTGTTTTTCGCAGACGATGCTCTATTTTGCTTCAAATCCACCCCATCGTCTTGCAGACTAATAAAAAATATCCTAGATGAGTTCTGCCTTATTTCAGGGGAGGTGATTAATGAATCAAAATCTGCGATTTTCAAGATTTGTGAGTTAAAAGTTGTAATGAACTAGGCACCTATCTTGGATGTCCTATGGATGTAAATGGTAGAATGAGCAAGAGGTTGGAATTCATCCTATAGAACATTCAGAAGAAAAATCTCTTCCTGGAAGTTCTCTACTCTCTCTCAAGCGGGGAAGTTGATCTTGATAAATGGTGTCCTTGTCGTCCTAGCCCATCACGTGCTTGCCCTATACTGGTGCCCTCAGAACCTGGCTTGGCTTCTAAGATTAATTCCATTATTAATAGATTCTGGTGGCGCTCTTCCAAAGCTAACTCTCATATATGCTGGAGCCTGGAGGAAAAAGGAAGTTCTCTATCTGCACAAACATGAGGGAGGATTAGGGATTAAGGAGGTGGTTGTAATTAACCAAAGTCTTCTTATGAAACAAGGATGGAGGCTATTTGCAAACCCTTCACTGCTTACTAGTAGGGTATTCAGAGCAAAGTATGGAAAGGATCCTATTTCTTTGGGGCTACAGGGACAGAAGTTGACAAAGGGCTCTTGGGCGGCAAAGAGTATCATCACAGCTGTATCTAGTTTTAAAAGTGCGTTTGGGAAAAGAATAAGGAATGGTAGATCTACTCTTATTGAGGGAGATGCGTGGGTACATGGGAAAAGGGTGGCTTTACACAGGTGTGCAGGACCTCCGGAATTATCCAAGGTATCAGACTTGATCACCTCAGACAGGAGGTGGAATGCGGGACTGGTTTGGAAGTCTTTTGATGCACACATTGCAAGGGAGATTCTTTCCATTCACATTCCGGAAGAGGAGCACCCTGATGAGTAGGGATGTTCAAAAATGTCCCGACCCGGGAATTTTTTTAAAAAAGCCTGTTTTTTCGGGTCGGGTTCCCGACCCGGGAAAACTGCCTTCAATCCGGGTCGGGACATGGGGCGGATTTTTTGGAGTATTCTTATCAACAGAGAATCGGTGATGTGCTTGCTTCGGTAAGGTGCGGTGACTTCTCATGGTCAGATCTACAAGATTACAAGTTTCCAATATATTAATGGAGTATACTTGTTAATTAGGGATGAATATGTTTACCCAATTTAATATGAGTTTTAGTGTTTTACAATTCAATTAGTAGTAAATTAATTTTCATTGTGTTTGGATTAGTATACTCAATTATTCATCAATAGATTTGATATTGTTGGGGTTGTATAACTTATTTTTATTCAATTATACTTATAAGAAATTATGGATGAAGATTGTTATTGTCTTTGATATGTTTTTCTACTGGATTATTTTCATTTCATGACTTTTTTATCAAAAAAAAAAAAAAAAGATCCGGGTACCCTATGTCCCGACCCGAATTCGGGTACCCGGGTTCCGGGTACCCGAATTCGGGTCGGGACATGGGACAAATTGACAAGTACCCGAAACTCTGGGTACCCGAAAACCCGGGTACCCGGAATTGAACACCCCTACTGATGAGACAACTTGGATCCTAGACAAGAAAGGAAGCTTTTCTGTTAAATCAGGCTGTTGGTGGCTAATCAGGAAAGAAGGTATTCAAAACTGGAAGCCATTAAAACCAGACTTCTGGAAGATCCTATGGAGGAGCAACCTGCTCTCAAAATGGAAGCTGTTTATTTGGAAGATCTGCCAAAACATAATCCCAACCAGGGATAATTTGAGCAGAAGAGGGATCATCACCACAGAATCATGCCCTTTCTGCAATTCAGGCCAAGAATCTATGAACCACATTTTCAGATTTTGTGAAGTTTCACAGAGAGTATGGAAAGCCTCCTTGCTAGGCATTTCCTCAACTAACCCTTTTTTTTCTCTCATGCAGGGATTGGGTAGCAAACTTTGTAAGCTTCTTCATGCAGGATAAGTCAAGTCATAACCATCAACTTACTTTGTTTGTAGCAACCCTATGGGCAATATGGAATCACATAAATGACATAATTTTTAGGGGCATGAGTATTAATCCATCTCTGATCATGGATTCAATACAGTCACATGCCCAAAGATGGAAACGTGCAACAGAGTTCCAAGACAAGCAGCTTACCTCATCTCCAACTAATTCTATAGGAAAGCACTTGATGGTATATTGGAGAATGGGAAGGCCCTCTAATAAGGCCTTTATCTCCGTATGTGTGGATGCGGCATGGAAAAGGAGAAAGAGAAAAGACACAACACATTGGGAAGCAGCTATAGCTTGGGTCTCAGAGTCCTCAACAAGTCATCTCCAGAATTCTTCCAGGATTTTCGCCATAAACTCGAATCAAGCGGAACTCCTAGCAATATGGAAAGCTCTTAAGGAGACCCCAGAAGAGTATGGTAATGTCATCCTTAAATCGGACTCAGTAGTTGCTATCAAAGCTATTCAAAGCCCCAATACGGCAGCGGAGGAGCTCAAGAGTGTAGCCAAGGATATCATACAACAATCTATGAAGAGGGATTTTGTCTTCAGTATTAAGGTGCAGAGATCGAATGTATCAAAAGCCCATGAACTGGCGACTAGCCGTAGATCTCATGGGTAGTTTATGAGTTATTTTTCACCTCTGTCAAAAAAAAAAGTACTAACCTGTGATTTAATTGAATGTACTGTTGGCACGACTGACTAGATTCTTAAGTTCTGTTAGTACAAAGTCTGAAGGGTGGAACAGAATATGTAGCCTTAAAATCTGTCCTCTTTTATGGGCATGCAGTGTGGATCATATAACTCAGTGTTTGAGTGTTGATCATATAATCTGTCCTCTTTTATGGGGGGTTACCATGGACCGTACTGCCTATATTTAGAGGTTGGGCTTGTGGATTTTAGATAGTTGTATATATTTTACTTTGTTCATCTTCATTTAACTTAGGCAACCTCAATTCCTGTAGCCATGTAGGAGGTTCGTAATCGATTCGAGTTCATACACAAGCTTTTCTTATAAATGAACTTTCTTATAACTATCTTTAAACTTTTGTGTACATCTCAAAATTCATAATAATAATCAATCCTAAATAAATAGTCTAGCATTTTAATCGATAAACCAACTATTTTTTTTTTGACGAAATAAACCAACTAATTTATACTAATAATAGTGTGCAAATCAATAATGGCTATTCAACAATTTTTTGGAGTTCTTATAAATAAGCATGTTCATGAACATAACTTTAAACTCTTGAGACTGGTGACACATGATATTATGACATTTCTTCATTCGCTTATAAAACAGAGATGAAGGCATGAACTAATCACTCGTATAATATGCAAAAGCTGGCATAAAGAGATGTAAAAGAATAACTAGTATTTATAATAAATTACGACAACAATCAATTAACCTGTTCTCTTAAATCTGACACTGTAGTTCAAAATAAAATCATTTAAATATGTGATAATGAAACTCAAAAGCAAAAATAAAAGGGTGTAAAATTACTAAGAAAAATCTAATCACGGGACAATTTAAGGTCTACTTGAAATCTACATCTCATATCATATACGAAGTATATCAATAAGAATCCCTGAAGTTCGTCTAATGTAATTGTTCCACTGTGAGTGTGGGTGGGTAAAAGTAAAAGGGCAAAAATGGTTAGACCTTTCCATCAAGATCTGTAGAATCGGTTCCACTCTTTTGCTGCTTAGGCAACGAAAGACTTCGACGTTCTTTACCACCGGGTTTTGAGGAGGCATTGCCATACCAGATCATCCCTGCTACAGCTATGATCATACCCACGACCACATGTAAATTCAGACCCTCTTTTCCAAAGAAGATGAAGCCAAGAATCAAGACAAGGATTGTCTTCATGTGGCCGAGAACTTGGAAAGATACAGCTGTGAATCTGCCGATGCAGATAAATTGGCTAAGGTTGGTCCCAATAGCAATTGTGCATGAGAGAGTTATAAAGACCTGTGAAGACAAAGGAGAATATCATTAGCCAGAGAAACATATGAAATTATGTGGAGTAATCAAACTAGCAACATGGCTTCTCATCATCTTTATTCGGGGAGACAATTGTGATTGTAAAATAACCAAATTGACAAGCTAGAAACAAATTAGTGGTGGCAAACATTTTGGTCAAACACATCAGATTATGGTCATAATCAGGTGATAAGTCATTTAGTTCAGTTTTGGAACAGTTTGGGTCAAAAGTCAATTACTTTATTATAAATAACAAATCAATATCACGTATATTGTTTTCAAAATTTGGTAATCATGTGCGAGTCAAACTATCAGGTCGTCTAATACTAATGACATTCAAAATTAAAAACTAGGCATGCTTTGGGCTTCAAATTTTCTTCAGTTATTCAAAGACAAGCAAAGTATGCCCAAAAGGGGAGAAGAATCAACTGTATCTCACACTTGAAAGCTGTAGGTTCAAGTCAAACACACCAACAGTGGACACTGCATATAGAAAATCAAGGCACCGAGCAAGTTTCAAACCAAAAAGGGAGCCATGACTGGACTATAAAGGGATTATTATCCTTACCACAGATGGTAAAGTGTAGTTGAACGCATCAATTCTCTTATTTGTCAACCAATAGTCAACGAATGGACCCAGTAAAAGCAGGGATCCAGCCTGTACTGGTGCAGTATGACCAAGCAGATTGAAAGAACTCAGCGAATACTTCTTTTGAAGATGATGTACATACTGCAACATAAGACAACAATAATCAGACAAAGCAAAACAGTTTATAAGCTCACAACCACTATGTTGCAGCAACCAGAAATCGTAAGGGGGGCGCAAAGATTTTAAGCACATTTCAATGGTTATCAAACACCTAGTTCAGCTAGAAGCGTTTCCTCTTATTGTTTTCCTCCTTTAATTGCCTCGAGATGGAAAGTGGGGAGAGGGCCCAATCTTATTTGCAACCAGTTAATATATTCAAAGTTCCAAGTTCCACTTCATTTCTACCAAAAATATGTTGCAAACTTGCAAATATAAAGAATAAGCTGATGCATGAAAAACAAGAAGAGATGAACAAACCATCTAATATTTTCCCTCATTAGAGAACACTCACCTAGCTTATATTTGCGGACTGGCAAAAGATTAGTGTAGACTATCATACATGTCCAAACTCTTTAACAGAAAAATATCTACAATATAGGTTGATTATTGAAACTAGACCTGGTTATTGTGCGGGTTGGATCAGGGTCAGTTGCAGGCGGGTCAAAGATGGTCACATTTTATAGAATCAATTGAGGAGGGTGCTGAATCTTGATGTCATAGCAGATCTGCTGATGAGTAAAGTAGAGGAAGGTGAAAGGATAAAGGCTAAATGTTATTCCAGAGGAAAAGGGCCAAGGAGAGGGGGGGCGCACATCCATAGCTTTCAACAATCCTACTGAAACTCTTAAAACTGTCTCATTTCAGATGGAAAACCTCTTCTCTTTAACTTATGGCAATGAACACATAGTGACTTCAGTTCTTCAAGAGGAATAAAAGGCTAAAACCACTATAACACGATGGTAATTTATTTTTTATTTTTTTGAGCTGAAGTAATTCAATCAAGAAGAAGAAAGCATTCTAAAAGTCATACTCAACTGGCATTGATACACCAAAACAAAAGAAGATATGATGAATCGTATGACAGGACTCACATGAGATCAGCATTGAAACTTATCCTCCATTTTTTCATCATTGAAAATTTGTTAGATAAATAAGAAGAAACACTACATAAAATAGGGGGAAAGAATGGAACAGACAAGGATAGGAAACTGATAAACAAACGACATGCTAGATTCTGATTTAGCAAAATCTTCCAATCATACTCACTTTACTCAGAATTAACAAGTAAAAGCTGAGAACCTAATTTAATTCAGTTATATTTGTAAAATATTTACTCTAGAGATCATTAATATGCTATGTAACTTGGAACTTGAGGTTTGACGCCAAGGATAAGGATCAGAAGGGAAAAAAAGAGAAACATAAAACCAAAGCCTTAGTCCCAATGGAGTGAGCTTCAAGAACTATGAGTTTATCTAGTGGTCATCCACACATATCCTCTTCATCTGTTCTATGTAGTGCTACATGCTCTTACAAACCCACTTTATTTTATTATACTTAACTCTCTCTATCCAAGTCATCTTTGGCCCTTCTTTTAAATTCTCCATTATACATCCTTCCACTTCCTTACCAGATGCAAAGATGTGTGATTAAGTGCATACATGAACATAAGTGCAATCTTTAAATTGTAAGATTTCAAGAATGATCTATACTTAATAGGATGGATAAAGGGACTAGACAATCTAAAGATAATATAGATTTTATAAAACAAAAACCAAAAAAAAAAAAAAAAAAAAAGTATGTACAGTATTTTTTTTATAAAAGTATATTCTTCTACAAAACAAAAAAGGTTTTTTTTTTTTGGGGGGAGGGGGGTTAGAAAATTTCCACCTCTCCCAACTTGTAACATTCCACCTATTTTTTCCCTGATAAAAAATTAAAATGCATCAAATTCAGGGTACATGTGTACTTCCTCTATTCTTTTTTTATTGCAGTGTCTAGAATTTTACACTAGTCACACACACATTTTTATCATCTTTTGTGATTTATATGTTGGAAAAAATATAATCATGTAGGATCTTCTTAGATTTGTCTTGGAATATGCGAAATACTTTCAAAATATCAACTTTTATATATTTTACTAAAGTATAATTTAAGATACAAATGTTATAAGTGCAACGTTGCGATTAATAAAGAACAGAAGAAGCATTAACTTCTTGGACATTATGAATCTGTCATCATAAATTAGTGGGACCTCAATCTTGCGTTTTTGACAGCAAGAGCACACATAAAACCCTATCCACCAAATTTTCTGCTTCCTTTACCACTTACTGTACAAGCATAATCATAGAGAGAGTGCTAGGACCTAGGGAGGACTGAGGAGGGGAGAAAGAGATCCCAAACTTCATCAAAAACCCTTTAACACCAAAATAAAACCTACGCACAATTATGCAAATAACAATAGACCCATCTCGAATATACAGACACCAATGTCAATATTCAAGTCAAAATTTAAACATCCATTATTAATAGGTGGGGTAAAAAAAACCAAGATCATAGGTTGTATCCCTCGATTCTAGCTGCTTACCATTCGGAGAGTAATCCCTCTAAGACTATAATCCATAAGATAATCTTGAATTTAACAACCATAATAAGGGGGTATGGTGGTATACTGGTATGAATGCACCTCTCATCATTAATGCTCCCCTTTACTCTATTTCCCTAATTAAAGTCAATCTCCCCTTAAACCCTCACTTTGGCTGACTAGTAGTTCTTTATTTCCCTCCTCTAAAACTTTTCCTGTTTTCCATACCAATCAAACATCACTTATGTTCATCTAAAATGCAAAAGATTTTCTTTATCCATAGCTAGCTACCTATGAAAATGAAATTTTCAACATTAACAAAGTATGGGAACTAAAGGTCCTCACAAGCATAGATAGCAATGCCGGTCAATATCTTTTGTTTTTGATTTGCATGTCATAATACATTAAGGTACAATGTATTCTAATGGATCAAAAAAATTGAACAAAAGTCCAATATTAAAACATGACAAGGCATCAACAGAGGGGGCATTGAATAAAAAAACAGGGCTTGTGTCAATGAACACCAAATGAGCTAGTTAAAACAGAGTGCCACCTACTGAGATATCTAATTACATTTCATTCTAACACTAAGAGGCTTTCTTCATCATTCTTGTTCTACTTAAATCCCTCTAATGCACACAAAAACGCCTAAATTCTAAGATAAGCAATCATTTCCTAAATTCTGCATAAAGGAATGCTGAAAAGGCTGCCTAAGACATAAATATCAATTAGATGCAACACACACAATAAAACAAGTACAAGAATTACAGTGGTAATAAAGTAAATATCTATCAAATCCCTTTTCCTTCATGTAATCTTAAAGTAGAGCTTACTGGAAAATAGATAAGAACCCCAAAACTTACATATTGCTGCAGAGAAGTGCTCCAAACTGCAACCAAAGCAGCAATAAAACCTTTGGTATTTACACTGACATCAGTAACTGTGCATACACCAACACCTACAAGAACAAGTCCTATGCTGAGCTTCGTATCTCTGGAGTATCGAACTTTATCGAGCACAATCTCCAACAGGCAGGATACAGGAATCATACTCAATTTAGCAATCTGAGAAAAGGTAAAAGTTCCTTCTTAGAAATGGCATAACAGTTACAGAAACTGACAACATCAGCTTTATAAGCAAGACAAAACTAAGAGCAACCAAAATTCACCTGATAAAATCCTACTGAGTTCCACATAAGACTAACATTCATGCCCACAATTGAAAAATTAGCAAATAAAACAAATCTCAGCAGATCTGGCAGTGGCAAATGAGAGGGTTGAATATATCCAAGCCATCTGAGAACGAGTGTCATTATAGTTGTGGCAGTAAAGTGCAATCCCGTCAATGTAGTAGCTGCAACATTAAATGAAAGATTTAATCTTTCAGACTAATGATTAAATCTCAAACATTAAAAAGAAATTTAGCAAGCATGTCATATGAAGTATGTGGAAGATCAAACTTATCTAAAACCTGAAAAATACATTGGAACACATTATAAAATTGTCAGGCGCTAGCCCATAATAAATGCCATACTATTAAGGTCTAAATTCATGCTTTGCAAATTCTGTTCCCAACTTCTCTGCCTTTTCCATCACCAACCCTTTTAAAGGTAAAGTGAAGGACTGAAGGGAGCATGGATAATTCATTACTTTCCATTTTCCTTCTAATGACAGCAACCTTTCAGTCCATAAACAATTAGTAAGACTGATGGATAAGGAATCCAATAGCAAGGGAGCAATGGAGCATGGCGTGGAAGAAGTAAAACATCATAGAGCCTAAAGGGAATATATAAAGTAATTATTCTTAAACATAAATTTGCATAGATAATGTCTGTGTTTAACATGGATAAAGTGTCAAATGGTGACTTCCCTGCAAACTAGTCAAGCATTGTGCAACAAAGTGGATTTTAACCTCATCTGTGATCAATTATGATTTTATTTCCAAGAATTGTACTTATAAATTAATGATACAAGTAATGAGTAATATTGTAGAGCAAAATATTATGCTTAAGGATAGTTACCAAAACTAAACCCATAAGTGGCCATCAGAGCTTTATTGACAATAATAATTCCCACTGATGTGACGACATTGAACATCCAAGCAGATGCATCAACAGCTGCTTTCTTCTCTGCCTTGGAACTTGGAGCCATTTCTTCTTAATTCTTGAACAAAACAAATGCTCAGTCTTTGACTTTAGTTATACGATACACACCATTTCTAGTACAGAAGCAAGTCCTTATGCTTTACCACAACATCTCTGCAAAGAGCAAAATACATATTAAAATTGGAAAGTGGCATATAATATACTACCAATAATAGCATCAGGCATCACCAAACTATTCTTTCTACAATACCAAAAAGCTTAACTACTAGTATACTACTCTTACTATTGGTGTTAGTACTGCTCGTTTACTAGATTTGTCCCTTAAGTTGAATCCAAAGTGGGGGTTGTCAACAGATAAGAACAAATTTAAAGAACTAAAAGGAATAGACAGTGTGTTAGACCTTCTCAATCTAATTTGTTGAAAGACATCAAAAGTTACCCCAATAGAAAAATATAATATAGGTCACCCTTAAATATAAGAAAAAAGGATCTCAGTCTCATAATAATTTACTGTGGAACTGTGCCACACAAAATTCATCAGCTAAAAGTCTACTCCTGGTGCATTAAATGAATGCTACATAACTACATAGAGATACGAATCATTATCTGGAAACTTAATACAATTCCCTAGTTTTTGGTGTCAAAGAAATCCCTTAAAGTAATGATAATGATAGCAAGAGACACAGAAAAGCTGAGCATAACTCTAAAACCTTGACCTCTCCTCAAATCCCTCTACAGAAATAGATACAACAAAGTGGTGATATTACAACTCAACATAAAAACAAAATGCCAAATAAAGGAAAAAAAAAAAGGTAATATTTAAAAAGTATATTTCCGAATTTTATACATTAAAAGTGAATCCAACAACGTTTTAAAGATATGTCACAGTTAAATTAGTTCATTGTTCAAACTAAATTGTTATTTTGTCTCCAAGTAGCTATAAACAGCCAACCAATACAGAAGTCAGGATCCATGTTCAACAGCAATATGTGTATAAAGTAGATGTCCAATATTTAAAAAGGAAATAATTGAAGAATCACAAATGAATGACTAAGTCTAGTGATTACATACCACACTAAAAGTCTTATTTATGTAATTTAATAAAGTTTTACCTTGCACCAACATAATTATCATGTGACAGCAAAGGGTCTATGTTACGAGGTTACCAGTAAGGTGCATCACAACATAGATTGCGTAAAATGAAGATCTAATACATTTCCATGTCGACAGGTTCTCTAAAACCAACTTAGCTAAAAATAACTCTCTCATCAACCATCATTCTAACTCAAGCCTAAAGTAAAATTCCCAAAGCCAGTTAAACTCTACACCTCCCATTAACATACCTAGAAGAGGCCATGGTTGAAAGATAAATGATCAAGTCATCCTAACTAGATTTGACAAGATGTATAAAATTCTCGATATGTATTCAGCAACGATTTTCCTTTAAGAGGCCCATGGCTAAAGCTTTTTTCACCTTTTTTGGTGCGACTAGACACAAAACTAGACAATTGAGTTTCTTTACAGCCCATTGAACAAAAAAGTACTTCGGAAGTTAAGATCCAGATTACATATAACCCAATCCAACTCTTGCCTACACATATAGAAATACAACAATCAAATCTTCATCCACCACTCAAGTAGAAGGATCACCGTATAATTAACATCCCAATACTCCTAGAGTAATGTAAACATCAAAATCAACCATTTTTAAGCCGAGTTGCATCATATAACTCGAAACTTAGTAACCCTATCAATCTACTGAACCTTGATCTTCCAAAAGAGTAAGACAAATGCCCATTAAAAACAAGTTCAAATTTTCCAAATTTTTGCTCCACAAATCCCCAATAACAATTCTCAAACTTACTTCATTAAATCACCAGAAACTTTCCCAGATAAAGTAAATCACCAATTAAAAACTCCAAACAAAAACCGCTCAATTGCACATAATCATCACAATGCACAATCCACATCAAACAAGCTTAAATCTTTGACATTTTTGCACTAAAAATCACTGATACAACTAAAATTACAAACAATAATTCCAAAAAAACAAAAAAAAAACCCAGAAAAAGTAAATCATCAATTAACAAAGCCCAAAACAAAATTCATGATTGCACAATATAATAAATATATCATACAGTTGAACCCAGAAACCAAAAGGAATTGTAAGCAAAAACAAACCTTAAATTTTGTGAAGTGCAAACTGCAATACTCCGTAGTAATTAAGAGTGAACTCTGTAGATCTGTGACAAAGGAATGAAAATCAATCAAGGGAAATGTCGGAAATAATAAATGAATTGATCGAATCAGGGATTTGATTGATCGATCTCGAATTTATAGAATAATTAATCTCTGGAAATTCTGTGTGTAAATTCACAGTTTCACAGAGAGCAATGGAGTAAGAAGGAAAGAGGAGAGAGAAAGTGTAAATAAAGAACGAATGATATTTCGTACGAAGTCGACACTGGTCACTGAGTCTTCTTTTCTTCGCTGGATGGAGGCTTTGGTTGGTTGTACCACTTTTAATACGAGTATATATTAATTTCGTTTTTTTTACTTGACACATTTTTATTTTAACACTATTTATATACTTTTCTACCCTATTTTATACTTTATACATAATAAAAATTATAATCATGTCGGATTTTGTTACATTCGTCATGATATATATTTTCAAAATATCAATTTTTCATAAATTTTCATTATCGATAACTAAAGATATTAATGGTTACATTTGTGCATTGGCAAGATCGGAGGAAGAATACTTTTGGTTTCGTGAATTGAATCTACTGTGGAGTACAAATGTTACCGAGAACTCCAAACTTTTTATTTGCAACAATGTCTCAATACAAAAACTAGTATTCCCCTTGACTGGCGATGACAATAGGTCGGATTTAGAGCGGATTATGCTAAATTCGACTTCGGCCTTAGAGGAAGTTGAGGCTAAATCTGACTCCGACTTCGAGGCTCTAGACTCTGATCCAGAATTTAATATTCGGCCTCGACTCCGATCCGACCCGACTCTAAAAAAAATTCCCTGCTTATTCAATATACTTTGAGAAATTGGGCTATTTGGGTTTTTGCAACCCACACCACTGTCACCACAACCCACACCTAAATCTCCAATCCATCGGAATCAGACATTTATTGAAGTTGGATTTTTTGTAGGATCCGATTGACTCCGACCTTCCTCTGACTCGGAGTCAGATTATAATTACGAAGTCAGACTCGAATCGTTACCTCCGTCCCTTTGGGGTTTTTTTGCTTAATAAATGTTACATTTGGGTTGGCAGCTTTGTACATTTGTCAAGGCAAAACTTTGCCATTAATATGTTTAATTAAATATTTGTAAAAATTTTATGGTAAACTTTTTTATGTAAACATTGTTGTTTAGTGTAAAAATTACCCCAAAGCGTGGACCAATCCCATAGTGACACATGGCCTAATAAATGGCGACACGTGTCACTATAGGAAGATGACATGTATGCAAGCCCTGCAAAGAGCACCTGAAAAAGAGAGAAAAGGGTCTCCTTATATCAGGAGGCCCAAATCCTGAGAAAGCCGCAAAATGGCGCCCCTAGGACACGTGTCCTCTCCTTATTGCGCCGCCAATTAGAGTGCAGAATATTAGGGCAACAACCCTAAAAATGCACAATTCCTCACCCCTATAAATACCCCAAACATTTTATGATAGGGGGTGGATTGTGACATAACATTCAATAGAGCATTAAAAAACTTCAGCTTCTCTCTACTTTCTCTCCCTAGCTTTTCCGATATTCGGTTATTAACTTAAACGTTGGAGGCGGATATTCTAGTAACGGGATATTCGTGTTTTGTAGGTGTCCGGGCCGTCTATCCGAAGAGCGCGCGTGACCAGTGTCCCTAGGGAAATCACAAAAATACATGAAACAGTTGTGAACAACATATTACATGATTAAATCTGTATATTATACATTAGTAAATAAAAATCAAGTTAAAGGTAATACGGAGTATATAAATAGTGTAAATTTTCAAGTGTAGCATTTTTAAATTACGGTGGAGTAAGGGCATGTTTTCTTCAGTTTATGTTCAGTTCAGTTCAATTCAACTCCAATAAGTTCAGTTCAGTTCTTATCTTAATTTCCTTCTCTCATAAAATATTCAGTTCAGTTCAACTCCAATAATTTAGTTCAGTTCAGTTAATCACAACAGACCCTAAAACTTGATTAGTAAAATAAAGGGTATGTGATTAAATGGAGGAGAGAGAAAGTGGGATGATTGATAATTCACCACAACCCACCTTCCCAACACCCAAAACCCTACTAGCCCACCCCACCTACTATTTTTTAGAGGGTTTTGGCAATTAGTCTAAGGTGCACCCTTGTGCACTTAGATAGGTGTAATAACACAGCCCAAAAACCCAATTACACATAACCCAATTAAAAAAAGCCCTAAAACTAGAAAAACATAAAAACTGCAATACACACACCCACACCCAATACACTCACCCACACCCAATAAATGTAACGTCACTTCCAAACTCAAAACTCTTCTTCTTCTATATGATTTTCTCTCTCCTCTTTTTCACTTTCTCTCTCCTCTATTTCATTTTATCTCACTTAAAAAACTGCAAAAACATCAATGGACATTAGAGAAAAGATGCAAAATCAAAATGATCCTCCCTAAAAAAAAGGCAATTTTATGTAAATTTCACTCAATTTTGTTTGAATTTATATCATTATCACTTAATTTTGTTTGAATATTGTTCGATACTCTATTGTTCGAAATTTTTTATTGGAATTGTCAAAAAAAAAAATAGTGAAATCAAACAGGTACCTTATGTTCACATTTTGAAATGCATATGTTCATATTTTGAATTCTTATGTTCATATACTGAATCCTTTTGTAAACTTTCTGAAATGCATATATTCACTTTCTAAATCCATATGTTCATATTTCTTATGTATATGTTCACCTTCTGAAATGCTTAATTATGTTCATACGCATTAAAAAATGGACCATACGCATTAAAAAATGGACCAATGCATATGTTCATATTTTGAATACGTATGATGCATATGTTTCATAATCATATTTATTTTTTATTTCTTTAATTTTTTTTATGTTCATAATTAAATGCCTTATATTCATAATAATATTTTATATGTTCATAATGTAAATATTCATAGTAAATATTTATTGTTCATAAATATACTGATTAAGTCTGTTTATGCATATGTTCTCTTTCTTAATAGCATATGTTCATATTTTTTTACGCATATTTAAAGAACCTATGCATATGTTCATATTTTGCATGATTATGTTCATTGATAAAAAAAATGAAGAAAATAAGATGAAACACATATGAAATTGATCAAAGCTAAAAAAAAAAATCAATTCATATGAAATCAAAAAATCAGATAAAAAACCAATTCCATATTGTAAGGAACAGATTCAATTGTTAAATCAAAACAAAACAAGAAAAATAGAAAAAAAAAACAGAGGTAAAAGGAATTAAAGAAGGAAGGAGAAAAAACAGAGTATAATTTGTGAATTCAAAGATTCATATAAACCTTAATCAATTGAAATTAAAGCACAAAATCGAAGTTCACAAAAAAATTCATACTTAATAACTAATTTCATGTTGTAAGAAACAAATTCAATAAAAAAAAGTGTAAAAAAGGGGAAAAAACAGAGGAGAGAGAAAATAAAAAACGAAGGAGAAAAATAGAGGAGAAGAAAGCAAATTTTCATTTTTTCAAAAGCTAATGTTCATATTGTGCTGTTGTTACACCTATTTCTAGGTGCATGAGTGTGCACCTAAAAATATGTGGGATTTTGGACTGAACCGGACAGAAAATCACAAAATGTAATTTCAAGACCCGAAAATCGTTAGTCGATTCGGTCTGATCCAAGATAGTCCGGTCCGATTTTTCGATCCGAACCGATTTATAAACACCCCTACCAAATAGGTATATAACTTCCCTTTCTTTAAAGTGTCAACTCTTTTGCTCTCTCAGACTCGTAAGTCGTAAGTACTACTGTACTGGTTAATTCTTGGTTGCGGCGAGCTCTAAAGACTTATCAATGGCGACGGAGCTTGAAGAATTGCTGGATTTTTTATCTGCCCCTTCTCCTCCAGTAAGTTTCTCAACCAAAACCTTGTTTTTTCTTTCATTTTTTTTCTTCAATCAAACTTTATTCAACAAACTATCTAGCGAAAATCAATCTATTTTGTATATTTGGATGTACCCTTTTGTTAAATTAATCAGCTACAATCTTCTACAATATAGAATTGTAATAAAATAGTTTTTTTTTTTTTTTTTTTTTTTTTTTTTTTTTTTTTTTTATATCTAAAGGCTGTCAAGAAGTCTTCGGATTTGGCTGTCATGTTATATATATATGTGAGAAAAATCTAGTAGTGAAAAACCCTTTAATTGTTTGCATACTACTATACTAGAATGGTTTGACTCAGGTGCAAGCGAGGTAGCTTAGTTAATTTTTAAGCATATGGGAGTGGTGCCAAGGATTTGGGATCGAATCCTGTCTACATCATTGCCCATGGTGGCTCCATATACACCAATAACCATAAGGTGGAAACCATAGTAGGTTTTGGGGTTTATATAGAAGCAACTAGGCAAGTACTCAGGCCGATGTCGAAAACCTTTCTTATTAAAATATATGGCAGTAAATGAATAAGGGGAGTATTAGGGAGGTTTGAGCAGGTAATTTGAAGCTACATTGGTGTGCAACAGGCTGCAAGGAAATGTTGTAAGAGGCAATAAATCTTGCAAATGTCGAAAGTTTGATCTTTTTGGCACTTGTGTAAAGTACCTCACGAGTCGACAGGCACCTGAGTTTTGATTCAGATACTTTACGCTCTCTTGGGATTGCAAAGCCAACATCAACCAGGATATAATTTTGGGATAGAGGTGGAATTAGCATGAACATATAATTAGTTGTTGAATATGAACAGTTGAACTTGAGCATATAACTTTAACTTGCAATTGAATTTCAAGGAATTATCTTTGGAAACCATTGAGGGGCCTTTAATGTTGCTGTTTTGTTATTAACTTTAAATATGTTCTCAGTGTTTCCAATATTATTTTGTGTGGCTTCTAAGGACCTGTTAAAAAATATGCAGGTGAAAAGGGCCGCTGTGGACATTGTTCGTAGCTTAACTGGGTCTGAAGATGGAATAAAGTCCCTTGCCCAGTATTCCAAAGTGGTTCTGCAAAAACTATCTGACCTTTTGGGGGATCCAAAGGTGAAGTCAACTTCTCCCTTGACTCTAAGACTTCAACCTTTTGATTTAGTCCTCTTGGAACTAAAGCATTCTCGGTTTATTGTGAATAGCTAAAATGGAGAAATGGAAGATAACTCTCAAGTTGCTTAGAAGATTATATTGAAGAATTGACCAAATTCTAAAATCTAGAGCATGAGTCCACTTCTGAAATACTAAATTGTTCATGTTATCCTCTATATAAGGGTATACATGGTCATTGTTAATGATTGTTGAGTTATTTATGGAGGGTTATGAAGACACATAATCATAGTGTAATTAACTCAACAAATAAAAGAAAGAATAAAAATGGCTGGGAAATGTGAATAGTCCAGTTTGTCAGCTTTGGTAAACAATGGTATCTTATTTGCTGCCCCAGTCATTGGTATATTGTTTCAATGGGCTCATGGGCATCTTATATTGTTTCTTAGTTACATTCTGTTTATTGGGCTTAATGTTCTGTGCTTCTATATGAAAGCTATGTATTTTGTTTGTATAATAGGTAAAGCATAGTTTCTTATAACAGTGTCTCACAATAAGTCATTAACTGTGTTGTAAACAATAATTTGCAGTGAAATTAGTCATACAGTACTGTGTATGTATGAGGCTTACTATTATTCTAATTGCAGGAAGTATCAGAACCTGCTGCAGAATCACTTGTAAATTTATCACAGAATTTAGATCTGGCAGGCCAGATGGTATCTATAGGAATGGTTAAGAAAGCCATGGACCTCTTATATAAGCCTGAATCTGCTATTCGAAGATTGCTGGTTATGCTTCTAGTAAATCTTACTCAGCTGGATGCTGGTATTGCTTCCTTACTTCAGGTGCTTTGAGTTAATTTATGCTGTTGTCACCAATGTTTAATTTCAATTCATGATCTATAATAGATTAAGAGCACATTTAAATTGTCTCACATGTTTCTTGGTATCTCTTACTTTGATTGAATTTCTGAACGGTCCGAAACTTCCTAGCTCAATTTATGAAAAGCCTCAATATTTATATTTTATTTTATTTTGTGGAGAAGACGGGTTTTAGTTTTATTGCTCCTTTGGTGGGCGAGGATTTGAGATTTCAGCACTTTGTCCTATTTCTTTGGACATGATGGGTTTTGGTTTTGTCGCTCTTTTGGTGGGTGAGGATCTTTATGATAATGCTTTGCTTGCTTACAGGTTGAAGATGAGAAAGTGCAGGGGCTTTATGTGATGAAGCTTGTGAGGTCGTTTTGTAGATCTCCTGATGGGAGCAAAGGTTTGTTTGATTAGCTTGAAGCTGGATATTAATTTTTATTCACACAGTTATCAATTTTAGCAAAGAGTTAGCATGGAGCAATAAATCTTATCCTTGTCTCTTCAGAGTATAGAAGTTTGATCTTGCCCAATGAGTAGATCACCAACTAAACATGTCCATTCTATATAACCAATAAAATTTCCGAATACTGTTGAAGACTACTCTATTAGTAAGAGTGGGACAAAGTTTAAATTACTAGGTTGTGTGCGTGCATGTGAGTTTGCATGAATGATCTTGCAGACGTAAACTGGATATAAGTAAAAGAATGACAAACACAGCAAACTAGGCATGTGAAGGGTATAAACTGAACAATGAATTTTTTAACAGGTTTCAAGAAGAATAGCAATGCCCACAATATTTGATCTACATAAGTCATTAACATATCCCATAACTATAAAGTTTATGTTATGTTAAAATCTAATCGTATAATCTCATTTCTAATCGGAGCAAAACATTTCTAAAATTTTTGCAGTATACTCCTTCCTTTGTAAGTACCTTTTGAGCTGAACTTGTTTGTTGAAGTAGTAGTTGGTTACATTAATATCCAAAAACCAGCCAGTGATATCTCATTACTATGATTACATTACTATTACGATGTGATGAGTGATAACTGATAATGATCGTCTAATACTTTTGTTATTAGTAATATCTCATTACTATTAAGACATTACTATCTCATTACTTACATGGAGTAAAAATGGTAATTTTACTCAAATGGACAAATGATGTTTTAATGAAATGATTATCTCCTTTGATGCCTAAAGTAACAAAATCCAAAAATTATTCTGCATTAAAATAATTTCAAATTTCTTGTGTTAAGATTTCTTCTTGATTCTCTTTCTCCTCATCACTTATTTCTTTTTGTGCTTTTTATCTGTTTTGCTGTGTATGTTTTCCCCATTGTTGGCATCTGACATCTCTGTTGTGCTGCATGTGTTATTAGATGATCCATTTGAGCATGTTGGCTCTATACTTGTGAACATTTCAAAGAAAGAAGCAGGAAGGAAAATTTTGTTGGATCCCAAACGTGGACTTTTAAAGCAGATAATTATGCAATTTGACTCGACCAGTTTACTACGGAAAAGGGGGGTATGTTAAACAAATTTGAGTGTTTTATCTCTTTGTTGATGACTTCATGCTTTCGTCTACTTGGTGCTTTAATTAAGTCTTTTTATATCTTATAGCTGGATAATATTGAAAATGCTTAAGATTGAGACTCCAGTTTCAAAGCATCTCCCTGTAATTGAGAGATTTGAGTACTGCTTTTCAGTTAATGGAATAATAGATGCACAAACATTGGAAAGTCGTGAAACTATATTCATGTCAGGTCTGATATGCTATTATTACATTTATAAATAGAGGCATCTACTAGTCTACTAATGCTATTATTACATTATAATATTATATCAGAGGGGCTAAATGGGATGTATAAGGTTTCTTCAAAGTTTATTTGTTTAGTTTGATGATCTTTTTTGTTTCCTGAAAGATTTAATTTTCTTTAGAATGCATCTAATTTGCTTGGACCTCTAATTAAGAAGTAGAACAAGTTCATGTTAAAAGGAACATGATCAGACAACACCTATTAGGTTAAAGAGTTTTTATTTTTATTTTTATTTATCAGCAGTAAATTTTTTATTTCTTGCAATCAGGTCTCAGGGACTATCCGAAATTGCTGCTTTGATGCTGAAAATCAATTGGCAAACTTGCTGTTAACATCAGAATTTCTGTGGCCGGCTCTTCTATTGCCTGTTGCTGGAAACAAGGTAACTCATGGTGTAGCTTGTTGAATTTCATCTCTTGTTTTATGAGGCTGTTGTCATTGATTTACTTCGCATCAAACTCCCTATGTTTGTTGTTTATGGATGCTTTTCTGTAGGGTAATCTGAATATCTGATGCTTCTAATCAGTAGTTTTATCTTCCTTTAAAATTCTTTATAATAAATGTCACATACAGTAGAGGTTTAGCTATGAATCTAGCATTAAACTTTCTGCACTTTCAGTTAACCAAACTGCTCACTGTAAGATGTACTCAACTTCTCACTTCTAAGTGGCACCAATAATAAGAAGATATGTTAAAAGTAACTCTAAGTGGCATTAATAATAAGAAATTGCGTTTAAAGTAGTATGAAGTTATAGTGATAGAGACTAGAATTGATGTTATGGAGAAAGTGACTTTACCCTGAAAATTTCAATGAGAAGCTTTTTGTTTGGGGAGCGGGGACTTCTCAAAAAGGGAAGTGGAAAGGTTAATATAGGACGAGAACAGTATATACATTCAGCCTGTGCTTGTCTAGGTCAGTATGTTGGCCATTTTTTACCTTTTCATGAGATAGTATTTGATTTTGCCTCATTTTAACTTTGTACAGCATATGTTTATTTCCTTAGTTTGTCTTATAAATTGTTTAAGTTTCATTTGCTTGTATTTTGCCTTTTACTTCAGGTATATAACCAGGAGGACACATCCAAGATGCCTTGTGAACTTGGAAATGCTCTCTCAATTGAGCGTGATCGAGTTACTGATGTTGAGATTCGTGTTCAGACATTAGAGGCAATTTATCTGATTGTCTTACAGGTAAAATGCAAATGTTTTACTGAAAAAATACTAACCTGTGTTTTCTATGTTGACCTTATGCAACTACTGAGTACTTACTAGCCTACATGAATCACTAGGTTGTAATATCACTTGTCTACTCACCAAAAAATGTTTTTTTTTTTTTTTTTTTTTTTTTTTTTTTTTTTTTATAAATATTTTAATATTTTTTCTGTAAGATCGATAGTCCCTTATCTGAAGAAAGGTGATAGAATGAGCTTTCCCCTCTCCCCTTTTACCCAGCAGAGCATAACCGGACAATAGGAGAGTGGATGGATACAACATAATATTTTCTTGGAATTGCATTGGCTCTTTCTTACATTATATTTAATGCCCCCCGAAGACTAGCTGTTGTCCTCTGTCCCTTCATTTTCTCTTGACTGAATTTACCTTCTAATTCTTTAGTGAACGCGAATTATTCCAAGGCTTAAGTTGCTTTGACTTGGATATGTGTCCAAGTTTGTCAGTGTGTGACTTGGCTATTTCATGAAAAAATCATTATTTAATTTGGTCAAGAGTAAAGGGTGGAAGTGTCCTATTCATGTACAAGTAGTCCAGTATTGAGGATCCGACATGGATACTTGAGGTAAAATGAAGAGTTCAACTGTTCAAGGTACACAAGGCACAGTAGTAAGTAGTGAGTGTTATTTTATTAGCTTTACTGAGTTCCCATTACAGATATATATCATCTCATAAAATTGGATATGCTGCCTCTTTTCAACTGTTTTTTTTGTTTTACTTATTTTTTTTATTGTTGGAAGAGTGAAGACCTCAATGTTTGGAAAACATTTTAAGCATTGTAGTCTGATTGTATTTGCAGGAAGCTGGTCGAAGGGCCTTTTGGTCAGTAAATGGTCCAAGGATTTTGCAATTAGGGTATGAAGATGAGGAGGATCCAAAAGTTATGGAAGCCTATGAGAGAGTTGGCGCCTTGGTAATCCACCACATTCTTCCTACAACTTTTTTTCTTTCTTTCTCTTTCACTCTCTCGCTTTCAGGGGTTGAACTTAACCTTACATTTTTTTTATCACTTGCTTATCAGTTGGTTGATACGAGTGGGACAGAATAATGGCCAACATCAACATCAATATACATGGACATGTCAATTCAAGTGGTGTTCGCAAGGATAATATACTTCGCCATAGGTTATAATTTTCAAGCTCAGACATGTTTTTGATCTTGTAGAAATTGAAATCGTGTCATTGTGTGAAAGATCTGAAAATTGGTTCATGGATGCCTCTCATGTTAACTGTTGTGATATTTTCAATTACCTTGAAAGCTTGTTATTGCGCAATTTGGATACTTTATTTATGCACTCTGAATAGGACACTTCCACCCTATATATCCTGAAGCAAATTGTGTAGCATATTGCGCAGTGATATCAAGACCATCAGAATTTGCCCAAGATTAACTTTTTTTTTTTTTTTTTTTTTTTTCGTCTTGGTCTCTTGCTTAAATTAGTTTAGGGTTTAATCATTTGACCTCGAGAGAAGGCATTCCTAGTAACATTTAATGTCTAATCTGAACAGATGCAACTTTCCTTCATATAGTTGTCATCTATGTACTACTCTTCATCATTTGATGATCTGATCCTCCTATTCGTTCTTCATATCTTCCTAGTCTTCATCCTCCTCTTCGTCGTTGCCTTCCTCCTCCTCTTTGTCATCACCTTCCTCTTCTTCATCCTCCTCCACCTCTTCGTCGTCACCTTCCCCCTCTTCATCCTCCACCACCTCTTTATCGTTGCCTTTTTCCTCTTCATCCTCCACCACCTCTGTCATTGCCTTTTTCCTCTTCATCCTCCACCACCTCTTTATCGTTGCCTTCCTCCTCTTCATCGTCCTCCTCCTCCTCCTCCTCCTCTTTGTCGTTGCCTTCCTCCTCTTCATCCTTGACCTCCTCTTCTTTGTCATATTCAGGGCAATTATCATTTGAGTTACTGTCATTTTCTTCAGCCTCAATATCGCTTTCATTGGGACCATCATCCTCGAAATCTTGTCGAGCATCCTCATCGGTTGTGTCTTCATCATCCTCAACATCGTCATGCTCATCCTCATGATGTTCATCATTGTCTCCACCGTCATCATCTTGTGTATAGACAAGCTCTGCCTCAAGGCTGTGAAAAATTGCCAAAATTCATGAATAACTTGACAGCTCCACAAGTTACATTTTGTAAATGTTTTTAAAACTATATTATATACAAAGTATTGATAAGTTTCAAATCAAAGTCGATTTGGCGATACAACATGCTATGAAATACTGAGTATCTAGAAACCATGTAAAAACTTTTTCTTTAGTCCCTTACTCATCTACAGTACTTGATAATAAAAGATAGTGAAGTAAGTATACAACATGCTAAAAGGGATATATAGATTATAGAGGAGTACATATGAATTAATGAATTAATTTACATATACTTACTATTAGTAATAAACTAATGAATTAATTTGTAACACAAGTAGTAAACAAGACATAGAAAGAGAGAGAGAGAGAACCTTTGCGGATGAGACATGACGGGCAATAGAATTAGGATTGTCATTGTTATCCAATATCAAGCTTAAGCATAGAACAGTGTTAAGGCTCTCAATTGTTTACCATAACAAATTTTTCATCATTGTTTTCATATATATATATATATATATATATATATATATATATATATATATATATATATATATATATATATATATATAAAATGAAATGAGTAAGGGAGATTATGTATTTATATTGTTGTGTGATGAAATGCTAAACTAGATGTATGTTATTATATATAAGTCATGAACTTGAGAATCATAACAAATTTCTCAACTACCTAACAACTTATCAAAGAGTAAGAGATAACTCAAGTGGTTAGTGCTTTCCTCCCGGTTCCAAGAGATCTGAAATCTATTCTCACCCCTGCCCTTGTGTCTCTCTAACACCAAAAATAAATTAAAAAAAAAAAACTTTTTACATAACAATTATGCAGAGCTAATTTACATAATAATTATGCAAAGCTAATTTACATAACAAACTTTTTCACCTCTCAATAGTACCAGTGTTACCGTTTAGTAGTATTAATGACAGGTGTTTAGTACTATTGGGAGCATGAAAAGCACTACTGAAAATGTTTAGTAGTATCTTTTTTCCTCTAAGTAGTACTTTCAATTTGTTATTATTTACAAAATTGCCACTGATATGTCTTTATTTATGCATATGCCTTTAAACTCCCTCGGATTACATGTACAAAGACTATGAACACTCATTCTTCAGCATAATGTACATGATACAAGATTCTCTCAGCCATTCACCAAGGCATGATACACTTTTTGAGTCAAAGTCTAATGCAATCAACTATAGCATATTTAGCATGAACACTCATGCAAATTGTATGTTGAAGACTTGAAGCATAGTATTCTCAACCAATGTGACTATGTGAGTCGGTAAGTATTCTACAATGCTAAAAGAAGTATAAGTTTTTGGTAAATAGTTGTTAACATATACTTCATATAACTTAGCCTATCTACTATAGATATTAAAAATATATATAATTCCTTTTACCACTACCCTACCTCTGTTACATGAACCACTATCAGACAAAATATATACTATATACTACCTCTGTTATATATATAGTAGTAGTAATAGTGTTTTGACCTAATCAAAACGCTAACTGCTAATTTAAATACTATTGCCAAACAAGGCGATAATGGTATGATCATGGTAAATTTTTGTTACATGTCTTTTATAGAACAAATAAATACAACTTATGTTTGCAATTTTTAGTTTGAACCACAAATCTTTATAAATTGGAGTTTGCGATGCGATTTAGTTTTGAAATATATGTAGACAGTAGACAGCAAAGCACAATTTGGTCAAAATTCCAAAGTAAACCGTTATTTTAAACAGTAAAAAAAAGTAATTTGGTACGAATTATAAATTTTACTGTCTAAACCGCACTCTAAACATTCCTCCTATCCCACTAATCCACTGCCCCATTGACACATGGGCTCACGGGGGTGTCAAAAGCACACCCGACCCAATTCGAAAAATATCCGATTCAGATTTGGACTCGCGTGGACATAATAATTTAATAAAACTCAACTATAAAAATTTACCCGACCCGACCCGACCATATCAAACCCGATCCGATTACCCGAACTGACACCCGCTCAACCACCCCCTCCTTTCAAATTACAACATAGTCCAACTCCCAACTTATATAGGCTTAATGGCTTATTATAGCTTGGCGTAGTCTCCCGCCACTAAACACCCGCCAACTAAAAATTTCAAAACTCAAAAGACAATGCTTTCATTCCCGCCATCTTTACCTCTATTTACCCTTCTCCTTCAACCTCCTTCCTCATTCCTCATTTTCTTTCTCCTCTTTCAACAATCAACCCTCTTCACAAAATTCAAACCCTAATTATCATTTGTTATTAATATTCGATTTGATCGATCAATGGACATCACTAACATAGCAAAGAAGCTAGACCTTGCCGGTAACAAGCCTGTCGTTCGTAAAGCTGCTGAGTTCCGCCGTCTCTCCGATGTCAAGTTCGATTCATCTGCTCTCGGCATCGTATGTTATTTCTCCTCATTTTCGCATTTCTTTCTTAGCATCATTTAAAAAGTTTTAAGATTGTTGAAACCCAGTTTTTTTAATGTTCAGGGTGAGATTTGCAAGGCTATCATTTGCTTAGAAATTGCCGCCAACAAGTGGGTTTTCCTCCAATTATTATCCCCATAATCAATTTTGATTTTTGTTAATTGGATTGCTTATTTATTGGTTGGATTGTTTGTAGATATGAAGTTATATTTGATCGGCAAAGTGCGATTAAATTGAGTGGGATGTCAGAGAAAGCTTATACCAGATCGTTTAATTCTTTGCAGAATGTTCTTGATGTCAAGTGGGTTTCTTTTACGTTTGATTTATTCTATGATTTGATTGGATGTTTTGGGGTTTAACGAATTTGATTTGATTTTGTTTAGGAATAATTTGGATGTGAGAGAATTGGCAATTCAATTTGGATGTGTTAGGATTATTCCTTTTGTGCAGAAAGGATTGAAAATGTAAGTATTTCCAGAAAAATGTTGTTTGTGTGAATGAGCAATTGCTGGGTTTAATGAGAATTTGAGGATTCATGAACTTTATTGATTTGCCCATCAAATGTTTGATAAAATGCCTCAATGGGATGTTTTCTTGTTCAAGAATAGGTTGAATTGGTAAATTTGGTATTTATGTTGATTGGTATATTGTGTTATCAGTTGCCGTTGAGCTTGTAGATGAGGTTCTCATAGGTTGCCAAATTAGGGTGTGTAAAAATGTGTATAAATTGTTGTGTTTGAGAGTTTTAATTGTGGTGCTTTGTTGATATTACTATTAGGTACAAAGCCCGATTCTTTGCTTCGCTCCCAGTTAGTAGGCGAAGTAGCACTGATTTCAGTAGACCCGTGTTTATGGCAGTGGCATTTTATCTATGTGCTAAGAAGCATAAGGTATGCACTTCTTGTTCAAGCCCATTTCAGTGCTATAAGTGTAATGTGAGCGTTTGGTTTTCTTTTAGCAATCGTTGCTAATTGTATCTTGTTTTTCTTTGACAGCTTAAAGCTGACAAAGTTAAGTTGATCGAGCTTTGTGGCACTTCAGAATCAGAATTTTCTAGTGTAAGCACTATTGTGTATTTGAACATCCTTGAAATCTTTTTTTAACTTGCTTTGTTTTGGGTGTACTAATAGTTGAAGATTCAATTGTAGGTTTCTAATTCGATGAAGGACCTATGTCATGATGTTTTTGGAGTTTTGAAAGAGAAAAAAGACCCCAAAGAAGTAAAAGGGAACCGAGGTACAAACTCAGTTATTCTTTTGATAATTCTTAGTACTTGTCTTTTGGTTTACTAAACTGAATTGCTCTGATATTTTGCCACTAACAGAACTATTGGATGCGTTTCCTGAAAAAAGAGGATATGATGATGGAGGATATACCTCTGATGAGGACAATGAGGTACTTTTGAATAATTTTTGTACTTTTTACATATAGATCAAGTTACAGATATAGTCAAGAGCTAACCACATCGAACTAGCTATGTTACTTGGACTGTAAAATTCACCACCTCAAGTGCCTTTGTTGGGTCCTCAATATTTCAACATGGGCTTTGACACAAAGAGAGAATTCAATTAAAAAGCATAGAATATTAGATTGTGTTTCACTAGTGTACTAATACAAGGACTGCTAGTGTACACGATTCCAATTAGCATAGTATATTAGATTGTGCAAGAACCCAAGCTGATAATAGTTATTTGGATTTGTGGAGAGGTACTAAGTGTTTTAATAAGTTCATCAGACCACCTGAGGCATTCCACAAACTCACCCAAGTCCCCTGCTCCATAAGTATAAAACATGATTCTGTTGATCAATTCCCCCCCCCCCCCCCTCAACAACACACACACACTTTCTAGGTGGATGTTAATTTACCTGAGTTAACTTCCACAGTTTTGTGTATTAAACATCATAATGAGCATGTGAAAGGACTCATGCACTGAACTACTGAAGCAATTAATTTTTTTCTACATTTCACCAATTTAGTAAAAGCAAATCTTTTAATGTAATGTGGTTAACTAAAATATTCTCTATTATGTCTAAATGGATCTCTTAAATTTACAATAGATGCCACGTTGGCTGCTTCAGAGCTATCAGACAGTATATCTGGTAGAAATTTAATAAGTTGACCTTGGAAAAGTTATTACTTCTAAATCAGTAGCTGGTAATGTGTCTAATTCATCGTTAATATTACTTGCAGCCTTCAAGCTACAAGAAACGAAAGAGAATGGAGAAACATGATTATGAGGAGTGGAAATCAACTGTGGTTTCATCAATTAACCAGAAAAATGATAAAGAGGGTATGATTTCAGATTCTAATGCTATGAAAGATGAACAATCTAGCTTAATTATGATGTTTCTGTTTCTTGACTTTTTCATACATTCCTTTTCAGTTACTACAAAGCGGACAAAGCAAGCCCGCTTGAACTTTCCAACGATAGCTCGTGATACTCAGGATTTGAAGGTTACATAGCTATGTCCACAATTTTGTCCGGTGTCAAGATTTTAGAATTTGAAGTTGCTCATAACACCTGTTTTCTGTTCGAAGAGGCGAGGATTCGGTTTTTATCTGCTATATGATTCTGATTTCTCATCCACTTCTACAAAAGGTGTAATTGTTGCTGAACTTTCATGTTACAATGTACAGAACATATAAATTTAAGTATTTAACATGACAAAGCTGATATAATTATAAAATTATTCATCTGCCAGTCAACATACATGAGCCTAAGCAACATCTGGTTCTTCTATTCTTTTCTATAAATCTGTATAGATAAGATTGTTTTCTATAATTTAATTAAGAAATTATGGGTGAATCCATTTTTAGTGAATGTTATGCATGTGCTAGATTCTGAAATGTTATCAAATCATTTAGGGTTTATTACTAGTTGACAGGGTTCAATCATTAATATTGGAGCTTTTCACAGGTTTATATCATTTATAAAAGAATCCACTATACTAACCGCCAAAGTATAAACAATTACATTACAGCTCATGTTTTATTCAAGGAAAATCATGTTTTACTACCAGACAATTGCAGTCTGAATCTGATTAGTAGATCTAGTTTGGACTCAAATACTCTTTTAATGTTGTGCTTATAGACTAAAGAGTTGTTATTACATTGATATTAAAAATTAAATCCACAATTCCCTCAACAAACAAAAAAATTCAAGCGGCTAACTTAAGAAAATGTTGATTGTATTCAGTGAATTACAGAAGAAAAGAATTGTTTCATGAGATTGTGTTAGGTTTGTTTCAAAGTAAATACAAGTATTCAAAAATACCACATACTAACATGTGCGAATTATAGTGTAACATAAATATTTGTTTAGTAGATATAACAATACATGGAAAATGGAAATTTCCTAAAAAGTGGGACACGATAAGTTGTATGATTAATAAATTTTTAGGAAGTAACACTTATAAGATAGAGGAAGTTGCTAACCAACTTGTGTGTTGGGCTTGCGTGCCTTGTGTTTGACTAAGCTTGGCCCATGACTAAGCCCACCCGCTACATGTCATGTCATGAGGTGTGGAAATTTCTATAGAACGCCAAGGATCAAAGTCCACATGCCTTTGTATGGTGTCTAAGCTAAATTTAACTTATTCTGAAATAACACAGTCTAAGCTCAACTTACAATTGCCACACAGTAGTCCGTCTTGCATGCCTAATTCTTGCTCATATAGTGATGTTCTGATGTCCTTGATTGGTGCTGGATCGATAGTGCCATCTCCATCTATATACAGAGTAGGTACTTTGTATACAAGTATCATTATCCTTAATTAAAAAAACCCGAATGTTTTAGCACAAAATTAAACCAACGAGATTATTCTTGTCGAGTTTAGTCAAATATGGAGTATGACAACTAGGGATTAGTAGGGAAGTACAAGTACTAGTAAATTTCAGTAGTAGGCCTAGTAGCAATGTCAGTATGTCACCATTACAACACTAACATAGTCACATGTAGATGTAGTGTATTGCGTACAATTATGTACTCCTTACGTGATGCCCCAAGTCACTGGCAATACCTTTCAAGTTTCAACCAAAACTAACCCAGTCAATTACGACGACATAATCAAATTATTCAAGCTCCAACCCAAATATTCTCCGCCTTACATCTTTTGAATATTATTCAGTTTATTAACCTCTAGATTAATTTACCACTATTTCTTATCATAATAATACCAATACCAACCATAGAAAACCACAGTTTCTAGAAACAAATATCTCATCATCTCTCTCTTCTAATTTTCAAATTAATTGTATCAAATTGATTGATTATCGACCCATTACCTACCGACATACTCTATATGCATATACCGTCAATGTAATATCGGCAAGTTCTGGTCCAATATTAGGCCCTATTCAAATTGTTCACTTCACCTTAAAAAAAAAAAATATTATTAAAAATAATTTTACCCCAGTAAAAATAATATCACTTTAATAATTTCAATTTACCAAAAATAATTTCACTTATCTAGAATAAAGGTAAAGTGAACAGGGTTTATTATACGATATATTTTCATTGACCTTTACTTTTTGATTTTTACAAGTATTACTTTGTACCATATGAAATCATTGACATACAATTACTCCGTATCAACATACAGAGTATTTGAGTATGCATATACCGTCCACGTAATATCGATAGTTTGATCTGACTAGGTACTTTTTATTTTATTGACTCTTCCCCTATTTGATTTTTCCCCAATTTAATTATAAAACCCTAACTACCAGCAACTCATCTCTTTCACCTTTTATCGTGGCTGACTTTCTCTCTCCTACTCTCTCTGGAATCAAATTCCACAAATTATAATTTCCTTTTTTCCAGTCAAATCATTTGATCCAGCTTCATAATTCCAAGCCCTGTCTCCTTCACCCGTCGTATTATCTGGGTCAGATCATAATTACCCATTAATTTTTGCATTAATCGACATTAATTATTTCCTGGGTATGCGATTTTCCCCAGATTTTTGAAGATTTTTTATATTTCTTCTTCATTTTTTGAGAAAAAGGATGAAGATGATGGGTGCTGAATTTGAGGTTTCCGATGAGATATTGGGGACATTTGCGCCGATTATTGTGTATTGGGTATACTCTGGGATTTATTTGATGTTTGGTTCTTTTGATAATTATCGTTTGCATTCGAGAAAGGATGAAGATGAGAAGAATTTGGTCTCGAAATCTACTGTTGTTAAGGGTGTTCTTCTTCAACAGACTGTTCAAGCTGTTGTTGCTATCATACTTTTCGCGGTTAGTCGTTTTGATCTTTGTTTTCGCCTCAATTTTGATCTGGGTTTCGTGATTTTTCAGTGTTTAGTGGATTGATTTGTGGGTTTGATTGGGTTTTTTTAGTAAATTAATTTTGATTATAGTGATATTTTTCTGGTATTAACTGCTAATTTTGAATTTAATTGGTTAAATTGGAGTGGGGTTTGAGCTTATAATGATGAAATCAAGTTTAATTTGAATGGGAACTTTCTATTATTGTTTAATTGCATGATAATGCTTTCTGTTCTATCTGAGTAAATTTGTGAAATTATTGATTTTTATTGTCCAAGTGTTGCAATTGACAAAAATTTTAGTTAGACTATAAGTGTACACTGTGAAGTGTGTTTGAAATGTGGTCAATGGTGGCAATAGTTTGTCTTGACTGAAAAATATAAGGATCTTTTTGTTCTATCTTCGTCGAGTTGGTGTTTTATTGGAATTTGAGTGGCAAAAATTGTCTTCAGAGGAGTGTTTGATATCATTATATCGTTAAGTTGAGCTGGAATTTTAGAACTTTCACATTTGGAGATAGGGAAATTCCCCTTTAAGAAATTATGGCTTATTGATATGAGAAAAGTATTCTTTTTTCAAGAGAAGTGATGATTTAGAATAAGCTCTGTACTGAGGACATTTTTTAGGAGGTCTGATATTTGGGTTTTTAGGAGATGTGATATTTGGGTAAACGCCTTGTGAAGAGGATTCCTTGTGAAGTTCAAGTACAAAATGCTGTTCCCTCTTTTGTGGGAAAATGATAGCTCAATAATCTGGTTTGAAACTGATATATGAAAAGATAATGAAGCTTATAGATTATGCTTCCCCAACTTCCCATGAAACAGGCACAATAACTTTTGGCAAGTAGAGTAGATGTTAATTTAGGATATCAGGGGAAGTTGTAGATTGCTACTTCTAGCTTATTAGTAATGATGCACATGAAATTGGAAGTAGTTCTATATCGCTTGAGGAAAAAAATGTACAACCACAACATGATTGACATTGTTGTTGGTAAGAGGGATAAACTTTTGGTGAACGTTCCAATTTCGTTAGCCCCTACCTGAGGATTTGATTAGAAAACAATTTTCATTAAGAAGATAAGTTTATGTTGTTGGCATTGTAGCTTACCATTTTGTGTAATAATGGAATCATGTTACTTTGTACCAAGCTATACATAGGTCCTTGTGACAAAGCTTACAGCTTTTTTGTATATGAATACAGAGTAGTTTCTTCCCTCTATCAGATTCTTAAATGATGTCTTGATTATAGAATAGCCTCTTATGTAGTTTATGAGTACCAATTAATGAATGAAGGATAGTTTATTACCTCTCAGACAAGGCAATAACATCTTTACGTAATGAATTATTGTTGTAAATATTAGTTAAAGTGATATGGTCAAGTAGGATATGTGAACAGTGTCAAAGTGGAACAAGTAGGAAAAGAAAACAACAGTAGTAGTAATCTTGTTCTGGAGTTTATGGGAATGTTTAGTGTCTCCTGTGATGCTTGAGCTTTTCTTTTCTTGAGTACTCTAACATGAATATTGACACTTGACGTATCATCTTGCAATTTTTATGAAATGAATGAGTTTAACAGTGAGACACATACCATAGTCACACTGCAATGCCCTTACTTCAATTAAGCATGTCAACATCACATGGGTAGAGGCGGGCACCTTAATCTTCCCAAACAACTCATGTGACCAAAACCCATCACTTAAGTTTGGCTCCTCTCCATGTTTAGCTTATGAAAAATTGAATAAAAATGTAATAAGATACTCCCCTCATCCCAAAAAGAGTTAGTCATATTTCCACTTTAGTCGGTTCCAAAAGGAATGCCCTCTTCTTTTTGTGGCTAGGGATGCTGGGTCCACTCAATGTAATAAAGAGTAACCTAAATCCCATTTTTTCTTCTTTTTATTTAATTTAAAATTTTGCTTCACATCCTCTCCCAAATAGAACTAATACTTCCTCAGTAACATAATACTTGCAATGTATCACTTTGACATACGTTTTAAGGAAGAGATTTGAGGGTTTAAACGATCAAATTAATCAAAATAAAATTTACATCGATCGCATATAGTATCCATCTTGCTTCAGTTGCTTGAGCTTCAATTATTTTGATTGATATGCTCGTTTACATCATCAATTCTTTTCCTTAAAATGCTTGCTTAAGTGCTATGTTGCAAGTAGGAATATGGAACAATGGAAGTATAAAGCAAAAGCTTCTTTATTAAATCTTCACTAACCAATGACTTTCACCAGACAACTTCGTTAAAAATGGGCAATACATTTGGCTTTTTAGGGATGGAGGGCATAGTATTAATGTATATGTTTTAGTATAAATGAAATAAATGTTCTCTAACTATTGCTGCAAAATATAGTGTCTTTAGTTTGTGACAGGTACACACTTGCCTCACCCTCACCTTACACCTTGAATTTGAGGCCTTGTTCTTTGCCTCTTGATATAAAGGTATCGCCCAATTGATGCTGACAATCTGGCATAGTGTCTGACTAATCGTAGATGTATTTGATTGTAGTATTGAAGTGTATATGGACATATGGTAGATATAAATGGACATATGGAATAGAATCAATTTATGCCATTATGAGATTTGGCATATAACTTATTCAGCTGTTTGGTAAATATTATAACTCTTTTTATGTGATTATGTGGCTTTGGTAGTGTTACCCAATCCCCCCTCCTGTGGGCGGTTTTTGTATTGGGAACACAAGTATATTGGATATTACACATACTGGTATAATGGAATTTTATGGACATATGGTAGATATAACCCTGGATGAGAAATACGCCTAAAATCCTATAAGCATGTGTTTGGTTCACAAGTTTCAGGTATCATCTACAGATATGGAATCATCCAAATTGATGTGAGGGGCCAACCCTCTTTACCTGCAAACTATAAGCGTCCAGACCCCATGGGATTTGTGGGTTTTTTCCAAATCCTCATGGCCTCACTGTGGAATTAAATAAGTTAAGAGGCAGAACACCATAAATACAATCACCAGCAATACAACCCTCACCGCCAAACCACCATAACAGCTCTGCTACGTGACCTTCACCCCCCGCCTCTGTCTCCACCCTTATTTGTATGTGACCCTTTAGTTCCCTTCCAATACCACCGCTGCCAACAAGAATTACTACCATGATGTTCAATCTCTTCACCAAGGACATCAACCTCTTTGATCTGCACCTTTGATTGACCACCGGTCCTAAACCTGGTTGCCAAAACTGACCATCCATACCTACATTGTACTAAGTTGTTGAAGAGGTGTGGATAATCTAATTGATCTACATTATTACACCTTTTTCTAGTAGGAGAGACTCCATAGGGGAAGGGAACACGGGTGGAGGGAAAGGAGATACAGAGGCTGTGAGGGAGAGATGGCGCTGCAAGAGAAGAGTTGCTAGAGTGAGAGGAGAAGGGAGAGACGTGGAGGGGGAGGAGCGCTGGCAGTGAAGTTTGAGACTAGGATCTGAGGGGCTTCATTTTCCCAATTTGGTACTGGATACCAGGAGCCACCAAAAGAGACCTAAGGCTGTTGTCACTTGTTTTTTGGTATTTAGGTCCAAAAATCATCAGTGTTAAACACACAGATGTGATATCTCACCTGATACCAAGGATCCATACCATAAGAGGGGTCTAAAGCTATTGAGGCTAGAAGGTAATTCTACATTTACTTTTGGGATTAGTTAATTCATCTAGTGAATTGGGACAGGGTTGATTGAGAACTAATTGTCGTCAACTAAATGACAAGTTGATTCTTTGTTTATTTAGAGCCTTGCTTTTGTTTGTGGGTCCAAGTTGCCTTGGCATTGTAGCCTAAATTGGCTATATATGTTAATCAGATGTCTCTGCATGGGCAGTTGATGCTCATAGGTCTTCAAAGATGTGTCAGAGTGATGCTATTTAAAGGACTGTATTTAAGGTCTTGCTGTTGGTTTTGTTGGTCTTAATTCATTTGTCTGCATTGCAGATATTACGCAATAAGGGTCAATTGTTATTACATGTTGGCTAATTGCTTGTGGCCTTTCAGCAATGATTCTGATTGTTAAGCAGTTGCTTATGTGTACATAGACTTTTATTTTTTACTTCCTTACTTTAAATTTCTCTATTGGGCTGCTGTTTGAATTTATTGTTGAGTGGCAACCTGCCAACCCATGTTTTGCACTTAGGCTCAGTTTGGTTTGACGTAAAACATTTTCAATGAAAAATGATTTTTCGTGGAGAACATGTTTTCAAGGAAAACTATGGAAAACTACAATTGCAAATTAATTTTCCTTTTATTTGTTTCCTTACCAGAAAAGTCAGAGAAATTGAAAATTGGATTGGAAAGTTGAGGATGGATGATAAAATAGTATAAAGGAGGTAAGGAAGAGGGAGGAAAATGGGGCTTCTCATCTTTTTATAAAGGAAAATATTTTCTACCTTTGAAAATGTAGTTTGCCACCATTAGGAAAATTGTTTACCACCCCTTTCTCAAACCAAAAAAAGGAAAATGAGGGAAAATCATTTTCCATGAAAACATCTACATCAAACCAAACAACCCTTTGTAGTGTGTTGCTTCCATTTGCTAGGTTCCAAAAATTTCTTGAGAGGCAACCCATGTTTTCCTGTTATAATGTATATCCATTTGCTAGGTTCCAAAAGCTTGTTTTCTACAACTATTTGATGCTTTACAGGTTAGAAATAAGTCATTTCTGTGGGTCTTCTGTGACAGTTCCTCAGTAAGTGTTTGTAGGCAGTAGCATGTGTATATTCGGTCTTTTTCTATGGTGAATGAATAACTTAGTGACCCCTCTACCAATCTTTCAGTTATTCAGGTTTTGCTGAGCTCCTATCAAGAGTATTTAGCGTTTTTACCCATTTTGAATTTCTTGATTGCTGACTCGAAATGCTCGTATGTAGGTAACGGGAAGTGCTGTAGAGGCTGCAAAAAATAAAAAAACTTCTATATTTGTTCTTGTATGCCAATTTGTAACTGCCATGATGGTCTTGGATACCTGGCAGTATTTTATGCACCGATACATGCATCACAACAAATTCTTGTACCGACATATTCATTCCCAGCATCACCGGCTTGTTGTCCCTTATGCTTATGGGGCTCTTTACAACCATCCTTTAGAGGGGCTTATTCTTGATACTATTGGTGGGGCCTTGTCATTTCTCGTATCTGGGATGTCACCAAGGACCTCCATTTTCTTCTTTTCCTTCGCAACCATCAAAACAGTTGATGATCACTGTGGTCTTTGGCTACCGGGTAACCTGTTCCATATCTTGTTCAGTAACAATTCCGCATATCATGATGTGCATCATCAGCTTTATGGAAGCAAGTACAACTTCTCGCAGCCTTTCTTTGTTATGTGGGACAAAATTCTTGGGACTCACATGCCTTATTCTCTAGAGCATAGAGAAGGTGGTGGATTTGAGGCGAGACCTACAAAGGAGTGCAAGGATGATTGATATAACCCACTGTATGTGCTACATGTACCACTATTCGCTAGTCCTCTACTGCCATATTTAAGCTACCTTTGGAATGTGTTTTCTATGTACATGCCGGTTTTTGTAATCTTATTAATTTGTGTCTATATGAAGTTTTTTGACGCTTGAGCAGAATTTAAATGGTGTAGAGTTGGGACTTTCAGCATTATCTTTTTCGGAATAGCCTCTGGTTTATACTGCCTTTGTGATTCAGGCATTTCCTTGTTGGTTGGTGTATTAATTTTATTAGCTCAAATGTTTTTAGATAAGGATTATCAAGTGTCAAAGTTCTAATTTTCATTGTCACTGGATACTATAGAGGGAGTCATTTTTTAAGGAAGGAATGTAATCTCTGAAGCACATATCAGCTGTATGCTTTGTTACTCTTTGATCAACATATTTTTGTCAGATACTATCTTATAAATCGTGTTATAACCTTTGTACAGGCTCACTCAAATACTTGAGTTGCATAACAAGGTCGAATGGACACCCTTCCCGTACCCCCTTTGCTTTGAGATATAGCCTCGTAAACATACGTCTTTTATATTGATTTAGCATCGGCTCATCTCTCCACCTCAAATGCCTGGCATTACTGTTTTCAAAGACATTAGAATAGTTCTACCTTGTCTTATGGCTAATGATTATCTTTATAAATCTCGCTCATTTTTCCTTTTGTTTTTGTTTTTCTTTTTCTTTCTATATCACTAGTCTTAAAATATCACACTTTCATGTTGCAATCGAAAAATAATGAATGAAATACGTGATAAGAGAAGGTTATAGCCTATAAGGCATTAATCACAAACCATTCAATGTTCAAGATCGTTCAAGTAATTTTTGAAGTGCTTATTAGTACCAACTTTAGCTTGGTCGATGACCTAGACTAGCTTAATATTTAGACCCACTCAACCACGCACCTCACCTAGTTCTATTGTTTAGGATATGTATATGCCCTAATTCTCTGACTTGGTCTTATCTAGTCTGGTTGAACCTAACCTCGAATAGTCCGAAGCCACCTGTATCCACTAATAATAATCGATCATCTTCACATAATCAAGATAGGCAGATAGCCACACTCAACTACTCAGCCATGTATACAAGTATAATCGAAGGCTGACCATCCTTATCTTAGTTACTGCTCTAACAATTAGAACTTAGAGTACATTGACAAATATTCTCTTTTCTTTAAGCTTTAGTCCTTGTTATATTTATTAATTAGATGCCGACGTTTTTGCATGGCCTTTACTTTTTTTAAATTGTTATATGGTTCAATTTATTTCCACGTAAAATGATGGGCTTCCTCAAAATTGTAATACCAATTTAATACTATTTTTTTGGGTGTTATATTATTTAGGCATTTAAATTGAGCAATTTCAATTGGTGGGGACTTGGGATAATATAATAAAATTATATTGTGAAATTCCTCTAAATTTGTAGCATATAATATTGGATAATGATGTAAACATATTTATTTAAGACAAGAAGGAAATATACAAGTATCTAATTCGGATTATTTTATTAAAACCTATCATACTTGATGCACCAATATTCTCGAGTGATGTTATTATTACACATTTTTTCTTTTGAAAACTTGACTTTTATTTTATGTGATTTATAGTGACTAACCTCTGTAAAGGTGGGATGACTATAAAAAGCGTCATAAACTCGTAACATTCCAAAGTCCATAGAGGGTGGAAAGCTGGAAAATGCTGATTGCTACATACAAAATAATTATACTCCGTATTAGGTGGTTACAAAATTGACATTAGCTATCAAATCAATCCAAGCTTTATACAGTATGTATTAATAATAGATGGTGGATGCAAAGTTATTATATTTAGCCATTATTGTTCAGGATTGAGACTGCAACTAATTAACGTCTTCATGCATGCTAACCTACTCTTTTATTTGTCTCATTAAGTTGTGTTTTCTTTTTTCTTTGTATGTATTTTTTTTTTTTTAAATAAAAATAAAAAATTGACTTACACTCATTTTATTTGGAAAATTAAAACTTTTAAATTAAATCTCAACTTATGAGTTATGACCTTAGTCCTTATAAATAAATAGTTAATTAATTACCGTGTGGTTGTCAACTACCTTAGCTAAGCTAGTTAGTCGTCTTGGGAGAAAACTTGATATTGAAGTACATATACGTATGTAGCTCTCTCTATACCCGCAAAAAAATGGATGATAATTGCACACCATCACATAACAAACGCACCATGTTTGAGTTCAAAAAATTTCTCCTGACAAAAAACTCTATAAATTTAAGCTTGATGAACAATTAGATTGTACATTTGTTAATTTGTACCTTATTCTTTATTTTTCACCTTAAACTAGGTTCATAAGTTTATCTTACATGTGATGTTTTTCTAATTAGACCCCTTATAAACTTAATCAACCATTCTTCCTATACTACTAATCAGGTGAAGAGGAACTCATAAATAGTATAGTGATTGACAAAATTAGTACATTATGAAAAATAAGAGTGCTTGATTTAATCAAAAGGTTATGAAGAAATCGAATATCCGAGGTTGTTAAGAAGTTAATTATCAGGGCAAAAATAATGCAGGTAGTACATAAACACAAAGGACAGTATGTAACAGATAAATTTTACAAAAATTGAAAGCTATTGAATGTACAAAAGTTCAGGACTTAAGCTTTTTCTTTGTCTATGAACAAATCCAGGCAGCTTAGCCTCTACTTGGAACCTAGTCACTGGTGTGAATGAATCCGAAAGCCTGTGCTTTCTCTGACTCTCAGAAATTCCTCTAGCAGGACTTTTTCGATGAACTTCTTGAGCTACATTTACTGCTTTCTGACTCTTACACCCTAAAAGAAGGCCAGAACCCGGCTTTTGAACCTCCTTGCTCATACCCCGTTTAGCAAATGGACTAGATTTTGAGGCTGATGACTTGTAGCGAGTTCCTGAGGGTACTGCCCTTGATCTTTGGTCCTCTGAATCAGAAGCAATAGAGAAATCAGCAGCACTGGCAGTTACAACACTCCACTCGATGCTAGCCTCGCTAGGTGCATATGCAGTTGTTGGGGTGGTGCTGCCATCTGAGGGTACTAATCGAGGTCTCTGAATCACCGGGTTGGAAGTACATGACAGGCATTCGATCTCAAATAAGTCGGAACTAGCATCGCTCTCTGTGTCCTTGTATGTCTCACTAGGTGCCCCTGAAGTACTGATCTCATCAGTTCTTGGGATAGCATCCCATGATAGCATGTTGAGCCTCTTTTGTAGGCTAAATCTCTTGCTTCCATCATCCAAGTCACTAAACCCGAACACTTCTAGTGATTTTCTTGCCTCCTCTTCTTCGACATTTATCAACTGCAGAGGCAATTCCAACAAAAAAGAAAATTATTTGAGGCCAAACAAAATTTATATATACGAAATCTTAATAAGTAGACAACTTTTTTTTAAAAAAAAAAAAAAAAAAAAATTAAGTAGGGTCAATTAACCACATAAGCCAAACCTTGTTAACCGCTGCAAGGCTGGCAGAATCTGTTACCGGGAAGACAAAGGGCTCTATGGTGTTATTAGGGTGAAGTTTGTTCATTCGTGTGATTTCAGCCGTGTCAAAGCTTGTCTTAATCGATCTCGTGTAGGTTCCTTTACTGTATCCTGCAGGAGGTCTGCCATCAGTGATACCGCCTCTGCTACTGTGGTTAGTAAACTCTCGATCGATATCGACAGACTTCCTATTAACACAGCAAGAGCAGGACAGTAATGACATAGTCTTGCCATTATTAGTACTCCTAGACGGAGTCCTATGCAGACGCCTCAATAATGCGCTCTGGCTATTCGAGCTGAGTTCTGACTGACTGCTAGGAGTTCGAAACTGAGATTTCAGCTTATTTGAGTTAACTCTGACAATCTGATGTTCAGGTCCTTCAGGACGTTCTTCATGATTATGTAGTTCTTCTGACAGTTGAAATCTTGCACTTTTAGACCTTGCTGAGTTACTACGCTCCTGATCTATTATTTCACTGCTGAAGTACTTATCAGCACTGAAGACGTCGATTTCTTTATCCTCGGCCTTCTTCTGCCTCGAGTTATGCAGATGATCATGCTGCTGCTGCTGCTGCTGCTGCAGAGGCTTTGACAGTAGTTGGTTTTGGCTGGACTCAATGAGGCTACGGATGTACGTTTCCTCGGAGCTGTTGAGATAGGAAGAAAAAGAGGCTTCACGAAGGCTACTATTGTTGCTTTCCGAGGACCAAGAAGGCGGTAGGCTTAGGCGGGTGCTGGTGGGAGATAGTGAGGCCATAAATGGAGTATCAGCAAGATCAGGGTGTAGTATTAGGATTAGTAGTAGATTGAGGTAAAGAAGAGAACTTTAAGTTGGGAGATAATGACTCAACAATGAAGAGAGTTTAATTATATAAAGGGATATAAAACATACTCGTATCAAATTGTAGCAGGCTGATGGCTACAAGAAGGTCGAAAATGACTATACCTTTAAAATGTCTAGAGAGTAAAAGGTACAAGAAAGTAGCAAAGTATCACCGAAATAATGTTAAGGCCTCATTTTGTTCAACTTAATTTGACTTATTTCATACATGTAAAAAAAAATATAGTAATAAGTTTAGACAATATAAGTTTTAGGATAATTTTAAACGACTTAACAAGTTCACACAAAAAAAAAAGTTTTTCTTTTAGTCTAATTAATTAATAAAATAAGTTGAATCAATAAAAGCCTGAATTAGATGGTTGAAAAAAACACTTTGAAATTAAATTCAATGAATTGGCTTCAACAATTTGTGCATGGAGATAAGACACTTGACAGTTAGACACAAACAAAGCGTATAGTCAATTTCATCCAAGTTTTTCAAGTAAGCTGTTTTTGTTGGGGGGCAATTGAGCCTATAGAAGTATAAGATGTCTAATTTAATATTTTCACTTAAAATATGAAAATGCTACTATTCTCTTGAAAATTATTCATTTGGATTGCTTGCGTTTAATTGAGTCACATTCAAATGTTAAGTTTTATGATTCAAGTTCAATGACCAAATCAGGTCAGGTTTTTATATACACGAGATTCTTTTGTCTTTTTAGAGACATTAATCACTTTAAATCATAATAATAATTCACTTCGACTATTTTTTCTTGAGGTAAGTTTTGCCGCGCTTCAAAATACGCATCAAGAAAAAGGAGATGTTATCTACATTTTAGACCATCTTTGAAACACCAAAATAAGTGAAAATTGAAGGTACATGTGGTGTTACATTACTCACATTATAGAGCTAGAAAATGAGAGAGAGAGAGAGTATAAAGTTGAATTGTTGTGATTTGCATCATGACAGTTGGATGTGTTTACAAAAATTCAAGAAACATTTAAGTTATTGAAAGCTTTGACGTTGGCCTTGCGCTTTAAATAGTTTGATTGTGATATGTTGCTCTTTTTTACCATGCATGAAAATGACAACACCTTATCATGAGAATAAAAATTACACTTGATCAATTTATATTAATATTTGATGTTATTATCATTGACATGATCTTATGACATGCACAACTAATAGAACAAAAAGATCCTGTTTAATGCGATTACATATATAATATGGTCCCTCAATTACACTTTAGCTTCGATGACCAACGTTTATAAAGCTTGTTGTATGTTCGTTACATACTTCTCTATACTTGTTTACTTGCATTTTTATTAAAAAAAAAATGTATAGCTAAACAAAATTATATTATTGGTTATATAAGAGAGACATACGACAATAAAAATACAATTAAAATTATTATATTATCGATGTTATTTGCCTATTTGGTATTCAATGATAATTAATAATGGTAATGAATTTCTATATAAATACGGAATATGTAATATTGCAAGCATAAGAAGTACTTGTGACAATGTCAAGAAACTTTAATAACATTGCTAATATAATGAAGAGTTCGTTTATGATGGTCTATCGTTTCTGTCTATATTACCTCGTGTCATCATCTAATCTAAGATGATTCCAAATTCAAATAATAATTGAGAAATTTGATAAACAAATGGATTAATGAAATTCTAGCCATGCAATTTCCCTGTTTCTCCTATTTTTGAAATCATTATTCCTCTTTTCAAAATATAATTCATACTATTATGCTTGCCCGTGATACGTGGGTCTGGGTTATGGTCATTATTCTTAGAAGAAATTGCAGGTTCTTGTATTGTCCAAGGAATTCTAGTATTTGTTTCTTAGTGAAACAAACATCAGCAAAATTCAAGATTCAGTCCTCTACTTTAAATACTATCCAATCCTAACAAAAATTCCATGAACCACATTATTAGTGCTTTTACTTCATTATAAAATTGCTTTTGTAAACCCTACCAAGATAGAATTGAATTAAATTTTCATTTGTAATGGTGGGTGTTGATTTGAAGCTAGAATTGAATTTGTACACCTAAAGGCATATCTTGCTTATTTTGTAATGTTTAAATGCATCTATTTTAAGCACACTCGAGTGTACTATAAAATTTGTATTTGGTAAGAGATCATTATTGTTATTATTCCGGATATAGGGTTACTAGGTAAGACCTTATTCAATATTGATTATTGGTATTAGGGTCTGTTCTCATACACTAAACTCAGCTGAACTGAACTGAACTAAACTGAGCTAACTGAACTGAACTGAAATGAAATGAATATTTTATAAGAGAAGGAAATTAGGAGCTGAACTGAACTGAACTGAAAATAAACGTATGAGAACAAGCCCTTAGTTGTTTTCTTGAATTATGACTAACAAGAAGTAGTTTCACGATTATAGTTACTTGACTTGTTTGCTTAAATTAGCTGATTGTACTTGTGCTTTATATTTGACTAATTCTCTTCTAGAGAGAGATGTTTAAATTACTTACACTACTTTTATGAACATAAACTAAGAGCATGTTCTCATAGACTGAACTGAATTGAATATTTTATAAGAAAAGGAAATTAGGAGCTGAACTAAACTGAACTGAATTGAATTGAAAATAAACGTATGAGAATAGGCCCTAAATCACCTCTTCAATACAGGTATCATAGTACATTCATTTTAACTTTTTAACAACATCTTTCGTAATATAATTGGTAAAGAAAACATCCCACATTTGTCAATAGTTGAAACATGTCAATTGTTGAAACAAATTTGTACGTATATGACTATATTAAGAAACTTCACATGATAATGTATTTATGCCACTATGTGGCAACAGAAATGACAAAAAGAATGCGAGCAATCTTGTTGCTATTCTCTCCAAAAGAAACACACAACAAGCATATATTTTTTTTGACCATATATAAGTGGAGAAAACCATATAATATATGGTAAAGCATATTAGTGGGTATTTTTGTCACTAATAAAGGAACAATCGAACAAAACTATTAGTACGGACTAACATAATTGGTAGAAATAATTTAAAGATAAGGAGGGCCGCCTTCCCCCACTTTTGCTTGTTAAAGGAAATGAAATGGAGAGGAAAAACATGGCATTAAATGCGTAATGTTACATTTTTTAGGGTAAATTTGAGAAATAAGGGGAAAAGATAGTGTAGAAATATGAATGATTGATTGAGTATGGAGAGTTTTTAAGGCTTTTTTGGCTTCCTCAGGTCCCAAAATTGATTTTGTGGCTCTCATTTATAGAAGTTGCATTTTGTTGTTAACCCTTGCTCTAACAAACCCTCACCCTCAAATAGTAGACTATATAGACAAGAGTGTGCAATACTCATTGTACATGCAAGGAACTCATTGTACATGCAAGGAACACATTGCATGCCGACATATGTGCATGTGCATATGGTAAAGAACAAAGCGTTGTGATAAATAAAAAAAATAATAATTAAAAAATGGTACGTTGGAGATTCATTTATTTATTACTTCATAGTTTGTACAATATTATATTATAGCTTAAAATATTAAAACATAGTTAATGATCTTATATTATAATATCATGTTCTTTTACAATTGTACTTGTGTTCTTTGGGTGCATAGTAAGCACTACACATCTTGGTCCATCATTAAAATTGCACCCTAACCTGCCTCAATGAAGATGGCGCTTTGAGTGTTGGCTAGACAAGTACATCTTTGAAATCGAGTATGGAGTACTCTCTTGTGACAATCAATGTACACAATGGGGAAATATGCAAAATTGAAAAAACAATTTGAGGTGACAATCAGATTGTCTGGATCAAGTTATATTGGGTTGGGTTATTTTCATGTATGACTTGTTTAGGTCAAATTCAAGTTCAAATCAGGTCATTTTCGATTCTATTGGGTCAATTTGAGTCGGGTTGGGTCAATTTGAGTCAGGTTGGGTCAAATTAAGCAATTGATTTCTAGTAAAGTTTGAGTTTTTAGTCTGGTATTTTGGATTGAATAATTAGGTTTGAGTTAGTTTTACTAGGTCTATGATTTGCTAGCTTATGTGTATTATTAGATGATGAGAAATAGAGATTAAGAATTGGAGAGGAACCTAATTGACATAACCTATAAGGCTATAAGCTTTTTGTGATGTTGGAGCAACATTTTACTGATTGAGACAGTACATCATGTAAGGGCTCATTGAGGTTCAGCATATCTCAAATGGGCTGCTCCATCCAAAGTAGAACAGCCTCAACTGTAAACCAATTATCTTTCCTTTATTACATACTGTATTTTTTTTTTGTCCTATTTCTAGTGTACAATAATAAAGGGGAGACCTAAAGAAAACTGGAAAGGATATCGTTAAAACAGAAATGAGCAGCAGTAATTCAGAAAGATTTTTTTTTTTTCCCTCTTTTGACAAGACAATAAATAAGTTGCTAGTACAGATTCAACAAAAAATGAAGAGTATAGAGTACATGTGACACATATAAATCAAAACTAATTAACCACTTTCTTTCTCCTAACAAAACGGTACTATAATCAGCTATTGCTTAGAAACTACAGTAATTACTAAGAAGGGTAAACCATAAATCGAAGCAGACGTACACACCAGGGCATCTAGCAGGGCGTTGGAAAAATACATTTGCTGAAGCAAATCAATGAAAAGAAGTGCACACACCCAGTAGCACAAATGTGATATTCAATTCAGAATGTTCATAACCGATTTGAATCATGAGATGCCGAGGGAATTGCATGGGGACTCACTAGTTTTGTTTTGGCATAATCATTGGGTGGATGTACTATTACCTCCATCAACGGTCCAGTACTGCTTAACTGCAACCAGTATCTTCTCAGGAACCAATGGACCATCCTCGTGATCCACCAATCTCGTGTCCCACCTCATCCCAGCTACTATCTTTTTCACCTTTACCAACACGTCCACTTCATCCCGAATTATTACTGCTCCTTCAGGACGCAGTATACGGTCCATCTCAAGAAGTATGTCTTCCAAGTTGCACCTGCATTCATCGGATGAAAATCTTCAGAATTATAAAGACAAAGTTGACGACGACTTTCCAGTAACTATAGACCACAATGCCTTGGTAACAATTTTAATCTTTCAGTCTCTTTCAGACAGCTTAAGTTAGTTTGTAACTGCACTGTGCTTCAAGCTAAGCTAAATTGGATAATAATAACAAACAGCTTACACCCCCGGACAAAGTAAGAACTAAGAAGTGGTCACACCAATAACAAATCAGCAATTTTGTTTATATAATACATACTACTAACTGAATGGGTTGGATATAAAAGTACATTTTCCTGAGTAAGAGCCTATTCACATTTATTGAACTGAGTTGAGCTGAACTGAAGTGATTGGAGCTAAGCTGAACTGAATATTTTATGAGAGAAGGAAATTAGGAACTGAACTGAACTGAAATTAAGCTGAAGTGAACAGGCCCTAATTCATCAAAAGACATTTGTAAATAGTAAACCATAGGGTACCACATAAAATTGCAACTCCACATGTTTGATAGGGAATACTACGAGTCTAAGATGATATCCAACATTTTTAGACATAGTAGAATGATTACATACATAAGTAGTATTTGAAAGAAAAGAAATGTGGTCAGGAATTCAGGAATCATTATTTCAACGTTCACACAAGAGGAGATAGTAATATTAGTGGCTTCAAATCCAATGGCGATGTTGAAAATTGAAAAGACTTACTTGTTTTTGTATAGACTGAAAACGCCATTGGCATGAATCAAGTCATATGTTCTCGGGTATGTAGAGAAACCCTCACACCTGCAACAAAAAGGTTTCATGTCAATAGATACCTAGAATATACCAGCAAAAACTATTCTGACATATTCACCGTAGATAGCAAAGTCGAGAAAGAAACTCTGCATGTTAAAAAGCTGGAAATCATCACTAACCAGTCATGATAGATGCCAACTAGTCCTCGTTCATATACAACGCCTAAGGTATTCTTTTCAGCTATAGTCGGCATGACATTCATAACCCACAATTTGGAAGAATGGATTGCAGCAGCAAAACCTCCTAACCCAGCATTCATATCCATTATGTTGCGGTATCTTCCAGTATCAAGTAGGCTATTGATTCTTTTGTAAGCCTTTACATGCTTCTTCCACTGACTATTGTCCTTCAAATAATCATCAACTGATATTCCAGAAACAGATCCACTAGCTATCCTGGGAGGTACAGCATACAGCCTCTCAGGGAATGGCTTCAGCCGATCGCCAGCACCATCATTAGGAAATGGAGTGATACAAGTCTCCATTTTCTTGTACCTGAAAACAATACAAAGGAGCAAGCTAAGAAACCAAGCCAATAAAAGAGAGATTCACTGCACAGAAAGACACGGACAACTTATTAGACAAATTACAAGTCACAACCAACTTTTGCTACTAGAAAGTTTAATGAATGCTTAGTTACACATACATTTCTAATCGCCAAAATTTATCATTTACGCATACTCAATGCCTTCATATAGTATTAGTATGTAGTGCAATGACTTATCTACAACTTGATCACCATTTTCACTAAGAGGTTCAATGAATGCATAGATAAGCATATTGTTGAATTTAATCACTTACATTTACCATTTTTGACACTCATGAATTCTCAAAAAGTCATGTATAGTATTAGTATGTAATTTGATGGATCAGACATATACACAGATCACTCACATATTTTCTCATCAAGGATTTAATGAGATAGGAAAGAGAGGACACCAAAGAGATTCTGTCCACATGATTTTATCACACTACTTATTTTCCACATAAGAGCTTATTCTATACTCCCTCTGATTTTTATTTTATTTTATTTTTAAAAATGCATCAATTTTGACCTGCACATTGCCGAGGCGCAACTTTAATCATGAATATCTTTAATTGTCTATAGGTAAAAATAGTACAAAATTATATTATGAAACTAGACATTATGATTTATGACTAATCTAATGATATATTATATAATAGCATTTATTTATTTTTTAGAGGTGAAAAAATTAAGTCAACCATGGTACGTGAATAGTGCAATTGTCAAAGTGATGAATTTTAAAAAAAAAAAAACGGAGGGAGTATTTAGAATTCAATCAACAAACATAAAGAAGCTCAATGCTTTCATACAGTTGGCCTTGACAAATCCAGTATTAGAACACCATAAACAAAACTTTGGACTAGAGGATAGGACAACTCATATAACTATAAACCTGGACTTCGAAAGTCCACAAGGACATTCACATTTATTTCTACTTTCCAAGTCACTATGCACCAAAATTGGTGTCGCTTGGGTGAGAATCAGAAATCAAGGACCTCACTGACATATGCTTATGTCTTATACTCTTATGTTGAGATTGAATATAGACTGCACATAGCAGATAGAACTTTCTTTATTTTGATCAAGAAATTAGTCAAGATAAGAAGGATAATTCCTACAAGAGATTAGAAAAAGGCTTTGTACTAGTTTTGTGATGGATAGGAAGGAATTCCCAACAGCAGCAGTTTCTTTAACCCCCAGAGGTTCTCTTCACTGATAGAGCAGCAAAGCAGATCAGAACAAAAAACATAATCAGCATCAAATTCAAATCTTATTTGGCAAGAGGAAAAAAATGACATTTATACTCCTATATAGAATCACGTTTATAAGGCGTTCCCTTTCCTGACATCTTTTATCAGCCAGTTCTCTTTGTGTATCAATACTATACCATATTACATAGTGTGTGATGTGACAATTGATCTGGCACGAGAGGGCCATTTCTTAGTAGTGCTAATAGGCTCATACTTCAAAATAACACAGGTTAGACAGGCCTTGAACCCTTAACTCCAAAAGCCACGCATCAATTACCATGCCACTAAAAGGGTTCAACATTTCATATTTTCATAACAGCAATGTAAATACGGAGTTTGAATAACTCCTTGACACTTCCATACAGCACTCTTAGAGCAACACAATAGCACATAAATCTATAAGTTAAAAAAACTCGAGTTTGAAAGCACCAAGCAGCACCCAAACCAGATATTAGATTCAATAATTAACTGAAAGGCCTAAAAACTACAAATTAAAAGTAGGATAGAGAAAAAGGCAGTAAACAAGTAAAATATTTTAAGACAGAAGTGTACCAAACTTCATCAGGATTGGATTTACAGACAGTAGCCTGGGACTCTTCTAGTTTACTGCGACATTTATCGGCATCAAGACTCTTTTGCCAGACAGCTATTTCACCCTTCTCGTGTCTCTTTTCCCAACAAAGAAGTTTAGCCACCTTTTCAATATTATCTTGTTCTTTCTGCAAATCCTCCTTCGGACGTTGCCATGCTTTGTAGTTATTCTTATAGTTGATAGGAGGGCCTGAAAGCACCCAGTAGCCACCTGGTCTAAGAACACGATCAACTTCCATCATATACATTCCAGCTGCAAAAGGAAAGAACAAAAATGTGGCATATTAGCTAATGCAAGTACAGGGAAGTATTAATTGAAAAAAAATCTGTTGAGATCCTCAAGCATGGCACATATATTTACAAAAACCGCTCCAATTACAAGGAGACCACAAGTTATATTTCAAGGAACACAAAGCTACAAAACCAAATGATTATTAATCAATCTAAATGACAGCACAGCCCCCAAAATCTCACCATTTCCACCCCATGGAATTAAGCAACGAGAACAATGGGCCATATCAAAAGCATTTGATGGATACGGCATTTTTATTGTTCCAAGAACGCCTATAACAGCAGGTACTCCCCTTTCAAGTGCAAACTGAACTTGAGCCTCATGAGAATCTCTAGGTGCAAATGACATTGCAATAACATTTCTGCTCCAAAGGTATGCTCCCCAACTTGCAACCTAGCACATCACAAAAGTCAGCATGGAAAGACTTAACACTTAAGAAAATTTATGTTTTCCTAACAGATTAAACATGAACTATATGGACAAAGGAGATCTAATGAAAGAAGAGAAACCCGAACATACCCCACATCCAGTGTCTAGAGCTGTCCTCACTGTCCCATTCTTCATCGGAATTACAGAAGCTAGCTGATCAATATATTTATCTGCTCCTTGAGGAAATTGTGTCCCACCACCTGGGAACCTGAAGACATTTCCTTCATATTGGATCCAATTTTGAATAGCCTTCTCCACAGTCAAAGCTTTGTAAGGAGCATTCGCGAATGGTACATAATCACGGCTCTTAGGCCATGGAAATGGAGTTACATATCCCTTTGGTGCTGGTACGAGACAATGCAATTTCTCTTCCTCGGGGGGACAATGCCTTTCTCTATAAACCATATTATCTCTTGGGAACATCATCGCACGCTTTTGATCTTGGCATGGAGTGTAATCGGTGTATTTAGCCTTGCATGGCTCAAACACTTTCGTATCAATACTAGAATCCCCAGTCTTAACTTCTCCACCATGATGAGTCTCGAAATTCAAGTTTGATAGCACCGCACAATCCGCCCCACTTTTAGTAATCTCCATAGCAATGCTATCTCCCTTCCCAAACCCACTTCTCTGCCATGCTCCCAATAGATAAAAGAAACCACATAAACCAACTACGATAAATATAGATATAGAACTCCTCGTCCTACTGTCACCAGATGTTTTGTTTGCCATTTTCCGCCTGCAATTGTTCCCAATAATTTCAACTTCAATCAATTAAAATATTGAAAAAAGTGATCGAAAAACCAATATTATCAGAACCACCAACATCATCCAATCACCCAATACTAATCCTGGGTTGATTTCGATTTTCGATTCACTATATGTTAATCTAATTAGCTGACGGTAAACAAACAAATCATCCATATTAATAAAACCCCAAAACTATTACAAATTGAATACTAAAACAAGTTGGATTTTCTCATCAGACGAAGAAAACAACAAAAACAATCAGTAAACTCAATTATTGCCAATTATGCTTCTAATTTTCTATTTATAACCAAATTAATAACATTTAATGAACATATAGACAAATCAAAGCTGAACCCCACCAGATCGAGATCAAATCAAACCAAATCTAAGCTACAAATCAAAAAACCCCATCTTGCAAATCCAATTAATAAACAACCCATTAAAAAGAAATTAACAATGTAGCAAATTAACAACCCAATTCACAAACCTCATTTTATGACAAAAATAAACAATAATTGAATAGAACTATGCAATAAATATTATAAATTGAAATTAAAAAAAAAAAAAACTTACCAAAAGCATCAAGAGAGAGAAACAGCGGACTCAATCAAAAGAACAATTCCAATTGGCGACTTCTTCTTCCTCTGCTGCTACTCAAAAAACAGAGATCGACACAGAATTGCGATGAAATCAAAAATCGTGGAAAACCCAGAAAAATTGGGGGAATTTTAATCAATATAATCAATCAAATTCAATCAAAAAAAGATATCAAATCAAAAAATAAAAACCCTAAATTTCTTTTTTTTTAATAAATTATTTCTTGAATAAATTATCCCCAAACTTTGTTTCCTGCCTACTACAACTATAAGTAGAAAGAGTAGGAGAGCTGAAGTGAGAAGGGAGTGGAGTACAATTATAGTGGCTTTCAACTAAAGAATGAAAGATTGATTTTTTATTTTTGTTTTAAAGCAAAGATTGAATTTTTAAGATGAAAGCAGATCTGATTTGTATGGGATGTGGGTCCCACGCGTTAATTACAGAGTGATGGAGGAGAGAGAAAGAAGAGAGAGAAAGGCATCGGAGTTAACGGCGTGAAACAAGGGTTTGGTTTTTCTTAGGATGTTTTTTGGGAGATATTTGTCACTGTTAACTTAACACTCAACTTGTCTTCCTATGTTAAATTGGTAATTACATTACTCATTACTACTGTCACTTCAATTCTATTTTATACCACTAGTGGATGAATGAGTGAATGTACTCAATTTAGTATCTTATCTCATGTGCCATCCAAATCAATATGCTTGGTTTTGTCAATGAGGTGGTTTCACCTCTAGTTTTCTAGTTTCGTTTTCGAGTTTGGTGATTATAAATCGTTTTCAAGTCGATGGTTACAGATTGCCACAACACACCAGATTTTACCTTTATTCTTGAAAATTTCGAGAGTTTTTTTTTTAATGTATACTTTTTTCAATCCATTTGAACAATTGAAAAATCTATATATTTATGCACGAATTTTGCCCTATTGAGGGCTATATAAGGAGGAAAGTAATGATGGAATTGAATGTTACAAAGTGATAAGTAGTGGTTAAAGATTATTTAATTCTCATGTAAGTTTTGATTATTGTGAGTTTGTTTGTGTATGTGTAGAGAGGGTCATAAATTAGGAAATGCTTCAGCCAAATTTGTTATCTTCTTCTTAGGGAATTGCATGTGGAGATGGTGAGGATTTCTCTCATTAGGTTCAATAGGGTTTTCTTGTTGTTTAAGGAGGAAGAGTTTTCTTAATTGCATATGGAATCTCATTTAGTGTATGTAGATGCAAGAGGATAATGACACCACATGATAATTAAAGAGAAAGACGACTAGTGACCATTTTAGTACAAGGTTGATGGGTGATATATAACAAGATTGTCAAGATCAAAACATGTCACAAATCACCTACTAACCCAGGTCACTATATATGTAACATTGAGTTGATGGTAATATATAATGAGGGAGCTCAGGTTTATCAAATTGATAAACTTCAAACCTTTATCAAATGGCAAAGTAGTAAATAAGTTGCCTCGTTTTTCGCAAAATTTGTTTTTATATTATTTCTTCTCTCACTGGCTAGCTGGCACAAAATGGAGCACCGTTAATATCTTCTCACTCTAAACAGAATAGAGAGAGAGAAAAAGACCCAGCTTCCCCTTCAACAATGGAGGAAGGTCAGAAGACGGTGGTGAATTCAATTGCCCACAAAGATCAGTGAGAATGGACAACCAATTTCTACCACCATATTTACGGCGGCTTCATCGTGAATTTTTAAAAAAAACCTAAGATAAAAGGGATAAATAAAGGGAATGGTGAACCCTTAAGGGTAGAATTTTTCGTCCTCTTTCATCTTCCATTGAAGCTGCTCATGAGGTTTTGAATTTTCTTTTAGTTTTGGAGAAGAAGATGAAGATGCAGAACAAGGAGGGTTTGAAGTTTTTATTTTTAGGAAAGGAGATGAAATGCAGATGCTAGTGAAGAAAATGAGTTATGCTCAGTAATTGTAAAATATGACTAACGACAAAGCTAACGCCGTTAGCTGAATCTGTTTAACCAAAAGTATAAAATGGCAAAATTGTCCTTACTATTCATGAGTAAAAAGACCAATATACCCTTTGATAAACATTACATGTTTCTCCTATTGATAGATCGACTTGAATTTGCTCATATATAATATATATAATGTTCATGTGTTTAAAAAGTGTTTTCTACAAACATTTCTTTCTCATAGATAATTATTTTCTCAATATAGGCCAAGCTCACTTAACATGGATGCATGAAACACCATTAATTTAGTTCACTTTAATTTAATACACATAGTAAATAGATCTAAATGCACACAATTCATGCTTCAAAATTTGTAAAAGATTAGATTAGATAGATTATATATATGACAATGATGCATTTATTTCCTGGTATGAAGCAATAGATTAAAAAAAAAATAACCTTTGTATTGTCTACATGTCACATGGCGTTCTTCATCTCTCATTTATTGTTTCTCTTTAGATTCTGTATAAGATTCAAGTATGCAACTTCATGGCTTAACATCAGATTTCTTACCACTAAGCTACTTGTATGCCATCACATTTATTTTTATGTTTTCTATAGCAACAAATGATCGAAATGTAGTGAATTGGAATGATAATTTTACAAAAATATTAATTAAGAGAAAATTGGTCATGTAAATTAACATCACTACATGTAGTTGTTAATTCTATGTAATGATCTGAGGTATCACTTAGGTCCAAATACTAAGATACTAATTAATTATAAGAGTACAAGTTTAACTGAAGTTATCCTAAAATGGCCACTAAATGTCTTCCTTCTATCATATGAGGTTTCTAAAGTCAACATCAATCCTTGTTAAAACTTTTTTTTTTTTTTTAAAAAAAAAAAAGAAAGATGGTAAATCAATACTATATTGTTGTTGTTGTTGTTGTTGTTTATTTATTTATTTTTTACTTCCTCCATTTTTAAAATGCATCACTTTTGATATTATGGTCTCCTAAGCAATTTTGGAGTAGAAAGAGATAAAGAAAATAAATAAAAAGAGCCTATATGATATGAGAGAGATTTATTTGTTAAATACTGGGATGCATATAATCTTATCTAAAATCATCTTTAAAAAAAACTAGTATATGAAGGGCTTGTTCTCTTCAGCTTATTTTCAGTTTAGTTCAACTCCAATAAGTTCAATTCATTTCAGTTCTTAATTTCTGTTTCTTATAATATATTCAATTCAGTTCAGTTCATTTCAGTTCCAATAAGTTCAGTTCAGTTCAGCCAATCAAAACAGGCCCGAAGTTTACAATTGAAGTCTAAATTAAATTTAACAAATACATACAAGTAAATCAAACAAAGGATTCCTTTAGTTTATTATAGCCATATGATCATTAAATTGATCTTGATTGCACTATCGTAGAAGGTGGTAGATCTATCACACACTTGGAGTATACAACATTTTTAGAGAGACCGTCTAACTAGGGGTGTCAATGAATTGAAGCCGATCAATAAACTACTCGGATTTTGAGCTTGATTGAAACTCATTCATATTTGTTTATTTAATACATGAGTCGAGCTTGAACAAATTTTTAAACTCATTTAATATATGAGCTTGGACACGAATATAGGTATACTCGTTCAAATAAGTTCATGAACAACTCATTTATTAATGTTAATGAACTACTCGTTTATTTATATTCATAAGCTACGCGTTTTATGTGATAAAATATGATATCTCAAAGGCGCATATATAGTGCTTTTACGTGAAAGCTTTGATATAAATTGATTATTTTATAAATTATTAACTCATTCACAACCTAATATTAATTCATGTTAAATTTTATAATTAAGATTTAATTACCATGCGAGTTTTAAGATTTTTAAATGTCAAAAGTACAAAACTCATTTATTATAGAAGCTCGTTTAGAAATTAGTTCGTTCATTAAAAACACTCTTTAACAAACGATCCATCCATACACAATTTGCGAACACTATAATGTTCTAAATGAATCGAGCTTTGAATAGATTTTTTAGCTCATTTGAAAGTGTGGAATCATATTCGGATATGCCTAAGTTAAATGAGATTGAATCAAAACAGGGTAAAACTCGGCTCGGCTCGGCTCTGCTCAACTTGGCTCCGCTGATTTACAACTCTCACGATTCTTTAGAGTACTTCGTAGGAAGTACTAGTTGCCTAGTTGGTATATTCTTTCCTTATCTTCCTTCCTTTTGCACTTCAAATCCAGAGTCATCACCAGTTGATTCATCACTCATCAGCCATCCACTCTTCTTCCATATCAATTTCTCCTCCACTTTCCACCATTAATGGCGTCAACCCCATTAACTTCTGCTTTTTCCTGCAATTTCTCATCCAATCTAAACTCAACTTCTTCCATAATCCGACCAAAACTATGCACCCCCTTTTCTATTAACCGCCATTTTCACACCCTTTATCCATATCCTCCTCAGAGCTTCTTACTTCCCAAATTCACTGTTAATGGAAGATCAAAGCTGGGTTCTTCATCACGTTTGCTATCAGTTTCTTGCTCTTACAATTCCCAAAACGGCAATCCTCAACCAAAGGTATCAATACCCTAATTAAATATTGATTATGAGTTTATCCCTCATTGATTATTGTTTCAATTGTTTAATTTTTGGATTATGTATGATAAAATTTTGAGGAATTTGGTGGGGTTGTTTCTGTTTCTGGGTTTGGGAGTTGTTTGTTTAATTGGTGGGATATATTGATTGATTATTTAAGTGTTCTTGAATGTGCATGTAAGTATATAACCTCGGACGATGTCGAATTTGATTGGTTGTGGGATTGAAATCTTATTTGAGGTGTGTATGTGGTTAGATAGTTTGGCATTGTAGTAAAATTTTAGTAATTGTTGTTGTTATGCAGGGAGGTGGATTGGACTGGCCAATTTTGAAGCGTTGGGATGTGCCTTGGCCATGGCAAACGGTTTCGCTTACGTCGCTTGCTTGTGGAATAAGGTTGTTTTACCCCATTTCTTCACGCCCTTTAAAATTTTGATCTATGAAATATTCTGTGATGTGGGTGCTGTTTTATTTTTTGGGAGTGGGGTGTGGTGGAGGAGAAATGCACTTTTAGTAGGAATAGGAGGATGTCATGAGAAAGAGATGATTAGATGACAAAGGTATTAGTGGTTTTGGAAAGGAAGTTATTTAGTAGATCATTGAATCAAGGCACTAGGCTACTTTGACTCAACCGCATACGTTGATAGGTGAATGGTGATGATGTATCTATTTGGACCGGTGTTTGTTTCCATGTGTCCATGTGTTTAGATCAATATATTATGGAGTTACATGGTAGTCTCTTTTGGCTGAATGTTTTTTTTTTTTTTTTTTTTTTTTTGGGTGTGTGTGTGTGTGTGTTTTGTTGAGGAGGTGTAATGGAGTGTTGGAATCTATGCCATTTCATTGCCATTCTTAATGCAAATTGCTTGGAGGGGGCACATTGAGTAAAGGAACAACTACTGCGGAAATTAGAAACTGTGATTATGTGAAATACACTTAGAAAGGTTCTTTATTACAAAATGTGGCCAAAATCTTGATACTCTTGTGGACAGAATGACAGATAATGTTGACAAGAAGAAGAAGAGAACAGAAAGACTGATAGTCATTAGTTATTCCGGTGTAAGGACAACGATAGTATTTAATTTTGGAGCAAAAATGGAATTTTCTGTATTGTTATTGACCTTTTTAAATAGAAAGAATAGAGTTGAAATACAATTGATAAAGCCTAGGCTGGTTTGTGATTGAAATGATGTTTCTATCAGAAATCTGTTTAAAGTAGATCTCCGAATGTCAATTTCATATATCCACATCATTTATGTAAAATGTGTAAAATGTAAAATCCCATTGATTGAGAATTTGGGGTCAATTTTATTTTAGTAAGAGTGGCAGTTAATCACGCTGCATATATGCATGGCTATTTTGTGGACTGACCAAGGTGGAATCGATATATTTTCTATAACAAGGCTGTCACATGTGATATTTTGTGGCGTAAAGTCAGATTGTTTAGCTTCTTTGTGGGCTAAGGCTGTTGGGGCTCTCCCAATATATTTTGCTGGGAAAACCAAAGATATTGGGCTATTGTAGTTGGGGATTTTTCAGTTACTTGAGGACATATTATCCTCCTTTTGTACTTTATTCTGTGTAGTTCTCCTAAAAATTTTTACTTATCAAATAATAATTTTTAAAAAAAAAGCACATGTGCATCCAGTGGAATTTCACCATTCATTTACTACAATATCTTACGTGAATGTGTAACTGATGTGATTTTAGGCAGTTTTGTGGTAACAGGTTTGATAGAGGCTCAAGCATTGCCATATCTTGGATTTAACTTTGGGGATTTGACGTTAGATGAAAAGGCAGAACTACTGTTTCTGGATCAAGGGTAAGAATTTGAAAATATATCATTGAATATATATTACTGTTAGTAACTTTGTATCATGTATTCTGCTACCGATATTATGTTGACCTTTTCTGTTTAACATAAAACCATGATTAGCTGTATAGCATTATTCTATTGAGCATTTAGCATATTGCTACAATTCTAGAAATCTAGCAGGAAATTATGAACCAATAAACTTCAACTGAAGGTCTTCAGTTGCTGCTATAGTGCATTACTTACTGAAAAGTCACATCATTACATTACAATTTCAAGTTATGGCCTAATAACGCAATTAAGGATATTTAATAATAAAACATTTGAATTAGAGTTTAAAGTAAGCTAAGTAATATCTTAAAATAGATCAAGTTGCCAATGAATAGATCAAATAAATTCTGGGATCCAATCTGAATGTTTGGAAATTAATATCTGAATCCGCATTCGATATCTGCCTTTTTGGTTCGGATATCCAATCCGAAATGAAAACTCGGATCGGATATCCAAAATATCGGATTGGATGCGGATCGGATTTAATAGTTTTGCACAGGTACTAATATGTAGGTCTTGGAAAGTGTAGATAGCAAATAAATGCATGGCTTTGTTTATGAATTTGATGTCATACCTACACCATTTCAAATTCAAGTTGTTAGATCCTTGTGAGGTCGAGACTTGAGACATTAAAGTTAGGTGAGAAAAGAAGTTGAAAACCCTGTGGTTGAAAAAAGCATTTGGTGAACTTCCGTTAATTCTAGTTTTGGTTTCTCTTTGTGATCTCAGAATTCAATTGCACCAATGTTTTAACATATAGGACATTTCTTATTGTGCAGCATAACTACAGCAGCTGTTTTAGGAGTCCTTTTCAGTCTTACCAAGTCCTTTCAGCCACTTCCTGATGACCTCTATCGATATGGTATTCTTTTTAATTTCTTTCTTTGGCATCTACAAATTCTAGTCGGCTCTAGTGAATCTAACCACTAAGATTATTCCTTGGATCTACAAAAACTTCTTTATTGATTTTTGTTTTTTTTTTTTTTTTTTTTTTTTTATGAAAGCTTTATTGATTAAAATATTTAAATAAGAATTTCTTTTTCTGGATTCTGTTTTCTTCGAATATATGTTCTAGATTAAGACTCTGTTTCACTGATTTTTGAAATGATGCTTTAATTTGGAATGAGATCATAATATTCTGGTATCTGTCAGACTCAGAGTTTTGTGTGAATGAATGCTGTCAGATTTGAGAGAACCGTTCAATCTACAAAAAGGATGGCTGTTATGGGCTGGGATTGGGTTTGCTGGGGCTCTTGGAGCCATTGCATTGACAGGAGTAGCTCTGTCCTTCTTTAGTGGTGAGAACCCACAAAGAGAGGTTAGAATTATATGCTATGTTGTATATTGCTGTAAATTCTAAATTTTTTGTCTCACCTGAAGTGCGAAGTGAAGTGCTACTTTATTTGTTCTCCATTCATCAAACTATATTTGTTTCATTGAACTTCTCATGGTCTTTAAGATGCTAATTTAATCATTATTTCAAAGATTCGTAAGGCTGATCAAAATGTTAACTTAGACACATTGGGATAGAAGTAGTATTTGTATTTGCAAACTAACTGAAATGCTTATGTATATAATTTTTTTTTTTACCTTTGTTCTTATTATTTAATCTTTCTTGTATGTTATACTCAGCATTTTTTTTTGTTGCATTCATGATTGCTTAATTATAGATTTTTGTATGACCTTATATAATGATTAGGTAAGCAAGGGGCGCATGCTTTCATGTTGCACAATAGTTCCTTCTGTTATAACCCTACCGGAAGCTGGATGCTTTTCTTTATTATTTTGAGACTTCATTATATTTTTCGTGATTTTTATAGTTGTTATAACTCTGATCTTTATAGGAATGCTTACCAATTTACGTTCCTTTTTCAGACTGATGCTCTGGTTCGCTTGTTGCCATTGATTGGATCGTCAGAAGTTAGGTAACTTTCAGAAAATGCACCTTAATCATATTTCTCTTGTACTATGTGATGATGATTCAGGAGTGCTGTACTTCTGGATGGTCTAATTGGCACAAAATCTGTGTTTTAGATCCTTGACTTTTGAACATCTGATTTATTGCCTTTTCATTAATTTATTATTTTTTCCCCAATTGTTTTCAGCACAGTCTGCTTGTTGGGAGTCACTGGCTTTCTTGCTCCACTGCTTGAAGAAACTGTATTTAGAGGATTTTTTATGGTAGCCATGACAAAATGGTATGCTGGACTAATTTCTCTAGACTTCCAGCTTCTTTAGTACTCAATAATTCTATTCTTTTTTTGGATATGTGTGGCTGGAATAATTTGTTTTAGCACTTATGCTGCATATTTGATATTTACGCTTAAATTGATAAAGTGAGTATGTAATGGCTCCTTGCCCCGTTACAAGAATAAAACAAACGAGGATGGTTTTTGCTTTTATTTCTATCTTGTTTATATAGGAAGCTGTCAAATAATCTTCTTTTTTATAATTTTTAACTGGCTACAGGATCCCAACCCCGGTAGCTGTGGTAATTAGTGCTGCTGTATTTGCACTTGCTCATTTGACTCCTGGTGAATTTCCCCAATTGTTTGTGCTTGGTATGTCCCATCTTATCTCAATTTTTTTCTATGGTTACTCGTGTCATTGAACAAACTATAGTCATATGTTGTGAGATCCATGGTTTTTGAATGTGGTTTATGCTCTAAAGTAATTGATTCAAATGATGCCATATGTTGGAAAGCTGAGAGAGAATGAGAGAAAGCTTAATATATTGATGTGACTCTATGAGTGTCTATAGTACATGAGTACGCAATAAAATACGACTACTTACATTTGACTAGGTACAATAGCTAAGAGTTGGGGATATAATTTGACTATCAACCTAAATGAGTAAATTAAGGGATTACACAAACTATAAACAGTAACTAATAATGGTAAGGGATTACACAAACTATAAACAGTAACTAATAATGGTAAGGGATTACACAAACTATAAACAGTAACTAATAATGGTAAGTCATCATAATCCTTTACAATTTGTACCTGTACCTAGTATTGTGGAGAAAAGGTTCCTGTGTATTAAATTAAAGATTGCAGTCCTTCAGTTTTTCTGAATTTTGTAGCAATAATTTTTCAGTTCCTGCGTTGCTTTAAATTGGTGTGCCACGGATGTTCTCAGTTCATATATATTCACATATATAGTGTTCTAGGTAGTCAAATAGGATGTCCTTTATGTTTATTGATGTTGCTTTTTGATAAAAAGAAAAATAAATGCTGAATAGCCAAATCTTGGGGTAGATTAGAGACTATGGGGGAAAAATCAGTCACGACTAATTGCATAAACAAGTTTTTGTAATGGCCTCCTTTTTGCTCTATTCATCTAGAACTTCAATTATATCGAGATGCTGAATTTTACTCAAGTGAGAAATATATATCTCAAGTTTGCATATTTTTGCAGGTACTGCTTTGGGATTATCATATGCTCAAACTCGCAATTTGCTGACTCCCATCACCATTCATTCGCTCTGGAATTCTGGTGTTATCTTGCTCCTTACATTTCTTCAGGTACATTTTGCATGCCTTTTCTTGCTTTATGGTTGGTTGATGGTTTCGACTGAAAAAAAAGGGCTCATGTTTATAATAAATTATCCATTGTGGTGCTATTGATTTTAGTATATCCTCAGAGACTGTCATAGGTAGTTTATCTCTAGTAAAAAAAGTTGTGCTTTGTCATTTTTTATCACTTCACAGAATCACTAAATTTATGTCCTGTACAGTAGAGCGTGGATCTGTAGTCATTCATAGTAAAAATGTAGTATTCTTTGAAGTAGTATCTGTGAAGAATCTTCTGCATTTTCTGTTGAATGGAACAACATTTGTTAAACTTGCAAGTCATTGGTCAAATATGTAAATCACTGGGGCAATGATATTATGGGAACACCTCTTTGTCTTGGATCTTTAATATTTTCCATTCCCATGTCATAATATATATATATTTTTTTATATTTAATTCTTTGCAGCTCCAAGGCTATGATATCAAAGAACTTTTGCAGTCTCAGTAAGGAAATACAGTAGGGAAACAGGTGTGCAACACCGCTACTTTCACGCCAATCCTACCTCAATCTTGGTTACCTGAATTTCTTAGGTCTTACATTTCTTTGGTCATTTGACTTTCGTACTTAGGTGAAGTGCATGTCTTGTACTTGTGCTTAGTTCTTGCTATGTTGCGAATCTAATTGGCAGCCTACTATTTTTTCAAGCCAAGACCTGTAAATGGACAAGTATATACTGCTAATAAGTCAGGTGTACATGAAAATTTCATGTTGGCGGCCTAATAAGTCAGATATTGCCCTAATTGTACAATATTATTGTTTTATGAGACGGTGTTTATGAACTTTGGTCAGAGTTGATATTTGACCTATTTGTTTCATTCATAACTAACCACTGGTCTTTGTCAAAAAAAAAAAAAAAAAAAAAAAAAAAAAAAAAAAAAAAAAGAACTAACCACTGTTTACTCGCTTAAGCATATGCTGCCATGCAGCCATGCTGGCCCTTCAGATCGAAATTTCCAACATGCGGATCGATTGAAGTACTGGTTTATATTTCATGTTTGCTCCAACCTTTGGTGTTTATCAAGTTGATTAAATACTTTGCATGTATACACAATTCATTCTTGTCATTTGCCAAATTTTATTTAAAACTACAATTTATTTACTTGGGTATTTGATAATTTTTACGTACGGGCCGAGCACAAGTGCAAATAGGAGGGGAGTATGTTAAAAGTTGAAATTACCCCATAATCAGCTTCTACTCTTAGAACATACCACTAATTCCTTTTCAATGGATATAGACAATGAGTTTTTGGTTGACACTAGAGCTGTCAAAATTTGACCCGACCCGAAATACTGACTCAAACCCGATTATTAACGAACTCATTTGAACCCGAAAAAATGGTGACCCAAACCCGACCTGAAATCAGCCCTAGACCCGACTTGACCCGAGTATGTGAGACCCGAAGCCGAACATGAAGTGACCTGGAGATGACCCGACCCAATGTAACTCGTAAATTATTGACCTGAACCAAACCTGACTTGAACCGAAATCGACCCAAACCCGTTTTAACCCGTCAAAACACGAATTTAACCCGACTTGTTACTAACCTGATGATAAGTCGTATATTGAGCGTGTTTTTAGAGTTCATTTAGGTAGTTTTCAAGCTTAGATTAATTGTTCATAGCTTATTTTAGCTTGTTTTGATTTGGTTGTGATCATGTTGTGCTTTTATGGGTAGTTTCGTTGTTTTTGATGTATTTCAGGATGAACGAGACTAATTTGGATGGTCACGAGAGTTTGTTAAGATGGAAGAGTGATGATACCCATGTCCGCCCTGGAGGGCAACATTGCCCTGGCAGCCAGGGCAAAGGAAGGAAGAGAAATGCGGAGAATATGAAGAACTCAACTTCCGTCCGCCCGGACCGGGCAGCCCGGGCAGACGAGGTATTACATGAGGAAGCTAGATGAAGAAGCGCAAGCCGGCTTTGTTTCTCGCGCCCGATCGGGCAGCCTTGCCCGGTCTCACCGGGCGGAGTTTCGCGAAGCGTATTTTCACTATTTTCGGGTTTTCTTAATTAAGGATATAAATACCCTTTGTAAACCCCGACTTAGCATACTTAGTTATTATTTTCTAGCTTTTAAACTTTCATTAGAACCCTAATATTCTCTCTAGATCTAGATTACATCTCACTTTCAAGTTTTAATCTTTATTCATCAACAATTGGTACTTTTCTTCATTCAAGCAATTGGTATTCATCTTTATTTCTTCTTTTACTTTTAATTACTTATTAATCATGTTTTCTTCATTGATTATTGTTTTTGCTTTCATTAATATGTGTGAGTAGTTTCTTTATTCCAAGATCTAGCGGAACCCGAATATGATTAATGCATGATTTAATTCTTTAAATTCTCTAATAATAATTGTAATTGATATGCTTAATTGATTATGCTTATGCCAATACTAGATTAGGGATAATTGGTATTGTTATTAATCCTTTGTTTTAATCGCAACGGGAGTTGGGTTTTGACGGATTTGAATAAATCAATTAAGGGTTTAAAGTTCATCACGGGAGTAGTTGAATGGATGATTAGGAAGTTAGAGTAATGTGCTTAAGGTCTTTAATTTACATGATTCCACGGAAGTAGGCTTGATTGTGATTAGAGAAGTCATTGATAACTCGGGAGAGACCATTGGTATTATTCATGGATTACTTTTCCTCTTTAATAAATTAAATTATGTGTTAGGGATAGAACGACTATTGCATTAATTGTATTCGTGGTGATGCTTGATCTTGGATGTTTTTAGCATTGATTTGTCATATTGTTTCGATTTAATCGTTTTAATTAGTTCTTTAGTTATTGATTCTCATTCATTTGATTTAGTTACTTGCTTAGTAATTGCTTGAGTCTATTTAATTAGTTGAACCATAGTCTCTTAGGATCCGACCCTTGCTTGCCCGTCTACATAGTAGTGGTCTAGTTAGGTTTATTTTTGTTAGGTACGCAACATGCCTATCACCTGACCTGAGTTCAATCCGAACCGTTCCTAACCCAACCCGAATTTAACCCAACATGTTACAAACCCGATTCGAAATCAACCCGACTTGTTATTGACCTGACCCAAATTCAACCCAACTTGTTATTGACTCAACCCGAATTTTACCAGACCTATTACTATCCCGACCCAAAAATTCAACCCGATCTATTACTAACCCGACTCGAAATCAACACGACTTGTTATTGACCCGACCTAAATTCAACCCAAATTGTTCTTGACCCGATTTCAAATCACCTTAAATGCAATTTATACTGCCTTATTAGTGTTGATCAAAGCATTTTGTCTAGGGAGACCAAGTCGGTCCAGGCCAGCAAAAGAAAGGAGCATCATCCTCAAATTTAAGAGTTAAATATAATATATATTTGTTGTATGGTCAAAGGAGATAATTATCTTTCTAAATTATAAACTATAGTTCCCTAGTATATTGCCATTTATATTATAGTCAAAGGAAATAATTAGCTTGATAAAATTGATAATTATCTATTTATAGTTAGTTGAACCCGAATATAACCTGACTTGGAAATAACACGACCTGATTGTAACCTGCAAATTATTGACTTGAACATAACTCGACTTGAATTCGAGAATGACCCGACTTGGAAATGACCCAACCTGATTACAACTCGCAAATTATTGACTTGAACCGAACCCGACTTAAACCCGAGAATGACCCGACTTGAAAATGACCCGACCTGATTATAACCCGCAAATTATTGACTTGAATCAAACCCGACTCAAACCCGAGAATGACCGACTTGATTATAACCCGCAAATTATTGACTTGAATCGAATCCGTCTCGTACTCGAGAAGAATTACCCTAACCCTTTTTAACCCGTGAAAACCCGAATTAAACCCGACCTATTGTTCACCTGACTCGAATATAACCCCACATGTTATTAACCCGACCCAAACTCGATAAGAAGTATGACCCGACGTGACCCGACGTGACCCGACTCAAGCATGAACTAACACAAACCTGAACCCGCATAGGTTATGGAATTAATCCGAATTGACCCGACCCACTTTTACCGACCCAAACCCAACCCGTTTACCCGAATTGACAGCTCTACCCGAAACCTCCAAAATTTCTAAAAAAAACGTGGATAATTAGCCTTTAATTTTGTAATTTTTTGACATTTTTTTTCACCCGGGAATTTTTTTTTCTGAAATGTTTACCGTGGTCCCTAATACCCTTCAGGAGTCCAATTAGCTTGGTGAAACCATCCAATTTGCCTTTAAACGACCAATTTACCGGTTTACAACTTGCACCGATTTCATTAACTCACGCCTACCACGAACATTTATGACAACATATAATGATCATATATGGTTTCAAACGGCATTATATGACCCCAAGATATATCCCCTAAAATCTCAATGCTTTTTGACACCGGGCCTCGAAACATTCAAAATTTCCTAAAAAGCATGGATATTACTCATATTAGCATTCAATTTTAGAATATTTTGACTTTTTTTCGTCCGGATATAAAAATTGCCGAAATTTTTAACATGGTCTCTAATATCCTCCGGGAGTCCAATTGGGTGGGTGGAACCATCAATTTTGCCTTTAAACGACCAATTTACCGGTTTACATCTTTTGCTGATTTTTATTAACTCAAGTCTACCACAAACATTTATGACAACATATAATGATCATATATGGTTCCAAACGACATTATATGACCCCAAGATGTATCCCCTATAATCTAAAGGCTTTTCGACACCGGGCCTCGAAACCTCCAAAATTTCTCAAAAAACGTGGATATTAGCCTACAATTTTTGAATTTTTTGAATTTTTTCGCACGAAAATAAAAATTGCCGAATTGTTTATCATGTTCCTAAATATCCTCCGGGAGTCCAATTAGGTGGGTAGAACCATACGATTTGCCTTTAAACGGCCAATTTACCGGTTTACAACTTGCACCGATTTTATTAACTCAAACCTACCACAAACATTTATGAAACATATATTGATCATATATGTTTCCAAACGACATTATATGACCCCAAAATGTATTCCCTAAAATTTCAAGACTTTTTAACACCAGGCTCCGAAACCTCAAAATTTTCTCAAAAAACGTGGATATTAGACTTCAATTTTGAAATTTTTTAACTTTTTCCGCCTGAAAATAAAAATTGCCAATTTTTTTTACCATGGTCCCTAATAACCTCCAGGAGTCTAATTAGGTGGGTGGAACCATCCAATTTGCTTTTAAACGTCCAATTTACCGGTTTACAACTTGCACCGATTTCATTAACACAAGCTTACCACGAAAATTTATGACAACAAATAATGATAATATATGGTTCCAAACAGCATTATATGACCCTGAGATGTATTCCCTAAAATAATAAGGCTTTTCAGCAAAGGGCCCCAAAACCTCCAAAATTTCTCAAAAAACGTGGATATTAGACTTCATTTTGAATTTTTTTGACTTATTTTCGCCTAGAAATAACTATTTCCGATATGTGTACCATGGTCCCAAATACCCTCTGGGCGTCCAACTGGGTGGGTGTAACTATCCAATTTGCCTTTAACAACAAATTTATCGGTTTAAAACTTACACCGATTTCAATAACTCAAGCCTACCACGAACGTTTTTATAACAACAAATAATGATCATATATGATTCAAAACGACATTATATGACCCCGAGATCTATCCCCAGAATTTCAAAACTTTTCGACACCGGGCCTCGAAACCTCCAAAATTTCTCAAAAAGCGTGGATATAGCCTTCAATTTTGGAATTTTTTGACTTTTTTTTCTTCCGGAAGTAAAAATTGCCGAAATGTTTACCATGGTCCTTAATACCCTCCAGGTTTCCAATTGGATTGGTGGAACTGTCCAATTGGCCTTTAAACGGTCAATTTACCGGTTTACAACTTGCACGGATTTCATTAACTCAAGCCTACTACGAACATTTACGACAACATATGATGATCATCTATGGTTCCAAACGACATTATATATGACCCCAAGATGTATCCCCTAAAATATCAAGACTGTTCTACACTGGGCATCGAAACCACCTCAATTTTTCAAAAAACGAGGATATTAGCCTTCAATTTTGAAATTTTTTGACTTTTTTCACCCGGAAACAAATATTGCCAAAATGTATAGCATGGTCCCTAATATCATCTGGCACTCTAATTAGATGGGTGGAACCATTCAATTTTCCTTTAAACGACTAACTTACTAGTTTACAAATTGCACGGATTTCATTAACTCAAACCTAACTCGAACATCTATGACAACATATAATGATCATATATGGTTCCAAACGGCATTATATGACCCCCACATGAATTTCCTAAAATCTAAAGACTTTGCGACATCGAGCCCCAAAACCTCCAAAATTTCTCAAAAAGCGTGGACATTAGCCTTCAATTTTGGAAATTTTGACTTTTTTTTTCGCCAGAAAATCAAAATTGCCGAAATGTTTACCATGATCCCTTATATCGTCCGGGAGTCCCATTGGGTGGGTGGAACCATCCAATTTGCATTTAAACGACCAACTTACCGGTTTACAACTTGTACCGATTTCATTAACTCAAGCCTACCATGAACATTTATGACAACAAATAATGATCATACACTAGGTGAAAAAAGGCCTTTGGCAGCGGTTCAAACCCGGTCTAAGGCACCGGTTTGAACCGCTGCCTATGTGAGGGGTGCCAAAAACCAACTTTTTGGCACCGATTCAAAACCGGTGCCATAGGGTAAAATAGGCACCGGTTAACCGGTGCTATATGCCCACTTAGGCACCGGTTAACCGGTGCCTAAAACTGCTCTCCCGCCAATTTTTTTTTTTGGTGGTAGATATTTTAGGCACCGGTTGCTGCCTAACAGGTGCCTATTCACCAATTTTATTTTTTTTTTGTTTTTTTTTTCCAATTTTCGTGCAATAATATTTATAAAAAAAAAACCTGTTTCCAGCAATAATAATAACCTGTAATTCCAGCAATTATATTAAATATAATAATTAATAATATTATTATTATAATAACTAATAATAATATTATTAATTATTACAATAAGATACAAAAATAATATTAAAAACAAGAATTCAATTATATATATAGATATAAATATTCCCAACCGCAATAAAAAAAAAGTTGCTTACATATACAAATAATAGTAAGTACATATATAATGAATAATAAGTTATATATTTCAAAAGTTAACATAAATAATTTACAATTACAATGTCATTTACATGTTGAAGGTGATAAAAGACGCCAACATGTCACGAACTTCATTAAGCTCCTTGATTGGCAACGGACCATCCTTTTGGACCTTGCAAAACTTGAAATACAAAAACATTATTTTAAAAATAATTAATTAGGCAAAACAATATGTATTTTATCACATATTACCTATATGACTTCTATATAGCCCATTTCCTACATTACTTATCAAATGAACTATTTCTTTCTCATAACATGTCAATGTTGGGTAGTTGTATGTGTGTAAGCCCTAAAATTGTATAGGAGAACATTTTATTAAGGTTTATGACGCTTTTTACTCAAAATGGCCCGAATATGGCCTACATGACTTTACTTTGCCCATTTCCTATATTTCTTATTAAATGAACTTTATTTTCTCATAACATGTCAATATTATCTAGTTATAGGTGTATAAGGAAAGAAATCACATCAAAAGAGCATATTAACACAAAATGGCCCTAATATGGCCCATATGACTTCTATTCAGCCCATTTTCTACCTTTCTTGTGAAATAGCCTTTTTGTTTCTCATAACATGCCATTGTTGGGTAATATTAGGTGTCTAAGGCGTGAAATCACATCAATATATCATTTCAATAAGTTTTAGGACTTACCTCATCAAGCTGTTGAGTGTCCGTACAATGAGTCACAATGTCAAGCATGAATCTCATCACATACAAGCACAATCAAGTCCTTTCTCTTGTTGTGCGCACTAGCATATGACAAACAAATCACATCAGTGAAATATGCAAAGGAAATGAGCAAATATTTACTAACATAGATTTTCAAGATAATCACAATATCATGTAAATTACCAACGGTGTCTTCAATGTTGGACCCTTTGGAGCACGAAAATGTAGCTTCTTCATAACACTGTAGTAAAAAAAAGTACATTCAAATTTGATTAGTCGTATGATTACTAAATTAGTTATTATTAGCAATAATCATCACTAGGTTGCTATATATATTTACTTTTGCAATATAGACTTCACGAGCCACTTCTCCGATGATCGAGCTGAATCAAGGTGATAAATTGTGTTAGTGGAATCACAAATCACCATGAGGCTCCAATGCTCCCTACATAAGTTCACAATAGACAAGGTAATTAATATTTAGGAGTCAACATATAATGAGGCCAAACCGATTGAATTTGACATGGTTAGACTTACTCTCTATAACATGGGGCGAATATGAACTTGTCTCCCGCACGCGCTGATTCCCTTATACTCTGTTCAACATAGTACAACACGTCATGGGGGTTGCCTATGATTCTAATAGTGGATAACTGCTTGGGGCATAACCACCCAACTTTACAAGGAGAATCAGTGTCAGTTAAGTGCTCCTGTAGTGCTCTGCGTGCATGAACATTGAATAAGTTATCAGTAAATCACCATCAATTTGAATAACTTGAAAAAAGTATAGATTATGTGGGCATTGAAGTACCTCATGAATGTTTGAATGAGGGAAATGTTAAGCTTTGTACCACGTAGAAATTCCTTCACATCTTCTTTGCTGATCCATGCAATTGCATCCTCATCATAGTGGAACATTGGCTTAGGAAGTGCAACTTCCATGGGATCGACCAAATGACAAGCACGGTTGTGAAGAAAGGTCATGTCAGCAGAGAGCGACTGAAGAACAATGTATTCAACAAGTGGAGTAGGTGGCATGGGTGAACCTTTCGAAGAGTGCAACTTCGACGCTTGTTCACTCTTGGACCGTTGTTCACTTAGCTTCTTCTTAGGTTGATCAATTTTTTTAGGCTTCTCCACCCTCTTTCTCTTTGAAGTTTTGCTTCCATTCGAAATCTGAAATAGTTTGAGAAATAATAAGTTTCAACTCACAATCACTTATACATATGTAATTATGATATGGTTTGAGAATGTATAAGTTTATTAGTTGAGAAATGAAGAAAATAGGCAAGTGAGTAGCCATTTCGGCTCAAATGACCTTGATTTTGATGAATTAGACCCAAAACCTTAGAACTTAGCGATTTTAATGTAATTTCAAATGACAAACACTTATAAATATGTGATTATGAGTTGTTTTGAGATGCAAGGAGTTTATAAGTTGAGAAATGAATAAAATAAGCAAGTAAGTAGCCATTTCGGCTCGAAGTGGCTTTATTTTGTTGAAATGTGGCAAAAGAATTAGAACTTTGCTTCTTTTATGCAATTTCAACTGAAAATCACTTATAAATATGTAATTATGATATGGTTTGAGAATATATAATTTTATTAGTTGAGAAATGAAGAAAATAGGCAAGTGAGTAGCCATTTCGGGTCAAAATGGCTTTATTTTGATGAATTGGACCCAAAAACTTAGAACTTGGCGATTTTTATGTAATTTCAAATGAAAAACACTTATAAATACGTGATTATGAATTGTTTTGAGATGTAAAGAGTTTATAAGTTGAGAAATGAAGAAAATAGGCAAGTAAGTAGCCATTTCGGGTCAAAATGGCTTTATTTTGATGAATTGGACCCAAAAACTTAGAACTTGGCGATTTTTATGTAATTTCAAATGAAAAACACTTATAAATACGTGATTATGAATTGTTTTGAGATGTAAAGAGTTTATAAGTTGAGAAATGAAGAAAATAGGCAAGTAAGTAGCCATTTCGGCTCGAATCGGCTTTATTTTCATGAAATGCAGCAAAAAAATTAGAACTTTGCTTCTTTTATGCAATTTCAACTCACAATCACTTATACATATGTAATTATGATTTGGTTTGAGAATGTATCAGTTTATTAGTTGAGAACTGAATAAAATAGGCAAGTGAGTAGCCATTTCGGCTTAAATGACCTTGATTTTGATGCAATGATGAAAATTGCTTAATTTTTTTTTAAATATGCAACTTCCGCCGCACCGGGACAACCGAGGGAGCCGCCCCCGCTGCCGGAACAGCGAAGGCAGCCCGCGCCGAGGCCACAGCAGCCCCGACAGGTGGCTGCCAAGGCTGTAGCAGCCACGACAGGTGGCTGCCAGTCTGCTGCAGCCTTGGCAGCAGCCTTCCTGGGCTGCTGCTGCCTCGACAGGTGGCTGCCATGGCTGTAGCAGCATATGCAGGTGGTGCTGAGGCTGCAGCAGCCATGGCAGCCGCCTGTCGAGGCTGCAGCAAGGCTGGAGCAGTCTGGCAGCCACCTGCCGTGGCTGCTACAACCTTGGCAGCCACCTGTCGGGGCTGCTGTGGCCTCGGCGCGGGCTGCCTTCGCTGTTTCGGAGTGGGGGCGGCTCCTTCGGGTGTCCCAAAGCGGCGGAACTTGCATATTTTTTTTAAAAAAAAATTTTGAGCCATTTGAAATCAACTTGGCGGACCTTGCATATTGTAAAAAAAAATATATATTTGGCGGTTTTATTTTAAGAGTGTCTAACGGTTTAACATTGACAAAAATTGAGAACTAAATAATTTACCTCCTTATTAATCAACTTCACCCATGCACGTGGCCAATCAACGAAGCTACCTACAGCTTGCCAAAGCGTTGTTATCTTAACCTCCTCTATTAGTACGGGTAGTGGGATGTCTTCGAACCCCGCAACCACTGAATCGATCCCAACCGAGTAATGATGTGGCCCTGCCGTAGCACCCGTCGTCGGTTGGGCACTACCATACGCCACCAAACTAAACGCCGTACTATTTGCATGCTCCGGGGCTAGAAGTGCACACCGTGTGTCTTCCTACACAAGTATATATATAAAAAGAAGATAGTTAAATAGGACTTTTACAACAGCATAGATAATATAACAAAATTCATTAAGGTAGAGGGTTACAAATCACCTGTAACTCTGGAAATTCATGGTGTGTTGGATTTTCAAGCTCCCTCGAGTCCGCATGTGTAAGAGTAGGAACCTGCAACAGTACATCAATCATTGCACCTCAAATCTCAATTAACTTAGTATTTTAAAACTTTTAATAACCCAATTGATTTTACCTCAGGTGGCACATCTTCACCACGTATCTTATCTCCTCCATGTCTATCACCTTCTCCTTGTCCTTTTGGTTCAGAACATGAGTCGACCGAGGTACTCGTGAGGAACGGCAAAGTCGGTAAGTTCATCAGCTTCGCCCAAGCATTCAATTCACCAACTAACTCGTTGCGTACTTGTTCCTTAATTGATGCCACCTCGGCGTCCAACTCCCCCGGTGAGTTAACACTGGCTTGAGATCTACCCGATTTTGTGTATTCGGGACCCACCACCTTATTTCATCCAAGCAATGACCCTCCCAAACCTACTACTCGTCCTGGATGGTATGGCCTTCCCAAAGCCATGAAAGGGTCATTCTCCACACTTGGTTCAAATTTTCCCTCCACCATCTCTTGAGTGTGCTCAAGCTATAGCATAAGGAAAAATGAGGTCAGTAAAATAGTTAATGGTTTTTACAGTGATTTAGATGCAAAAGTGACTTAATTTCAACAATTCATAGGTAACAGTTAATCCGCTAGTTTTTTGGCTTCCAGACCCTTGATGACCCATTTTCCAGTTTTCTTATCAAACGAATGGTGAGAACAAAAGAAATCACCGGCACGACTCACCAATGTAGTGATCGTGGAACTAGAGGGTTCCTTCGATTCCACTAGAAGCGCTTTAGGGTATAAACCCGAACCGACCCACTCAGATCTCTTTTTACCAAAAGTCTTAGGACCCATACGATGGACGTATTCCTTCTTTTCTGCATTCGCTTGATTTTTCTCTCGAAGTTCCTACAAAAAAAAAATGTTAGTCTCATTACTACAAAAAGTGTCAAGCTATTATTCAATTGAGATCAGATTTACACAAACTTACAATGGCTTTCTTTTTACTCTTCATTCTAACGAACTCTTCCCAATCACCTTTTGACACGGTCGGCCATATTTTCCACGGGAGACGGTCATCCTCATCAGCATTCTTCTTCTTTGTGTGCACCTTCTTCTTCTTGTAGATCCACCGATTAGTCAACTTGGTCTTAAAGCCTCTGAATCTTTCCGCTAATAAAGATTCAAACACCCTTCTCTTCTCGGGATCATTAGGAATAGAAGAAAGCCTCTGTAAGCACAAATTAAAAACGATTATTAGTTTCTATTTAGTAACAACCATAAGGTTAAGGTATCTTAAATTGTCTAAATGTGCCAAAAACACACTTACCCTTGTATCATCCCAAAATGCTTGAATCAAACCCGGAGGTACTTGCCACATTACAAGTGTAATGGAGATTTTCCGCGAACATATGCCAACTTGATTAGCATATTGTCGACGCCATTTGGGCCCGGGTTGGCCTTTGTTGTCATACTCCAAGACCATGGGACCGTCCGGTTTCTTAAAGCTTCTCGTCGGACCCCTTCTTTTTCTTTGAGCCGGTGCCTTTTCCCCCTCTCCACCACCTGTGTAGTTTTCATAATCTTGTCCTTGGCCTTGACTTTCAGGAGTCGGGTTCTCACCAACAATCTCACGTGCTGTATTTACAATGGCCGGTGCACGTTCAGCTGAAATTTCAAAATCTTCAAGCCTACGTTCGAACTCATCTTGAGGCTGATCCTCTGTCTCACCCAAGTCATCCTCCTTATTCACATCATAAGGCATATCACTATCATCCTCGTCCTCATCCTCGTCCTCATACTCATCATCGTCAATGTCCTCTACCAAATGAGGATCATGATCGTCCGCCATGAGATATAAGCACCTGTCAAAGCAATCATAAAACAATATTAGTGTATAGTAAATTATATGCATGATAGTTATTATGATTATGTAGAAGCTATTTAAGCCATTTTCACCTACTTATTATGGTCCTATAACCTTGTATATGCATGATAATGAGTACAAAATGGCAATTTCAATCTACAAACATGTTAAATATATTGAATATAGGTTGATAGAATGAATAAATGTTAGTTCATACACAAAACAAAAGAATTGGGTTAAGTAGAAGCTATTTAAGCCAATTTCACCTACTTATGGTCCTATAACCTTGTATATGCATGATAATGAGTACACTTAGGCAATTTCAAACTACAAATATATCATTTTCGCCTACTTATGCTCCTATATACATGATAACTAAACTATATTTGCAATGAAACCATTACTAACTTTTAATCAAACTACCTTATTCTGAAATTCCTTCGTTGTGGTCTAATCGCATATAACCTGCTTCGTTGTCTATGTCATTTAGTACAACAGGTCTAGGAACAGTGAAAGGTGCTGAATCATCAAACGCATCATATTCTTCCTCATCCTCAACATCTCCAATGCCTAGGATTCTTCTTTTGCCAGCTAGCACTATAGACCATTTTGAATCCATTGGGTCAGTTACGTAGAACACTTGCTTAGCTTGAGATGCAAGGATAAATGGTTCCGCACTATCATTCAAGTGGCAAGATCTACAAGAGTAAAGTCCTCATGTTTGACGTTACGCCTGATATTATCAACCCACTTACACTTGAAAAGAGCAACCGTGAAGTCACAATAATCAAGCTCCCATATTTCTTGAATTCGACCATAGTATGACAACTCTGCATCGACAGGTGATTTATCCTTAGAACTTGCAAACTCCCTTGACGATGCCACAAGAGTTACACCACTGTTTTGGGTGGAGGAAGATTTCAAATCACGAGCCTCGGTCCAAAAAGTGTACCCATTGATGTCATATCCCTCAAATGAACGGACATCATCCCTAGGACCGTACGCAAGCCACTGTACTGTATCGGTCACATTAGTATCATTCAATCCACTCATTACTCGATCACGAAACCAATCAACAAATCTCTTATTATGCAACTGCATAAGTGCCCTTTCACCTTTGGATGGAAATTCGGCACGCAAACTAGCCATGTGCTCGTCTAAATATGGGTGCACATCTGAAACATGGTGCGACACATAAAGGTGTGCTTGTAAGAACTAATCTCGGTCTGGTGACATTCGTTTCAACCCAATTGTGCCATGACCATCAAGTCTACCTTCATGTCTAGAAGTAGGAAGACCAATAGGTTGAGCAAGGTCTATGTAGTCCGCCACAAAGTTACCTATCTCCTCACCCACTGTCCCTTGCATCATACTTCCTTCAGGGTGAGCCTGGTTCCGTACTTTGTCTTGTAATGTACCCATGTGTCTTTCAAAAGGGTAGCACCACCTCATGAACACTGGACCGCACAACTTAATCTCACGCACCAAATGAAGAACCTGATGAACCATTATGTCAAAAAATGAGGGTGGGAAATACATCTCAAATTTGCACAAAGTCACAACCACATCTGCTTACAAAGCATCTAGTGTACAAGGATCAAGAACTTTGCTGCAAATTGTATTGAAAAACGAACAAAGGCTTGTAATCGCTTCCCTCACGTGTTTCGGTAGAATACCACGGATTGCAATCTGTAGGAATACTTGCATCATAATGTGACAATCATGGGATTTCATACTTATCAGCTTCAATTCTCCATTTAAGGTTACAAATCTTTTCATGTTAGATGAGTACCCTGATGGAACCTTAATGCCGTACAGACATGCACAAAACATACGTTTCTCTACCCTTGACAATGTATAGCAAGTCGGGGGTAAATAATTCTTTTCATCCTTCCCTTTACCCTTAACTTTATTCTTTGACGCATCTTTGGCCTTTCCCTTTCCCTTGCTCTTCTCCTTCCCTTTTTTCGAAACATTTTCATCTTCTATTCTCGGCTCCTTCCCCTTTCTAACCTTTTCTTGAGGCCACAATTCTGGACGAATCCCCATCTCTTTCAAATCTAACCGTGCACCCTTTTCGTCCTTTGTTTTGCCTGGGATATTCATAAGCGTCCCCAAAAGAGCATCACACACATTCTTCTCTATATGAATCAAATCAAGACAATGCCTAACGTCATGTTCTCTCCAGTACGGAAGCTTCCAAAAGATTGATTCTTTCTTAAACAGAGCAGCTGAGACCACAGTTTTTTCTGATTTTCCAAACACTGTTCGTATCCCTTTCACCTGAGCACTAATCTCAGCACCAGTCAATGGTCTAGGCGCAATATCCTCTTCCACGGTTCCATCGAATGCCTTTTTCTGCCTATGGTACGGGTGATCACGCCTAAGGAACCTTCGAGTCCGTAGGTAGACATCTTTGTGAGAATGAGTCAGGTATACGCTTGATGTGTCATCAATACATATGGGGCATGATTTTTTCCCTTTGACCTTGTACCCACACAAGTTTCCATATGCAGGGAATTCATTCATGGTCCATATAAGGGTTGCACGCAATGTGAACATCTCGTTCTGATGAGCATCGAAAACGGAAACCCCTTCGTCCCACATCTTTCTCAAGTCGTCAATAAGCGACGCAAGGTAAACATCTATGTCGTTTCCAGGTTGCTTAGGACCAGTTTTTAGCAATGAAAGCATTACATACTTATGTTTCATGCACAGCCAAGGAGGCAAATTATAAATCACTAAAAGTACCGGCCATGTGCTGTGTTGGGTACTAAGAGTGCTAAATGGATTCATCCCGTCCGTGCACAACCCAAGCCTTAAATTTTTGACTTCATTACCAAATTCCTCAAACTTCAAATCAATGTTCTTCCACTGTGGAGAGTCAGCTGGATGCTTCAACATTCTGTTTTTCTTTCTTCCCTCTGCATGCCACCTCAAGTTTTTAGCGTATTTTGGTATTGAGAATAGACGCTTAAACCTTGGAATAATGGGAAGATACCACAACACCTTAGCAGGAGGTCCCTCCATGCCAGGATTGCAAATCATGCGCTTGTACCGCGACCGCTTGCATCGTGGACACTTCTGCAGTTGTTCATACTCATTTCGATACAAAATACAGTCATTAGGACATGCATGTATCTTCTTATACTCCAAACCAAAGGGACACATGAGCTTCTTTGCGTAATAGTAATACTTAGGAATTTCATTCCCATCAGGCAACATATCACTTAATGCGGTCAACAAAGAAGTAAAACTGATGTCCGTCCACCCATGCTTCGACTTAATGTTGAAAAGTGTTAGCACGGCCGATAGTTTGGAGTATTTTTTGCACCCGGGATACAAAGGCTTTTTGGAAGCCTCCGATAATAACTCAAACACTTCACCTTCAACACCATGCAACATCTCATCCACTTGTTCATCCTCGACCTCATCCGCCTAATCATCATCGGCTCCATCCTCATCATTATCAACAATATACTCATAATTCTCGTATTCCTCGTCCACATGAATCTCATTGCTTCTAACACGCACATCATTCTGATCAAGATCCCCACTGTACTCTCCACTTTCTCCGTGCCAAATCCACACATGGTATAATTGCCTAAACCCACGACATAATACATGATCTCTAATGATTTCAACACTATCGACCACATTCACGTTATTACAATCAACACAAGGACAATAAAGGCCTTTGCCACCCAGTTTGCGTTGATAAGCTAAAGCCCTCTTGCAAAACTCTTGAACCCCATTCCAAAATTCCAATGTATCGTGTCTACCATACATCCAAACACGATCCTTCTCCATTTAGTAAATTGTCTCTAAACATATATAGCAACATATAATTTATAATGTGTAAGTGTTACATATTTTATGTAAATCAAATTCAAGTACAAAACGTGAATATACCATTCATACAGTGAAAAAATGCATGTCTCCAAAGGGTCCTTATCACTCCAACCTAACCCATCCTTGAATGTCTACTCTCACTAGTGAATGTATGTCAACTTTCCAATTTTAAGGAAAATCCGGCAGCATTTCCCCCTAGTTCTCCAAGTACACGATGTAGATAATTAATTACCCACATATGTACCCAGAGAACATAGTGAGGAAATGGTAAGCCAAGATGTTCCTTAAAATCGAAAAGAAAACATACATTCACCACCTAAGTAAGAGAACACATTCAAGAACAGTCCCAATCGGGGACTATTCAAGACTTTCTCCTAATGAGAAAGCCTTGAACGGGTATCTAGGCATATGATGATGCAAGTATTCTATATATTGTTGTATTTATTTGCAATTAAACAATACACAAGTTGCAATTTCATGAATAAACTATTAAATGGATAAATAGAAAGAAATATAGCTAAGTAAAGTTTATAAGTCATACCAATATAGCAACTACCCACTTGAGCTCAATATGTAGTCCTCAAGCTAATTAAACTCGTGCTTCAATTCACATATGAATCTATATATTAAAAAAAAAACAAAAAACAAAAATTAGGTTAAATATTATGTATGTACTTCTCATAACATGTCAATTCACTAATTTATTTCTAAGCTAAAACACATCATTCATCGAACTAACAATTGCTAAACTATGTATTCACTACTTTAATTTGTTCAAAATTCATTATTTTTTATTCAAAATTGCTAAACAAAAAAGGTTACTAATCTATAATTTTTTTCATTTTATTTATTCAAAATTGCTAAACTAAAAAGGTTACTAATCTCTAACCATTATACCAAACCAAAATTCAACTAATTAAGTAACAAGGCTAATATTCTCTACTTTATTCAAAATTACACATCAAAACAAATTAAATTAACCATTAAAACATACTAATATCCAACTAAATGAGTAACAAGGTTACTAATTTCTAATATTTTCACAATTTCCCAATAAAAAAAACCAATTATTGAAACAAATTGAAGTAAAATTATATTCTAACCTAAATTTTAATTTTCCTAAAAATTCTTCAACATGCAAAACAAATTAATATAAGTTCATAATTGGGAAATTATTGAGAATAAATAAAAAAATTATACCTAAAACACTTAAATTGATATGAGGTCAGTGATGCGGTGGTCAGTGTTGCGGTGGTGCGGCGGTGGTGGTCAGTGGTGCGGCGGCAATCTTCAACAGGGCGGTGGTGCGGCGTCGACCTTCAGGGAACGGAGAGGGTTGAGCTGAGGGGAGAAACACCACGGCAGGGGAGAAGAGAATGCCAGGGGAGAAAGAGAAGGCCAGAGGTGGCGGCGGTGATGGTTGTTTCGGGGTTTTCTGATGTCCTGCGGGAGAGTTACAATTCCGAGACTGGAACCGGACGCCTGTACCTGCAAAATAACGGAGACTCCTGTGAGCTCCGCCTCCAACGGTCAAGTTAGTACCTGATTAAGGAGTAATTAATGCGGAAATTAAAGTAATAAGGTCTCTCTAGGTGAGAGTGTTTAAGGTAGGTAATCTGCTTAGTTAGCGAGATCAACCGGTTATTAGTGTGTTCCGTAATGTTTCTGTCCTGACCCTCCCCTTAATGAGGATTAAGGGAGGTATTTATAACCTTGGGAAACGTGCCCATCCTAGGTTTAGGTAAACCTAGGGCCGATTGGGCTTCCCTCGGAAGTTGGGCCTGGGTGGCCGGTTTCTCCATTAGGCATGGAGTATGCCACATGTCGTGACATAACAGGTCCAAGGTGGACGAATAAGCGCGTGCCACGTGGCAAGCCCTGACAGTTCCAACTAGGGGACACTTGGCAGGTCCTGATTGGCCCACGTGGCGCATTCCGATTGGTAGGAGCAAAATCCCCTAATCATTTGCCCCTCACAGGTGGCACGTGATTGGTCACGTGTTACCTGTGACAGGTGTCACACTGTAACGGGCGACGGCCTGCTACAGTTGTCAGTCGGCGAATGGACGAGAGATTTTCCCGCCCAAATTTTGAATTCTGGAAGTGACCCTTCGCCTTCTCACTTCGCCTATATAAGGGAGAGTTGCCTTGAGTCATTTTCACACTTTGAGAACTATTTGAGAACATTCGGACCCCTGAACTTGCTCTGACATTTTGGACTTTTTCTGCCTACCGCCTGTTCTGACAAGCCGACTGCACCGGATTTCCAGAACTTCATCAACCGTCACTCGTTCAGGTAACTCAGTTCTCTTACTCTTAATTTTCTTTTTATTTTTTGAAATGGCATCACGGAAGCACACGACACGACCTAAGTTAGTGATCAGCCGGTCACCGGGGACGGCTGAATCTAGGACTAGGAGTGCCGCCTGCCCTTTTCTGGACCCATCTTTGCCCTTTATACAAAGTCCGACTGTATCTGTGTCTATGCAGAACGTGATGGCCAAAACAAAAAAGACTGCTATGATCTCAAACTCGGACGGCTCCTCCCAAAGGGTGCTCATTAGTGAAACATCTGACCAGGCGCCAGATGTAGAAGTGAAACGAGGCGGCTGCCAAGCCGACAGTTCTGAGGGAGGGGTCAAGGTGGTCCCTTCCCATTTCACCGTTGATATGTCTAATTTTCCTCCTGCTCCTTCTAAGGGAGAGGAGGCGGGCCCCTCTGGGAGAGGGGAGGAGTCGTCCTCTTCGGACTCGTCAGAGGACGAGTCCGAGTCCAGCTCTTCTGGCCACGCTTCTCCAGGCTCAGAAAAAAGAAACAGCCGCCTACAAGAGGCGAGGCTTTCTCATGCAGTTGAGAAGGGGGGCAATTGGGCGGAGCCGTCCGCCTCTTACAGAGAGGAAAACACCCCCTACTACTGCACGGTACCCCGGGGCCGGATCGCAGCCATGCAAGACAAAGTGGAGAGCTTTATAGCTAACCACAGAATGGGCCCCGGATTTTTACTGTTCGTGCCGGATCCAGAAGACACTGTCGTCTGGCCGGCTGGTACCAGCTATGATGACGGCTGCTTTGGCTGCTATGTGGCGGCCATCAAAGCTGGACTGCGCTTCCCATTACATCCGGCTGTTCAGCGGATTTTAGATGGGTATGATTTGGGGTTATGGCAGTTAGCCCCCAACTCTTGGGCAAACGTACTCGGCTATGTGGCCGGGTGCGAAATGTACGGGGTGGAGCCAAGCTTTGAGGCTTTCGCCCACATGAACTATCTCAGCCGGACCCCTAAGTCGGGAGGTACCGGCTGGTATCAATTAACAAGCCATATGGGCTACCTCATGACGAGAGGTAAGGCGAACAAATGGAAGGATTGGAGGAACACCTTCCTTATCATCGAGGGTTCAGACACGGAGCTGAACAAACGCTTTAACAAGTGGAATAGGGATCCGCCTCTTCTCCCAGGCGGCCGCAGCATGCCGCCTGTTCCCCCAAAGGCTAAAAAAGAGATCCTAGACAAAGGACTCTTCAAAGTAGAGACTAGGGTGAACTCTACTTCAGGGGTACGAGAGCAAGTACCCCTAAACTGCGTCCCGAGCTTCAAGTGGCTCTATGACGAGTACCTTTTGGCCGCCTGTGGCCTCAGCAGTCGGTGCTCTAGAGGTAGCCGGCCTGACAAATACTCTGTTTTTTCACGCCTTGTTTACTTGGGATTTTTACTAACTTTGCTGTTTATTTTTTGCAGCTGATGCCATGAGTAAAATAACAGCATCCAAGACTGCGGCGACCATGTTGCGGGCCTCTCTCATGCAACAGTCTTGTACCGACTCCCCCAACAAGGGGGCCCCCTTGGTAGGCTTCGAAACTCTTCCTCTTTTAGGAGTTGTCTTATGCATATACTAACTCTTTTTTTTTTTTTCCAGTCGGGCACTCCAAGAGCTTCTTCCTCGCAACAGCCGGACCCCAAGGCCCGGAGGACGACTGTTGCAAGCTCTCCTGGGTCTTCCAGGAAAACAGTGGCGGCTGAGAAGCAGCCGGCCACTTCTTCTAAAACCCCGGCGGGGCCGCCTAGAAGTATGGACAATTACTTGTAAAAACTTTTACACTTGCTTCCTTCTTGACTAGGTCTAACTTGCTTTTTTACGCTTGATGCAGCCGGCCCTCAGGGGCCTGACTTGGTAGAGGTAGCCAAGTCCATGATCAAAGCAGTTCCTCCATCTGAAAAGGAGGCGGTCAGGGGTGTCGGCACCCTTGACCTTGATCGGATTGCAGGGGTCCTTGCTGAGGTATACTTTTTGAGTATTTGAATTCCAGGACGCCTGTTATCTTTTTTTGTTTGGAAACTGACGCCTGTTTTTTTTTTTTTTGTACTTAGGCCCTGCTCCGAGTTAACGGCCTTCGCAAGCCGCTTGATCGGAAGAACAAAGAGGTAAAGGCTGCAAAAGCTATGGCCGCCTCTGACTGTGATAAGGCAATGTTTCAAATTGCCCAAAATGAAGTACTGACCATTGATATTCTTTATTATCAGGCGCAGGCTACCGCCGCTGTTCGGGCTCAGTTAGAGGCGGCCCAGAAGAAGAATGACGAGCTGGAGGCGACCATCACAAATCTTAAGGCCGAGCTGAAACCTCTTCGCCTAAAAATGTACTCTTACGAAGCCATGGAGAAATCCTTGGCCAGCGTAAAAGAACGCCTGGTGAGCCAAGAGAAGAGTCTTACCCAAGAGCTCTCGGAAAAGGCCGAGCAAGAGAAGAAAGAGCTCGTCCGGGAGATGATGGAAGACTCCGCTGAAATCCAGCGCATGACCTGGGGCCGCCTCTTCCCCAGTGCCGACTTTGCCTCTTGGGAAAGAACGTACCGCCAGTGTTCGGAAACATATAATCAAGAGATCCTGGCGGCTGCTGAAGAAGAGGCGTTGGGAGAAACGTTAGAGGAGGAGGAGGAGCCGGTTGTGGCGCTTGTGCCACTTGGGGGTAAGGCATCAAAAAAGGATGCAGCTGAAGCCGAGTCCAGCAAGAAGAGTGCTGACCAGGCGGCAGCTGCTATACTGAACTGCCCCCTTCTTAAGCTTAATGTATTCTTTCCACGGCCTGCGTGCCGTTTGCTTTGTATTTACCCGGCCAGGGGGCCGGGGCTTTGAATATTTTGCTGGTCTTTAATGACCGGCTTATTTTTAATGAATTTTTGTTTTGCTTCAAATTTGTCCAAGTATTCCATATCTAATATCCAATTGTTTACTAGACCGACTGTTGTACATGGCCGAACGTTGCAGACAGATACGGATAATTAGTACGCCGCCTATGCCCCTGGACGACTGGTTGTCTGTTTCCAGGATAGACGATCAGTCGGCCATTTATTCAATCGGTATTTGAACTATTTTGTCTGGATCCTTTTTAGGCAGGCGTGCCTGTCTTTTTGTAATTTTAACCAAGTAGGAAAGTGGTCTGACCAAGTAAATAGAGTATTACCTAGTCGCCAAGGAATTGAGTAGTAGAGATAACAAGCGGCGGGTACCGGTTGTTTCCCTTTATGCCAATGTTGGCTTTTAACTCATAATTTGTTAACCTAGCAAGAGTAGTGGTTGAGAGCCCCTGTTTGTTAAAAATAGGCGGACGACTCATACCTTTAAGGCTCCATACTAAGTTTGAGTGACTATTAAGTTAACATAGGAGTTACTTAGTCTTCGTCACAATCTAGATTGAGTAGTAGAGGTACCAGGCGGCGGAGGCCGGCTGATCCCCTTGATTCGCCAACGTTTGTTGGCTATTAACTCAATAGGTTACCTAGTAGGAAATAGGGGTTTGAGTGCCCCTGTTTGTTAAAAAACAGGCGGACGACTCAAACCTTTTAGGTTCCATACCAAATTTGAGGGAGTGACTATGAGTTAACGTTGGAGTTACTCAGTCGCCGTCACTTTTGTTTGAGAAGTAGAGGTACCAGGCGGCGTAGGCCGGCTAGACCCCTTGATTCGCCAATGTTTGTTGGCTATTAACTCAATAGGTACCCCCTGCATTTATCCCAAGTAATACAGGCGCTCATCTGACTCAGATGTCAACTGCTACCACTGGTTTGGTTAGTGATAGAGTTATCCTTGTCTCAAAAACGGCTACGTGGTTGCCCTTGGGGACAGTCGTATAGGTGCCGTGTAATTAGTTTATAGAACAATGTTCCACCCAAAAGGGAGCTGCTCTCTGCGACGAATTTCATCCGGAGGGATGCCGTCGGACGCCTGCTATGATGTTGGGACAGGTCGTATTAGTTTTGTAGATTTGATCAGTTGGCTTGGCGCCTGGTCTGATCATCCGGCCTGTGGCCTTGGTAAGTTATTGGTGAATGTTGGTGCTAAATAAAAGGAGGGTAGCCGCCTGTTAGGCACAGGGTCGGCCAGGCCCTAATCTTTTTAGCTAAGTATTAGGGGGGTGGCTATGTGTTTGGAACCAGTCGGCCATCTTCTTATGGAGAGTAGCCGACTATATGCCCAGGCGACATGCCCTTATTGTGAGTGAAATACTCAATGGAGAGTAGCCGACGATAAAGGTACAGACGGCATGCCCCTCTGAAGATAGAGTGTAAAACTCAATGGAGAGTAGCCGACTGTAAAGGTACAGACGACATGCCCCTCTGAAGATAGAGTGTAAAACTCAATGGAGAGTAGCCGACTGTAAAGGTACAGACGGCATGCCCCTCGTAATACAAAATTGAATAGTAAGTGCAAACTTTTATTAAGTAGCTCTTTACTTTACATCATTCAAAAGAAATATTTTTTAAGATTATCTACATTCCAAGTTCGAGGCAACGGTTGTCCGTCTGGTGTTTCCAGACGGTAGGTACCGTCCCTGACTTCCTCATAGATTCGGTAGGGTCCTTCCCAGTTGGGAGTTAGTTTGCCAGACTCATTAGCCCTACCAACTGCTTCCATTTTTCTAAGTACAAAGTCCCCTACTTTGAGTGGACGCCTGTGTACTTTTTTGTTGTATGATCTAGTCATTCTCAGGCGATAGATCTCATGGCGCAAGACAGCATTGCCCCTCTTTTCAGGAAGTGAGTCTAATGCCAGGCGCATGGATTCCCAGTTTGCCTCTTCGTCATATAGCATTACACGAAGAGTCGGCTCGTAGTGTTCTATTGGAAGAACAGCTTCCGCACCGTAAGTTAGGAGGAATGGAGTTTCTCCAGTCGCCCCTTTTTCAGTCGTCCTAATGGCCCAGAGAACATGTGGTAGTTCATCCGCCCATAGGCCGCCTGCTCGTTCAATCTTTTTCTTGAGACCGTCTGAGATGATTTTATTAAAGGCTTCTACCTGGCCGTTTGCTTGTGGACGGCCGATAGATGCAAAGTAGTTTGCAATTCCTTGGTCACCCAACCAGCTTTTGAGAACAGGCGTCTCAAATTGGGGACCATTATCAAAAACCATAGACATGGGAACCCCGAACCGAGTGATGACATTTTTCCAAATGAATGAAATTACATCTTTCGTCTTGATTCCCCTTACAGCCTCCGCCTCTACCCATTTAGTGAAGTAGTCGACGGCAACAAGTATGTACCTCCTTCCGCCTGTAGCAGGCGTATATGGACCCTGAATGTCCATGCCCCACTTAGCAAACGGTAGTGGGCTGTGAATGGTAGTGAGGTCAGTAGCCGGACGGTGAATTAGTTTGCCAAACCTTTGGCACTTGTCACATTTTTTCACCATCTCCATTGCATCTGCTTCCAAAGTAGGCCAAAAGTAGCCCTGCCGCCTTGCCCTTTGAGCAAGCGTCCTACCGCCTATATGAGAAGCACAGTAACCAGAGTGAAGATCATCTAGTATCTCTCGTCCCTTTTCTGGAGTAACACACTTTAAGAAGGGTTGAAGGTACCCCCTCTTGTGAAGTTCTCCCTTAATCATTTCAAAACAGGTGGCTCGTTTTTTCAGTGCTGCCGCCTGTTGAGGATCATCCGGCAGTGTACCGTTTGTCAGATATGCCCTGATTGAATCCATCCAGGTTGAGCTTCTGTCTAGGATTCCAATAGGGTCTTCCTCGATGCTTCTCTTCTCCATTACATCCCAAAAAACAGTTCGAGGAGTATCAGAGGAGGCGGATGATGCTAATTTTGACAGTGCATCCGCCTGGTTGTTTTCTGATCTCGGCACTTGGATCAGATGGAAATCCTCAAGGGAGTCGACTGCTTGTCGGACCGCCTGTAAATACTTGATCATGGCCGGATGGGTTGCTTCGTATTCGCCATTGTACTGACTCACTATCAATTGTGAATCGGAACAGGCGTCTATTTTTCTTGCCCCTGCCGCCTTGGACATGCGGATCCCGGCTAGTAAAGCTTCATATTCTGCCTCATTGTTTGAAGCCTGAAAACTGAAGCGTAGAGCATACTCGAACTTGTCGCCCTCTGGCGACTGACATATGACGCCTGCTCCACAACCATTTGAAGTAGAGCTTCCGTCCACATATACCTTCCATACTTGGTCTGGAACTTGAGAGTCAGGAGGACGAGTCATCTCTACAATAAAGTCAGCAAAGGCTTGCCCCTTCACTGCTTTTCTAGGCTCGAAAGTAACTTCGAGGCTCTGTATTTCTATGGCCCATTTGATCATTCGGCCTGACAACTCCATGATGGTCAGCGGCCGCTTGATAGGTTGGTCTGTATACACGACGACTGTATGTGCCAAAAAGTAGGGCTTCAATTTTTTAACAGCCATGAAGAGTGCAAGACCAAATTTCTCCACTAGGGGATACCTCAACTCGGCATTTTTCAGTACGTGACTGACAAAGTAGACCGGGAGCTGACAGCCGTCCCTTTCAGCAAGGAGAACAGCGCTTAACGCATGATCAGAGACAGCCAGGTACATGTAGAGAACCTCTTTGGGCAAAGGGCTGACCAGCCTCGGCAAGGAATGCAAGTGAACTTTTAATTTCTGGAAGGCGGCCTCAGCATCTGGCCCCCATTCAAACCTTGCCTTTTTCTTAATTGCCTGGAAAAAGTATAGGCATTTGTCGCCTGATCGGCTTAGAAATCTTCCCAAGGCCGCCAGACAACCTGTTAACTTCTGAACCTCTCGGATGGTACGAGGCGACTGCATGTCAATGACCGCCTGCACCTTCTCAGGGTTCGCTTCTATTCCTCTCTGATTGATAAGGAATCCGAGAAATTTCCCAGACTCAACTCCAAATACACATTTCTTGGGATTGAGCATGACATGGTGCCGCCTGAGTGTGGCGAAAGTTTCTCGGAGGTCCGGCAGATGATCTTTTTGAAGTTTAGTCTTGACAATCATATCATCAATATATGCCTCGACGTTTCTCCCAATCTGATCAAAGAACACAGTGTTTATCATTCGTTGGAAGGTAGCCGGGGCATTCTTAAGACCAAACGGCATGACCGTGTAACAGTATAACCCCTGATCAGTGACGAAGGTCGTCTTCTCCTGATCTTTCTTCCATAAGGGAATTTGATGGAAACCAGAATAGTCGTCCATGAAACTCATCAAGGCATGGCCGGCTGTTGAGTCGACCAGGTTATCAATTTTAGGCAGAGGGTAACTGTCTTTGGGGCACGCCTTGTTTAAGTCTGTGTAGTCTACACACATTCGCCAGGTGCCATTCGGCTTTTTAACAAGCACCACATTTGCAACCCAGTCTGGGAAGTAACATTGCCGAATGAACCCTGCATCAAGTAATTTTTTAACTTCGGCGGCTGCCGCCTGACTTCTTTCTTCGCCATGGTTCCGCTTCTTTTGCCGTACCGGCTTCTTTTTCGGATCCACGGCGAGTTTATGTACCGCCAGATCAGGACTAATGCCTGGCAATTCATGGACTTCAAATGCAAAGATGTCCTTGTATTCTTTCAATAGGTTGTGAAAGTCGTCACCAAGGTTTCTCAGAGCAGTCGTCCCAACTTTGACTGTTCGGTCAGGACGTGAGTCGTCTAAGATCAGGTCCGCATGCTCACCAGCCGGCTGAGGGCGGAACTCATCCGGCCGCTCCTCTGCCAATGATTGCTATTTTCTTGCTTTTCTTGCGGACTCTGTCAGGGACGCCTTTCTCTTATTGCCGCCTGCTTCTTGAACAGGCGCACTCTCCTTGACATTGTCAAGGTCTGTTTTTTTACCACTTGACCCAGTGGCCATAACAGTGGGCTTGACATCCGAGAGATAGCACTCTCGGGCCATCCTCTGATCTCCCCTTAGGGAGCCGACTGTTCCATTATCCCTCTCAAACTTGAGCAACATAAGAGACGGGATTATAACAGCATTGGAATTATTCAGGGTTGGTCGACCCAGAATCATGTTGTAGGCCGAGAGTTCCTCTACTACTAGGAACCGGACTACCATGTGTCGTCCTTCCCCTTTTTCGCCCAGGCGAATGGGTAAATCTACTCGTCCCAGTGGGTGGACTCCTCTTCCTCCAAACCCTATTAAAGGGTGGGAGGCCGGATGTATGCAGTCAGTCTGATATTTCAGTTTCGACAGACATTTGCTGCTGATGAGATCTGAGGAGCTCCCGGTATCTATGAGGATTCGGCCAACTCTCTGGTTGGCCACTTTACATTCAATAACGAGAGGGTCATCATGCGGCCCCCTTACCCCTCCTAGATCCTCTTCAGTGATGACAATCTCAGGAAATGTATATTTGGACGGCCGTTCTTGGTGAACGGAATTTACATCTAACCGCCTTATATTATCTTTGTTGCCCCTAATAGTGGGGCCGCCTCCTGAGAAGCCGCCTGCAATGGTGTAGACGACTGCATCATCTGTATCGGAGCTGTCGGCCTGTTGATTCTTTTTGGCCGACAGCTTTTTTGAGGAATGTTCCCCGTAGATTTCTTGACATAAGTGTCAAGATCACCTTGCTCAGCCAGGCGGTCTAGGTACCGCATAAGACTGATGCAGTCATTGGTGTGATGACCAACGTCATCATGATAAGCACAGATTTTATCTTGGTTCCGGTTGTTTGCAGAACCTTTCATGGGGACCGGCTTCTCAGTTGAGATCCGTCCCTTGATTTCTTTTAGGATAAACTGGTTATCCTTGTTAAACGCATACTTTGGGGAGTATGGTTTGAATTCTTTTTTCTTTTTCTGGGCCGGCTGTTTAGAGGAATCAGCCGCCCAGACCTCTTTTCTTTTCTCATCTTTGTTTGACGACTGTTTTCTGTCGTCCTTCTCTTTTGTCGAACCTTTTCCCGTCCGACTGTTTTATCGTACAAAGATCAGTCGCCTGTATATAGGCTTCTGCTTCAATCAAGGCCTCTTGAAGAGTCGCCACCCTTTTTCGAACCAAATCAAATTTAAAGGTAGACCCGTCTTTGAGACCTCTAAAAAAGTCGGTATAAGCTACCTCATCCGGTAACCCTTGAATCTGTATTCTCATCAGGTTGAACCGCCTGATGTAAGAACGAAGCCCCTCCTTCTCGCCCTGCTGAATTGTTCCCAAATCAAGGGTCGTTTTCTTCGCAGGGATGTTCATGGCGAAGTTGGAGGCAAATAAGTAAGCAAGCGTCCTGAAGCTATTTACACAACCAGTCGGCAGGTTGCCGAACCATTGCTGTGCGATTCCTTTGAGAGTCGCTGGGAAGCACTTGCACCAAGTGGGATCATCCAACCCTTGAAGGTACATCAGGTTGGTGAATGCCATCAGATGGTCTTCTGGGTTAGTAGTGCCGTCATAGGCGCCTACTAGTACATTTTTTACTTTGGCCGGCTGAGCGGCGTCAGTAATTTCCTTGGAGAAGGCCGACGGCTGTTCACCAAGTCTAAGCAACCGTAGCTGCCAGTCCATAGGTTGGACGTTTTTTGCTGTAGGTCCACCAAATGGAGGTGGCTGCATAAAATACTGTTGTTGCGACACAAATGGTAAGTTTGGTACCGCCTGGGCACTATGAAAGCCGGACTGACGGGAGGTGCCGCCTGACTGACTCTCATGGTACGACTGAGTATGCCTCATCGAGGCATTTCGCAAACTGTCTTGAAAGTTTGAAGTAGAAGCCGACTCTGACAATCGGTCACTCTTCTTCTGCTCTAGCAGTAGCCGAGCATCTGTGAATGTTTGCTTTGACCCGTCCGCCTGAATATGACGAACCGGTTTCCTATTTCCTGTAGGATAACGGAATTTTGTGAAATCAAGGGCAGGTGGCTCCCGCTTCCTAGATTTAGGATGAGGAGTCGCCTCTCGCCCTTGATCTGGCTTCCTCTTCAGTGAAGTGGAGGGTTTCTTGGCCGACTGCTCCTTGACTGAAGCAGGCGGCTTCTTGTTGATCAGCTCTTGAATCTCTCCCTTGAAGTTCCTCATGAAGGTCATGAGTTCGTTCCTTGTGATGGGATCAGACCCATCAGTCGGCTGTTGCCGAACAGGCGGTGCGCCTGCTGGCTCGCTTCCTGTTTGAAGATGCTCCAGTTCCCTCCTTTCGGTATGACGGGTACGTCGGGCCCTTAGGGTCCCGTCTGGAGCTGCATGAGTTTCAACTTCAAATTCACTTTCGGTTTCATGGTCCGACTGAACTTGAGGGTCGTTTAGGGGACGCCTCTCTTCAGAAGTCGGTACAGACTTGGATGCCATCTCTGAAGTACTCTCCCCACAGACGGCGCCAAATGTTTCGGGGTTTTCTGATGTCCTGCGGGAGAGTTACAATTCCAAGACTGGAACCGGACGCCTGTACCTGCAAAATAACGGAGACTCCTGTGAGCTCCGCCTCCAACGGTCAAGTTAGTACCTGATTAAGGAGTAATTAATGCGGAAATTAAAGTAATAAGGTCTTTCTAGGTGAGAGTGTTTAAGGTAGGTAATCTGCTTAGTTAGCGAGATCAGACGGTTATTAGTGTGTTCCGTAATGTTTCTGTCCTGACCCTCCCCTTAATGAGGATTAAGGGAGGTATTTATAACCTTGGGAAACGTGCCCATCCTAGGTTTAGGTAAACATAGGGCCGATTGGGCTTCCCTCGGAAGTTGGGCCTGGGTGGCCGGTTTCTCCATTAGGCATGGAGTATGCCACATGTCGTGACATAACAGGTCCAAGGTTGACGAATAAGCGCGTGCCACGTGGCAAGCCCTGACAGTTCCAACTAGGGGACACTTGGCAGGTCCTGATTGGCCCACGTGGCGCATTCCGATTGGTAGGAGCAAAATCCCCTAATCAATGGTGGCCGGCGACTGTTGCGGCAAGAGTGCAGGTGAGGTGAGGGGTTTCGTAGGTGAGGTGAGGGGTTTCGAGAATGGAACAGTGAAGAGTTTCGAATATAGCAGTGAATTGAAGCAGCGAAAGTGAATGAAAGAGAAAGAGAAAGAGAAGGAAGAAATGAAAGACGCGGTTTTTTTTTTGAATTAGGAACCGGTTCATTTGGCACCGGTTCAAACCGGTGCCTTTTACAATTTTGGCACCGGTTCAGGCCAAACCGGTGCCTGTTCTCTTGTTATAAAATCCCGCCCATTTCTAGCTCGGTTTTGGCCACCGGTTTGGCCTGAACCGGTGCCATATGGGGGCTGCCTATTGCAATTTTTCTACTAGTGATATATAGTTCCCAACGACATTATATGACCCTGAGATGTACCCTTTAGAATTTCAAGAATTTTTGACACCGTTTCCTGAAACCTCAAAAATATCTCAAAAAGCGTGGATATTAGTCAACAATTTTGGAATTTTTTAATTTTTTTTCGCTCGGAAATAAAATTTGTTGAAATGTTTACCATGGTCCCTAATACCCTTCAGGAGTCCAATTGGGTTGGTGGAACCATTCAATTTGCCTTTAAACGACCAATTTATAGGTTTACAACTTGCACGGATTTCATTAACTCGATTACTCAAGCATACTATGAACATTTATGACCACATATAATGATAATAAATGGTTCCAAACGGCATTATATGACCCCGAGATGTATCCCCTAGAATTTCAAGACTTTTCGACACCGGGCCTCGAATCCTCCAAAATTTCTCAAAAAGCGTGGATTTTAGACTTCAATTTTGAAAATTTTGACTTTTTTTCGCTCGAAAATAAAAATTTACGAAATGTTTTCCATGATCCCTAATACCGTCTAGGAGTTCCATTGGGTGGGTGGAACCATCCAATTTGGTTTTAAACGATCAATTTACTGGTTTACAACTTGCACCGATTTCATTAACTCAAGCCTACCACGAACATTTATGACAACAAAATAATGATCATATATGATTTCAAACGACATTATATGTCCCCAAGATGTATCCCCTAGAATTTCAAGACTTTTCGACACTGGGCCCTGAAACCTCCAAAATTTTCAAAAAGTGTGGATATTAGTCTTCAATTTTGGAATTTGTTGACTTTTTTCGCCCGGAAATAAAAATTACCGAAATATTTACCATGGTCCCTAATATCTTCTGGGAGTCCAATTGGGTTGGTGGAACCATCCAATTTGCCTTTAAACGACCAATTTATCGGTTTACAACTTGCACAGATTTCATTAACTCAAGCATACTACGAACATTTATGACAACATACAATGATCATATATGGTTCCAAACGGCATTATATGACCCCAAGATGTATCCTCTATAATTTCAAGACTATTCTACACTGGGCTCTGAAACCTCCAAAATTTTTCAAAAAAAAATGGATATTAAGTTTTCAATTTTGGAATTTTTTGACTTTTTTTCGCTCGGAAATAAAAATTTCCGAAATGTTTACCATGGTACCTAATACCCTCCGGGAGTCCAATTGGGTGGGTGGAACCATCCAATTTGCCTTTAAACGACCAATTTACCGGTTTACAACTTGCACCGATTTCATTAATTCGAGCCTATTACGAACATTTATGACAACAATTAATGATCATATATGGTTCCAAACGATATTATATGACCCCGAGATGTATCCCATAGAATCTCAGGGCTTTTCAACACCGTGCCCCGAAACTTCTAAAATTTTTTAAAAAGCGTGGATATTAGCCTTCAATTTTTGAATATTTCGACTTTTTTTTTTTGTCCTGAAATAAAATTTTGCGAAATGTTTACCATGGTCCTTAATACCCTATGGGATTCCAATTGGGTGTGTGGAACCATCCAATTTGCTGTTAAACGGCCAATTTACCGGTTTACAACTTGCACCGATTTACCGGTTTACAACGACCAATTTAATTAACTTGCACCAAATACGACTTAAAACAAAATTGACCCTAACCCGTCAAAACCCGAATTTAAGCCGACTTGTTACTAACCTGACCTGAATTCCACCCGACCCGTTCGTAACCTGACCCGAGTTTAACTCAACCTGTTACAAACCCGACCCGAAATCAATCCGAATTGTTATTAACCTGACCCAAATTCAACCCGATTTGTTATTGACCCAACCCGAATTTTACCAAACCTATTACTTACCCGACCCAAAAATTCAACCCGATTTGTTATTAACACCGACTTGAAATTAACACGATTTGTTATTGACACGACCTAAATTTCAACCTAATTTGTTCCTGATCCGATTTCAAATCACCTTAAATGCAATTTAGATCATCGTATTATTATTGTTGATCAAAGCATTTTGTGTAGGGAGACCAAGTCGGTCCAGGCCAACAAAAGAAAAGAGCATTATCCTCAAATTTAAGAGTATGTATATTTTTGTTGTATGGTCAAAGGAGATAATTATCTTCCTAAATTATAGACTATAGTTCCCTAGTATATTGTCATATATATTATAGTCAAAGGAAAATAATTAGCTTGATAAAAATGATTAATTATCTATTTATTGTTAGTTGAACCCGAATTTGACCTGACTTGGAAATGACTCGACCTGATTGTAACCTGCTAATTATTGACTTGAACATAACCTGACTTGGATTCGAGAATGACCCGACTTGGAAATGACCCAACCTGATTATAACTTGCAAAATATGTACTTGAATCGAACCTGACTTAAACCCGAGAATGACCTGACTTGAAATTGAACCCGAACCTGATTATAAATCTGCAAATTATTGACTTGAATCGAACCCGACTCAAACCCGAGAATGACCTGACCTAACCTAATTCTAACCCGCAAATTATTTACTAGAATCGAATCCGACTCGAACCCGAGAATTATCCTAACCAGTTTTAACCCGTGAAACCCGAATTAAATCCGACCTATTGTTCACCCAACCCGAATGTAACTCAAACTGTTATTAAATGGACCCTAACCCGATAATAAGTATGACCCGACGTGACCCGACTTAAGTATAACCCAACCCAAACCCGACCCGCATAGGTTATGGAATTAATCTGAATTGACCTGACCCACTCTTATCCGACCCAAAGCTGATCCGTTTACCCGAATTAACAACTTTAGTTGACACAATTGCGTACTTATTTCCGGCTGGAAGGTTTACATTGTTGAACCTTTAACAAAGATGGGCTCTAACAGGAAGTCGGAAGCCCATTCCATATTTTGTGGGCCAATAAATGATTTGCTAATATAACGCAAATAAAAAGTAGAAAAAAAAGAAGTGGATTTCACTAATATTCAATGTTTTTTTATTGCGATGGAGGAGGTGGAGTTTTACAACCATACTTAATTACTTATGTGTTGTACTACGTATAATCGATACGTACCCTTTCATACCATCAAGTTAAGCTTAGTTTAGTTAAAAAAATTTCAATTTCACTAGGGACGCGTAAAGGCGGAGATTCCTCTTACTTTTAAAGTGTTTAACCCGCAAATTCTAGGCTATAAATGCTGTGGAGGAGGGTTGATCAAGATCCTTCTCTTTACCTTTTTAAAAAATTCTCCTTAATTTTATGATATTCTAAAATATTAAGCAATAAAGTAGTTTATTATTAACACGTCTAGAAATCTAAAACACAAACAAAAAATGTATATTCATTGAATGGTTTGGTGATTCATTGTTCAATGTTTGATTAATATTTGAATATTTAAAGTATTTTTTAATTTTGATGTCTGTAATAGTAAATCAAAGTTTATGGTTAAATGTATACATTGTTAATATAATATTAATTGTTTTACTCACTTTATTTATTAGGAAAAATTGAAAAGAATAATCTCACCTTTCGCCCATCTGCTCAAAATAATCCCACCTTTTCGAATTCCAGAAATAATCCCACCTTGTAACCCCATCTTCTCAAAATAATCCTTTTTACCCACAACGTTTCAACAGGTAATTTTTATTTTTTTTTCAAATAAATAAAAAAAAAGGCAAAATAAAATTAAAAAAAAAAAAAGAAAAAGAAAAAATCCCCTAACACCCTAACGCAGCCCCACACCCACCATTGGCACCAACCTGTCCCCCAATCGGCGACAGCTTAACCCTAGCCGTCGGCACCCCCCGCCCACCAATACCAGCGAAACCTTCCTTCCCCCTTCTCTTTCCTCGAAAACCATCTTAACCCAGCCTAACCACCTCAATCATTCGAACCCCAGCCTCTTCGAACCTCCGCAAACACCACCCGAATTCCACCTCAAACACCACCTCAAAATAATCCCACCGCAAACACCTCAAAAATTGGCCGATGTCTGGGATGCCAGCTGCAAATGTGTTGTTTTGGGGTTGAATTGGAGGTTGTGGCTGCGACTTGTTGGGGGCTGCGACATCATGGTTGGAGATGGTTGTAGCGATGTTGATGGTTGCAATTTTGAAGGCTGCCACGCTGGGGGAAGTTGGGGTAATTGTGGAGTTGCAGTTGTGGTCGTTGTGGGGTATGTTGGGCGAATTTGGAGGTGGTGCGGTGGGGTTATTGGTGTGGCTGGGCGAAGCCCGGGAGTTAAGAGGGGTTGTGATCGGTGGCGATTTGGTGTGTGTGGGTTCGATGGTGGTGGGTTGTAGTGGCAGCAACTGCAGAGAGGAAGGTGAAATTTGTGATGGTGTTGATGGTGGTAAGGCGCGACGGCAGGGGGTTGTGACAGTGGTGATAAGGGGGTGGTCGTGTAGCTGGGAGAATATTTTTTTTTAATTGTTTTGTTTTTATTTTTAAATTATTTAAAATTTAAGACCAATTAAAAGGTGACATGTGTCAAGTAACCTTCTAAAACAGGTTACTAATTTCATAAACCGTTAAAAGGATCATTTTTGGGAAGATGGGTTATAAGGTGGATTATTTCTGGAATTCGAAAAGGTGGGATTATTTTTGAGCAGATGGGCGAAAGGTGGGATTATTCTTTTCAATTTTTCCTATTTATTATGATATACTTCCTCTTTTCTTTTTTACTTGACCTGTTTCTTTTATCACGCTTGCCAATGCAAAACTTTAACGATCAATACTTAAATCCTCCATAAGTAAAAATTTCAAAAGTTATATATTATGATAGTACTTATTGAGACGAATCCAAAAATATCACATATGAGTATATTTTTCCTTACATATTATTCATAAAAGACGGTCAAAGGAGAGAGTGGTGAATAGTGTAAAAGTCAAAGCGGGTCAAGTAATAAAGAACGGAGGAAGTACTAGCTTATAGAGTATAAAACATATTCTTGGAACTCAACCATCAGCTAAAGCTTTTGGTTGAGATGGTCTACCAATATTTACACTCTTAGGCTCTTAACCATTTATCCCTTTATAACCACAATAATTAGAGTAACTCCAATTGTTGTAGCTAGGGGATGGTTGTAATTTTTATTAATCTTTAGGTACCGGCTTGATCATTAGAGCTAAAAAATGCAATTTGCTTGGGAAAAAACTTATCAGAATAGAATAAATAAAATGAAATTTTAAAAAAACTAATTAAGGAATTGAGATTCATTTAGATAGTTATATAATAGCTAGCCATTAGAACTCAAAGTAGGTAAAATGACAATTAGCTTAAAATTTATGTGGCACGAAAAAACTAATTTGACAATTAGCTTGCCATTAAATATTTGGAGTTGCTCTTACTCACACTTGATTAGCTTTTATTTTATTATTCACTTTTTTCTTACACTACACCGACCATTTAACATTATCATTCTTAGGCGATGTTCGTTTGGACTCCTCTGTATAAATTTTCAGTTCATATCATTTCAGTTTATTTCAGCAAATCTCAATCTAAAATAGCAGGACCTTACTTTATTCTACTTTAGAGGGCGTTTGGTTGGGGTAATAAACAAAGGGAATGAGAATGAGAGGGTTTCATTCCCTTTGTTATTGTTTGTTTGCCACATTTTCCCATTCCCTTTACCCCTTTTTATTTTTGCGTTCACCCATTTTCCCTCTACACTCATTCCCCACCCCTCCCCTTTTTGCATTCCCATTCCCCCCATCACCACCACCAACCTCACACCAACCACCAACCTCACACCAACCACCACCTTGCTGCCCTACCCCACCGCCCAGCCACCTCTGCCTCTCCCAGTCATCGCTGCTCGCCGTCGTCGCCGCCGCCCCTCCTCATCAGCCGCCGCCCAAGGACCGATCTCCCTCGACCACCTTGCTCCCTCCTCATCTGTCGCCGGAGATCGTCACTCCTCCCCTCATCGTTGTCGGAGATCACCGGTCCTTCTCCACCCCCTCCCTTGCCTTGACGCGAAAACCCTCCCTCTCCCCTCACGCGAAAACCCTCCCTCTCTCCTCAAAACCGTCGGCCGCCATTACCCCCACCCTCGAAACCCTAACAGCTTGGGTTTCAAGGGTGGGGTAACGGCGGCCGACGGTTTTGAGGGGAGAGGGAGGATTATTTAGGGTTTTTGCGTGATGGGAGATTGGGAGGGGTGGTTTTCGAGCACGGGAGTGGCGGCGAAGAAGGGCGGCGATGGCGGGAGGGGTGGCGGCTAAGATGTGGGTACCTATAACCGTTGAAATTGGAGGTGTTGCGGTTGTGTCGTGGTGGTACTATGGTGGTGTGATTATTGGGTGTTTTTTTTAAAAACAAACATGTTAAAAAGAATGGGTTTCATTCCATTCTCTTTGATTACCTTTCTT